>NW_012114688.1:9994614-10067197 GCF_000951035.1 Colobus angolensis palliatus | reverse complement strand
AACAGTCAGGACCCTCAGCTGCAGGTCTGTTGGAGTTTGCTTGAGGTCCACTCCAGACCCTGTTTGCCTGGGTATCAGCAGCAGAGGCTGCAGAAGATAGAATATTGCTGAACAGCAAGTGTTGCTGTCTAATTCTTGCTCTGGAAGGTTCGTCTCAGAGGTGTACCCGGTTATGTGAGGTGTGAGGTGTCAGTTTGCACCTAGTGGTGGATATCTCCCAGTTAGGCTACTCAGGGGTCAGGAACCCACTTGAGCAAGCAGTCTGTCCATTCTCAGATCTCAACCTCCATGCTGGGAGAACCACTGTTCTCTTCAAAGCTGTCAGACAGGGACATTTATATCTGCAGACGTTTCTGCTGCTTTTTCTTTAGCTATGCCCTGTCCCCAGAGGTGGAGTCTACAGAGGCAGGCAGGCCTCCTTGAGCTGCGGTGGGCTCCACCCAATTTGAGCTTCCCGGCGTCTTTGTTTACCTACTTAAGTCTCGGCAATGGTGGGTGCCCCTTCCCCAGCCTTGCTGCCACCTGGCAGTTAGATCTCACACTGCTGTGCTAGCAATGAGGGAGGCTGTATGGGTGTGGGACCCTCCAGGCCAGGTGTCAGTTATAACCTCCTGGTGTGCCGTTTGCTAAGACCCTTGGTAAAGTGCAGTATTAGGGTAGGAGTTACCGGATTTTCCAGGTGTTGTGTGTCTTGGTTTCACTTGGCTAAGAGAAGGGATTCCCTTCCCCCTTGCACTTCCCAGGTGAGGCAATGCCTCGCCCTGCTTCAGCTCTCACTGGTCGGGCTGCACCCGCTGACCAGCACCAACTCTCCGACACATCCCAGTGAGATGAACCCAGTACCTCAGTTGAAAATGCAGAAATCATCCGTCTTCTGTGTCACTCGCGCTGGGAGCTGGAGGCTGGAGTTGTTCCTATTCGGCCATCTTGGGCACCCCCCCTCCCCAGAACCTCTTTCAGACATTTTTCAACACAAGACCTACATTTTTTTTAAATTTTGTGTTCTTTTTTCTATAGGTTTTTAATCATAATTTTCTATGATAATGAACCCCACCTTCATATATTTAAATCCCCTCTACAGTTAGAAAAAGCATACCAATTATTTCAACAAGAAGCAAATATGAGAATGGCATACATTTAGGAGACAGCACAATGTTGTCACAATGATTTGAGACGTCTACTTGGTAACAACACTTCAGAATTTATAAGAATGTGTGGTGTGTGTCCACATAGTGCTTTCTGTGCTTATCACTAGGGCCTAAAGCTGAACTTTTTCTTTTGTGCTTTGGCATCAAGAGTTGAATCACAGGTCAGTGAATCTTAGGATTGGAAAAGACTTTGACGTCACTTAATCCAACTCCTGTATATGAATGAACCCCTTCTTCAACATCCCTAATAAGTGGCTCTTTATTCTTTCTTGAATCTTTTCATGATAGTGAACTTACCACCCCTACAATGCTTCAGGTAAAAATAAATGATTTTACTAAATTTCGGACAAATTTTCCATCTTCTTTAATAATACTTATTTTCAGTATTGTGACACCTACCAATTTGTTTAGTATACTCTTTTGTGTATAAAGAAGAAAAGGACAACTATGGAACATTCAGGCTTTCTTTTCTATTTACTTATATACCTATATGCTGCCTCTTTCTAGAAAGGATCTTAAGTGAAATGACTTAAAACATCTAGATGCAGTAGAATTATTAAAATGAAAATAGAAATTCAAAATCCTAAAAGAAATTCTTAAGTCAAGACTAATATAGTAGCTGGAATTGAAATTAAATTGATCAGTGGGTTTCCTACGTATCAATATAAAAAGAAAATCATAGTGGATTATACAGTTCTTTTTATCAGAATAAAATATACCAATTATTCAGTATATAAAGATTTTTCTTAGTTTTAAGTTACAAGAGGCATTTTTCGTAAAGCATCTTTTATGTGCATTCATGGGCATCTATTATGTGCCCCATGTCTTCTAGGCACTAAAGGTACTGTGATGAGCAAGATAGGTAAAGTGGCTGTCTTCTTGGAAGAGGGAAGAAATAGGGCAGAAAACATCTGAGAAATGAACATAAGTATGAGGAAGAGAGTAAAACAGAGTGATGTACAGTGCCTATGTAGGGGAGGGGAAGTGTTAATTTAGATTTGGTGATGAAGGGAGATTTCTTTGTGGAGGCGACAATTGAAATGAGACTTGAATGATAAAAAGAGTAGGCCATGCAGAGTCTGAGGATATAGCATGTCAAATAGAGAAGGCAAAATGAAGAGTCACTAAAGCAGGAATACACTTAGTTCAGGGAGCAGAGAGACCCGTGTGAGTTCAGCATGGTGGATGGGAGTGGGACTTGGGTAGTGGGTGGGTAGGAGATGCTCTGCAAGCTAAGCATGTTTATAGTAAGTGCAGTGGAAAAGCCATGTGAGGGTTTTAGTAGCAGAATGAGCTAATCTGTTTCTAAAACTCATCCTGACTGCTCTGTGGAGAATTAACTGTCCAAAATCAGGAGCAAGGAGATTCACAGGAAGCTTTTGCAGTTGTCTAAGTGAAGGAGTCAGTCACTTGAAAGAAGGTAGTGGCAGTGGAGATAGAGACTTGTATAGACTCAAGATATACAAGTGGTAGAGGGTGGTAGAGGCAGCAGCACTTACTGATGTGATTGGATGTGAAAAGCAAGAGAAAAAATGAGTCAAGAATAACTATTAACTTTGTGACTTGAACTACCAGGAAGATGACGCTCCCTTATAGTACAAGTGAAAAGATTAGAAAGGTTAAGACTTCTGTTCTGGCTGCTGTGTTAAGTTTGAGATACTAAATAGATATCATTGTGTGAATGCTATGCATGAGTCTGGAGCTCAGTGAAGAATAAAATGAGGGCTGGTGATCAAGAACTGGGAGTTGTCTGCCTACAGATAAGATTTAAAGCCAAGCCTCTGGATGAAAACAGTTAGGAGGGTGGAGGAGAGGCCCAAGAACAACACTCCAGACTCAAAAGCATCTGGAGATCAAGCAGAGGTGGAAGAACCAGTACAGGACATGGAAGAGCACCCAGTGAGTTGGAGAAAAGGCAGGAGAATGAGATGTTGTAGAAGTCAAAAAAAAAAAATGAGAAAGTTTCACAAGAAGAGTTTGGGTTTTTGTTTTGCATTTATTTTTCTGAAGTGGCCATGTGTGTTGATTACCTTGAGAGGTCAAACAAGATAAAAATTGAGAAATGATCATTGGATTTGGCAAAATAAAAGTCATTAGTGACCTCATCAAGAGCAATCTCAGCAGGAGTGGCCACTAAAGTGTGACTAAGAAGAGTTCATTAGAGATTGTGAGGTGAATCTAGTAGAGATGGCTACCAGAGGCAATAAAGACAACACTTTTAGTAAGTTTTCCTGGTGGATGAGAGGAATCTGGGGTCAAAGAAGAGTTTTCTGAAGATGGGAGACACTAGAACATGGTGGTGTGTGGTCTAGACATTATCTAGAAGGCTACTGATGAGAAAGAAGAAATTATGGAGACAAAGTCCTAAAGATGGAGTCCAGAACACAGTTGGATAGTCTGGCCTACAATGGAAGCAGGGACTTTGAACTTTAGTTGCAAGACAGTAAGCAAGGAATAGGGTAGAGATGTTGGAGTGTCAATAGTTTTGGTAATGAAACGAAGAGGTAATCTTGCTGGTTGCTTTTATTTTCTCAATAAATTATGAGGTAAGGCCATCATGGGGGTGGTGGCAGTGGTGATGGGGGGTGGCAGTGGTGGTGGCAGAAGGCCCAGGGCTGGAGTGTTGAGTGTTGGAGAGGGCAGAGAAAGTATGAAGCACACATTTTGGGAATGGAGAAATGAAGCCTCATATATTATTAATCCAGAATATATATATACACACATATATATGCATATATGTATATGCATGTATGTGTGTATATATGTGTGTGTGTGTGTGTGTATATATATTTCATTTGCCACATAGAATATTATTCTAGCCTAGGAAAGGCTTAAGGGAACATAAAAATTGGTACTTAAAAGTGATGAAGAACAATGATTTGTGGGTATGTATTAGATATCTAAATTACATGAACCAGGAGATCCTGAGGTGACTGAAGCTGGGTGACAGCACCCTAGAATGCTTCACGTAGTAGGAGAATCTTCAGCAATATTTTGAAGGAAGGATCATATTAGCAAAGGAGGTAGTTTATCTTGCAATGGCTTAAAAATAGGAGTAGGCATGTAGCATACAAAGTAGATTTGCTTGGCTAGACCAAAAAGTAGAGCCTAAATAAAACATATGGCTGAAAAGTGAAGGGGACTAGGCATATGTGTAAAATATCAGAGATGACATATTGGCAGAATTTCATTTCAATTTTTATGGAAAAGGATAAAAGAGGTTAAGGTAGATTCCAGATTGTGCATTAGTTTATTCCTTCACTCTAGTGGGGCATACAGAATTAAATAAGACACAGACTATGCTCCCAATAAACTTAAAATTTCAGCCACTAATGTTAATATATTTAAAAATGAATGACTTGCTAAATGGAAGTACAAGCATAATTCAGGGAACAGAGTAAAGTGAATAACTATTATTGACTACAAAAAATCAAGAAATGTTTATTGGAGGTATCATTGAGCTTGATCCGGGAGGAGGAGAATGATTTAACAGATACAAGAATGGAAAAGAGAATTGGGTTTATGGAGCTGTGTGTTGCAGATTGGGTTCTTGGGGGCAGATGCTGAGATGTAGTCTGTGGTGCAGGCTCTTTACTAGTGATCAGTGTCTGCAAAAAGAAGGGAAAGGAAGCAAGAGGGAGGGAGTTTTTAAACTGCTAGGTCCAACAAAAAAAAAGCCTCAGCCACCCAGCAGGGAGGAGTCCGGAGTAACTCTGAAATGGCCACACCTTTATTTACTTATTTTTAACTCTTCCTTTAGGTTCAAGGGTACATGTGAAGGTTGTTATATAGACAAACTGTGTGATACAGGGGTTTGGTGTACAGATTATTTCATCTCCCAGGTAATAAGCATAGTATCCAATAGTGAGTTTTTTGATCCTCTTTTCTCCTCACACCCTCCATCTTCAAGTGGCACTGAGGCTCTGGCAGACATTGCCTGGAGACAAGAGGCTGTCTACATACCACACTCCTTACTGCTGGGCAGCCAGTCTTTCCTTAAAAGGAAACGTGGGTGGAGCTTTTTCATGTGAATCACAGCACATGGGCATAGCATATCCCATCATACCCCAGAGGGGCTAAACAGAGAGTAGGATGGAAGACGTTTTGGCAACGAAGCTGAAGAGATCATGTGGGATTATAGAGAGGCTTGAAAGCCATGATGAGGATTTGAGACTTTTTTCCCAGGGAGCTTTGTTAGGGAATTAAGGAGGGCCATATGATCATCTAATACCCTGCTTTCAGGAGATAATGCCAGATAGTGAGCCTGCAGCACCAGAATCTCTTACAAGTCATAGTTGCCATAGAACACAGCTGCCTAATAAATTGGCAGCTGGGGGCATAGGGGACGTAGCCCATACATGGTGTCCAGTTTCTTTTTCTATCTCCTATTCTTAGATAACAATATCTTGATATTTCATTCAACCCAAATTCACCTGACCCTTCACCTTTACTGTGATTACAACTAAAATGTTTGTAACTGACCCATATCTCCTCTTTTTAGAGAAACTAATATTATCTGTCTTACCATATTCCTGTGTCAGACCAACATACCTGTGTTAGAAGAATATATTACCTATATTTTTCAAATATTGTTCTGCCCAGGCTGTCTTGCTGATGAATGGATTTGTTTTTATTTGCTCTCGATCAATCTATATATTTAAGTGTACATTCTTTTGGCAAGAGAGTGGGAAAAGAGATTATTTTACTATTAAAGATTTAAAGGCAGTTTGTGCTCAGATGGACAGGAGACCAGTGGGTAGGCTTGGTGGGAAGCCAGCAGGGATGGAAAGCAGCTGGTAGTTTCTGAGAACTGGTAGTTTCTGAGGTGGCACCACCTACCATGTAACCAGGCTGGAGATGGTGAACTAGGACCCTAGGGGCGATCCTAGTAGCAGCATCCCGTTAGGGGATTTCTCAGTCCTTTAGAAACTATCAGTGTGGAACCAGGTTACCACATCTAAACAGTAGTGCAGAGAGCCTGGGCAAAGAAAGAGCTTATCAGGAGGCACAAAGGCAAAGACTGGAAGAATCCCCTTCACACACTAACATGCCTTTCTTAATGTAATGACTATGCAGGGTTTCGATGCCAAGGTCATTTTCTAGTTAGACCTGTGAGGAAGAATTAATGGGGAAATATATTAAATTTTATCTGGGTATTGGCATTTAATTTAGATCTTTTTCAACTCACATATTAGTTTGTTTAATGATTATTTTGTTGGGTTGGTTAAATAAGGGATTAGGATATAAATAGAGTATGCACCTGTCAGCTAAGGATTACTTGAGATGCCTCTCTATTTTGGTAATCAAAGCCATCACTCAAGCATGATTCTTTCCTTGGTATGAGCGTACCAAAATTTCATATATTGTGTCTAGAAGAAAAGGAATAGCTTTTCACTGCTAGCCTTATAAACCCAAATTGTAAAAGTGAGGACAAACCTCACAGCTGCACATTTTTTAAGTCTAAACATGATAAAATTACACTTAAACTTCCCAACACATATCATATTGTCATTTAGATTTCAGTTGCTTGTTGAACTGTATTCAGGATATTGTGTTTCATGATTTGCCAGCATAGACATCAGTTTACATTCTCTGGACTTTTGAATTCAGATCACACTGTGAGTTTATTTCTAATTGAAGTCTCCTTCTATTTATTTACTGAATGTCTTCAGGAAACAATGTCTTCATGTTGGCAAAGTTGTGTTCCTCATAGTCGTTACTAATCTCATGTTTTTGGTAATTTGTTGTTTATTCATCATAGGATGCTTACTATCAGACAGTAAAAAAAAAATAAAGCTTAGAAACAATTGTGAAAACTCAAGGAAAATATCATTAACTCAAAGTTTAAAGTAAAAAAGTTCATACCACAGTTAATTTACATGTACTTTATGTCTTAATGTTTTCTTCCTGAGAATGCTCCGTTGTAGTATGTATTAACATTTTATAGTTTCCTTTTCCGTAGATGGGCAAGTTTATCCCCTACAATAAATAGAGTAAGTTCCTTTCTTCTACAGTTTTGCATTTGATAACACTTATGTTTTCAGATTTGGGAGCTAAAGTTGCAACCACATAAGTTATCTTCTCCATATGAATTATCCATAATTTAATTTTCTACTGTTGAATAAAAGAGGAAATGAAACTCCATCTCTTTCTTTCTGGAAGAGGTTTGATTTCCTATCCCACTGCCATTAACTTCCTCCCCAAAATGTTTGTACATAATATAATGCTCATACATAATATGAGTGCTGAATTTATGAATTTATTAAACACTCTTGGTTTTCCTAAACTAGGTTATTATAATGTTGGTGTGCTATTTATTGATTCTAACTCTGGGTTAGTAGACCATGTCTACTTCCTTAACCTTATATATCACCTATATCATCTGCAATACAATTGGGGGGTTAAAACTAGCACATAAAACGTTGGAGAGCTGTTAATTCCTAAACTGTGATAGGTATTGGAAGAACAAAATAGGACTTTCAGTTATAGAAGAGACAGCCCAGTTATATTTTAAAGATAAGATTTAATGTAGGAGAAAGCTTTAGAACTGAGCCTTGAAAGGTGGGCAAGATGAGTATTTTGCAGGAAAAGGACAAAGTATTCCAAATGAGAAAAAAAAAAAAAGGTAAAAAAAAAGCCAAGTGTCTTAATTCAGAATATGGAATACTTTCCTGAGCAGTGTTTCACCTCTAGCAAGTTTTATATATATATACACATATATGAAATATATAATATTTTATATGTATAAAATATTATACATATACATGCATACACACACGGAGAGAGAGAGCACATCACTATCTGAAAATTTAAAATAAAAAATGCTCTGAAATCTGAAGCTTTTTGAGTACTGACATGACATCACAAGTAGAAAATTTTACTCCTGACCTCATGTGGTGGGTTACATGTATTATTTTAAATATTGTATAAAATTATCTTCAGGCCATGCGTATAAGGTGTATATGAAACTTAAACGAATTTCATGTTTGGACTTCGTTTGCACCCCCAGAATATCTCATTATGTACATTGCAAATATTCCCAAATCTGAAATTCGAAACACTTGTGATCTCAAGCATTTCGGATAAGGGATGCTCTATACACACATACACACAAGACCCCCCAATGAATGCCTGAAACATATGCTATGCATTTTCCTATGCATACATACCTATGATGAAGTTTGATTTACAAATTAAGCAAAAGAAGAGGTTAACAACAGTAACTAATAATAAAATACAACAATTACAACAATGTACTGTAACAGAAGTTATGGGAATGGGGTCTCTCTCTCTCTCTCTCATTGTCTCTCAAAATATTTTATTATACTGTACTCACCAGTTTTTTGACTACAGTTGGCCCAGAGTAACTGAAACCTTGGAAAGTGAAACTGTGGATAAGGGAAGACTACTATCTACTATATATATGTATATATTAAAATCTCCCTTTCTTCATATAAATAATAACATGTTATAATTGTGGTTTTTTTGCCCTAACAATATTTCTGGGAAATTAATCCATCAGTACCTATAGGGCAACCATAGGGGTTTAAAGAAAGGTCTTGAGAAAAAAAAATGTATCAGATTCTTAATATTTTATTGTTATCCATACAATTTGAAAAATGGTGTCCTCAGTGCCCTCTTCTGTCTTTTACTCACATATGAAGGTCAAATCCACATGTTCCCTTTTCAACCCAGCCTCAGTTACTCCCTGGTAGAATCAACTCCCCTCTTGTCTACGCTCTTTGAGTGCTTTATGCATTATACACTCCATTTATTACCCTGGTCATATTGAGAATTTTTTGTTTGCGTGTTTGTGTGTTTTTATCCATGAGCAAATTGTGAGTTCCTTAAAGCTTTTGTTTCTCTCTAGATCCTCATCCCCTAGTACAGGACCTGGCATATAATAAGTGCTCACTAAATATTTGGTTGATTAAAAAATAGTGAGAGCACCTTAACCTTCATTGTTCATTGCATCTGTATTCCTTTTTCTTGTTATTGTTATTCTTTGGTATTTGACTAGGTATATTTATCTTCTCAGTGAAAACATTTTTAAAACCATGGAGCAGATAAAAATTATGGGTTAAAAATAAAACAAATGTCACCTGGAAATATTGACACAATGCACTTTTTATAAAATTCTTTGAGAAAAATAGATGATCCTCTTTATTTTATGTTACAAATTCCTGAGGAAGGGCTGATGTGGCCAAAATAAATTTGCAACCTTCAGACTAGAGCAATTGCCCATAAATGTGTTTGTACATACACTTCTTGAACCTACCTCATGATGTATGTATGCACTTGTGTAATACTCACAAAAATGCTTCATGTCATTACTTCAAATATTTTTATGTTTAGCTTAGTCAAGAAAAGATTGCTTTAATAGCATCATGGATTTTGTTTCTATGATATAAGACTATAGTGCTATATTTTCATTTCTCTATGCTTTGCTCATTTATATCATCCTCCTTTGCTTGCAATATTTAATAGAACTTTCAGTTTAAATGCAAATAGCTGAAAGAATTATTTCTTATTTGTTCCTGTTATGGTGGATCTGGCTTAACCATCCTTACCCAGAGCATGAGCATTTTTCTTCACTTTGCTTTGAAGATCATTTAAGCTCATCTTTAAACTGCCTCATTATGTCTTTCAGAAATACAGTTCTCATATAACAACTAATCAGGAAATTCAAAGTGTTTGAAGTATGTTGGGAAAAACAGATGTTTGCTATTTAAAGTACTGCAGATGATTGTTATTTCTTTTTCTAGTCAAAAGACGTTCATATCCACTAAATAAATGTATTGTCTTTAAGTGTGCATCCTTCTGTGTCACAGTGGTGGGAAATCTTCACTGCTAGAGTTAGAAATGAAAATGTTCTGCTAATGTTCTGCTTAACTATTCATTGTGCACAGTAGGGAAGCTGGGGTTAGAAAAACATCAGTAAATTTCACTCTTCTTAGCCTAACATGAAACATAGGTAATGGAAATGGCAGTTGTGGGTTGCTTTGAAATACTAGCATGCTGAATGAGCTCAATAGCCATTTTTTAACCCAAAATAAAATTAGCTGTTTTTTTTTAAAAGACTAAACTTTAGAGATAAACATAGATGTTAACATGTTAAGCAACTGAGCTGTATAGCCAAAATCTAAGGTAGCAGAAGTAGAAATAGGAAGAATTAGCGAAACAAATTTAATTACTCATTATATTCAACTATAGAATTTAAAATAATTAGTATCATTTAATGCTTTTGTTGAAATAGAATTATAATAATGATTCATTTACTTTGCAAAGAACATTAGAGTTTATTTGGTTCAGTCTCCTATTTTGGAATGAGAAACAGAGTCCTAAAAACATCAAAAAGCTTATTCACAGTTACCTGTTGACTTGATGGCAAAGACAAGATTGGAATCCAGGTCTAGGTTATGAGTGTAGAGTTCTTTCTCCTGTATTTCTCCAAAATTATTTTCAAGTAAATCTGTCCGTGCAGTGTTTTTTGTTTGTTTGTTTGTTTGTTTTTGTTTTTGCTGAGTGAGGAATCAAGCTGAAGGTGAAAGGAAATCCGTATCTATCCCATGGGTGGAGGAAAAGGATAAAGGAAGTTGAGACTGGTACTAAATCCAAGATTTGCCTCAAAATTATCTCAAATGTCTAATGTCCTCTGGTTGCTGAGCACTTCTGGAGTCCTAAGAATATTACTGAGTTTTCTCTCAATTACTTTATCTAGAAGAATTAATTAATATTTTGGGGGAAGACATACCAGCATGTAATGATCACCGTGCTAATTTGAAATCATTACAGACCATCTGATGAAATGGGATTTTTAAAAAAGAGGGAGCAAATAATAAAGATATATTTGTTACTCTTGGCTGTAGCAATATTGGATGTTATTGTAAACCATGCTTTTTTTTGAGTCTGTTGCCCAGACTGTAGTGCAGTGGCACAATCTTGGCTCACTGCAACCTCCACTTACCGGATTCAAGCCATTCTCCTGCCTCAGCCTCCAGAGTAGCTGGAACTACAGGCATATGCCACCACACCGGGCAAATTTTTGTACTTTTTGTAGAGACGGGGTTTTGCCATTTTGGCTAGACTGGTCTCAAACTCCTGACCTCAAGTAATCCTGCCTCAGCCTCCCAAAGTGCTGGGATTCCAGATGTGAGCCACCGCACCTGGTCTTTTAAACAACCCTTTTAAAGATCCATTTTTAAAGCAATGCAAGAAGTAGTTACATTGTGGAGATAACAAATGGGAAGTTTGGAATTAAATTTCCCATGGAAGTATCATCAATGGATTCAAAAAAGTTTGCATCTCAGACAATTTAAAATTGAAAGTGACATACTCTGGACAATTGGACTAATGAACCTAGTGATGACAAAGACATGGATGTTAAAGATGAATCAAATATTTTTTGGTGAAATTTAAAAGGAAGAAGTCACTAATACTAAATTATCATTTATATAAAGCATGATTTTAAAAATACATGTATGTGGAAATAAACTTATAAATCAGGCACTATGAATGGATTGTTGAATATTTTATCTGCTTCATTATATTTTGATGAATCCCTGCTATAAACTGAATGTTTCTGTCTCCCAAAATATACGTGTTGAAGCCCCAATCCCCGGTGTGTGATGGTGCTTGGAGGTAAAGGCCTTTGGGATGTGATTAAGTCACAATGGTGGAGGCCTCAGGAATGGGATTAGTGCCCTTGTAAGAAGAGACATTAGGGATGATCCCTCTCTCTCTCTCTCTCTCTCTCTCTCTGCCATATAACAATACAGCAAGAAGGCATCCATCTAGAAATCAGGAAGAGGGCCTTCATAAGGAACCAGATTGGCTGGCACCTTGATCTTTGATTTCTCAGCCTCCAGCACTGTGATAAATAAATTTCTGATGTTTAAACCATTCAGTCTGTGGTGTTTGTTATAGCAGCCTGAGCTGACTAAGAGAAATGAATTGGTACTGAGAAGTGGATTGCTGCTATGATAAATACCTAAAAATGTGGAAGCAGCTTTGGAACTGACAAAATGCCGATAAATATAGGCAAGTAACCTTTCTCTCATAAAATTAGAGACCTGTAGTTATATATAGACAAAGATTTCTGAGCAACCAATGCTTTCTCTAATGTCACAAAGTTATAAATAAACATCTTAATATTATGATACTAAACTGTAATTTGCATTTTCTCCTATATATTTATGATAAATATATTCACATTGCTCTGGAATTTTTTTTTTTTTTTGACTTACTGTAGCAATTCAACAATGATAAATAAGCACACTTGCTTAGAGTCCCGGCATGATTTTCTGAAACAAGGGCATGTATCAGTAGCTTATTTGTGCTGCTTCAACTTTTTACCAGAAGGCTTTTAAGGGATTTGTGAATTAAATCTTTCAGTGCATTTCAAAAGCTTGCTTGGTAATTGGACAGAAAGAGACCCCTCAAGTACAATGTTATCTAACCAAAACTATTATTTCGGTCACGTACCTCTTTAATGTTAAGCAGTTAGGAGGACACACATATAATTAAATGATCCTTAATATTTGACAAATATATGTCATTCAAAATAATGCTCCCATTAGGGAAAGGTAGCAACCATTGATATTCAACCCTTTGGACTATAACTTAATGACAAACTTACTTCCTTAGACACATAGAATGAACTTGACCTCCCTTAACTTACAAGGCACAATATGTACATATCTTTAGTTTTTTTCCTTTGGTTATGCTAAGTCTTTTGGAGTACAATACATGGGAATTTGGGTTTTTTGCAAATAAACGGTGTGTTGTATTTAAACACCTATCACATAGTTCAAATATTTGCCACAGGGCAAATTAATTATAAAATCACCGTTTTAAAGTACTTTCTATTTCTAGGATTTCAATGACCAACTTCCTCATCTTTTGTTGTTCAGTTTTCCTTTCACAAATTTCTTTGATTGCTTTTATGGATTTTCTTTTTTGCCTGGTCAAATATAGTTTGATACCATTCTCTATTATTTTTTCAAAGATCTGGTTTTCTTTGAGGCTGCTAGTAGGTAGCTTTTACTAAATTTAAATGTAAGCTTCTATGTAAACCACATTACACTTTAGGCTTAGATGCCATACATTCTTGACTTCCCAGAATATTTGAATTACGTATAATAAACACATTTTTTATGTTTTTCAGTAATTATCTCTTCTTTAGGCTACGAACGTCCGTAAGATTTGAAAAGGATCAGAGTGAAGATGGTGCAGAGTAGGAGATTGGGGAAGTAGAGAACAGATTTTCCAATTTAGGTGAAAGAGCCAAGCATTTAACAAACTTATTAGGAAGATGAAATAAGAATATTTCACAGCATTTTCAACATTTAAGTATTTTATCCTCTGTTTCCTTTACTTAAGCCTATTTTCTTTCCTCTTCTAGGAAACATTTATATTTTATCTGTTATATTATGAAAGCCTTCTGCTGAGCTACTCATGATGTATAATCACTATACACTCTATTCCCTGTGATCCATGCTAAGACAATCCAAACTATAACCCTTCATTAGTGTTAAACACACATATTTTTGTCTGTTCTCCTCACCAGAATGATGATAGTAGAAAGGCAGAAATGCAGTCATAGACTTGCTTCTTGTGGGGTTTACAGAATATAGTTCAGGAGAAAAAAAGGGCAGAACTTGGGTCTTGGACTTAAGATCTTTTTTCTTTCACTGCCACTTTCACTTTTTTCTTTCACTTTGTTCTTTCACTTAGAACAACTGATAATGACATAAATAAACCTATAATAAAACCATTTTGATAAAGTTAAGAATTGTTCACCTTTTAGTATCGCCTCTGGGAAGAAATAGATTGAGAGCTATCTATTATTGAGTTCCGTGCTGCAAATAAAATCAAACTGCAAAAGTTTTATAACAAAATTCAACCTATTATCCTGGGATTATGTTTATAGGTTTTTCTACCATCTGAGTTGATATGGCATCTACAACAAATGCTATTTTCTGTATGCTAGTCATATATTCAGAGAGAATGTTTTTGCCCAGGGATTGGGGGTAGGGAGGGGAAGGAAAGATTGTACTTTTCTTTTGTACAAATATTAATGTATCACAAAGCACACAAAAGTCTTTACAGAATCATATGGGGCTAAATAAAAATCAACATAATGCACTGTTTACCAGCTTGTCATCTAAATGTCAGCATAGCTAGATTTTTATTGGGGCCTTATTATTTAATAGTCTTGATGTACTTTGGAGAACTAAGCACATATCTCTGAAGATTTACGTATTTGCAGATCCAGAAAGGTCTTGAGAATATGAGCTGGGGAGATATGTGTTGGCAGGGAGGACTGGGAGTGATATTTGAACTGTATATTTGAAATGAAGAATATTAGATTAACTTTAAATACTGGTGTTGAAGGACAGGAAGCAGGGCTTTGCCCTTAATTTTATTCTGGTGCTCAGTACTCCATAGAAGACAGCTGCCAAGAGTACCAAAGAGACCATGTAACCAGGGAGCCACAAAGACTTATGCTGGCCAAAAATGAAGCTTAGAATAGAATATTCAAGAGTTATTCAAGGGTAAGGCTTCCACAATGAAAGCCAGAGGACAATGTGAGTTCACCTGGAGTATGTGTCATTCTTTTGCCTCTTTTGAGATTTTGTTTATCCTGATGTTCAAGGACATGAATCCTCAAGTTCCTATATGAAACCCATATATACATGTCATAGAATTGCATTTTTATCTGACTTACTGATCTGTGCTTTTGCATAAAATAAAGCAGATCATCTGGCTTAAAATTAAAAATATACTCATAAAAGTAAAATACTTAATATTTCACTTTTATCTATACAGCAGATTTTTTTTCTTTCTTTCTTTTAAGAGATGGAATTTTGCCCAGGCTGGAGTGCAGTGGCACAATCATGGCTCACTGTAGCCTCGGACTCTACAACTCAAGCAATCCTCCCACCTCGGTCTCCCAAGTAGCTAGCACTACAGGTGTGCAACACCATGTGACTAACATTTTTATTTGTGTAGAGATGAAGGTCTCACTGTGTTGCCCAGGCTGATTTTGAAAGCCTGGCCTCAAGTGATCCTCCCATCTCAGCCTCCCAAGTTGTTGGAATTACAGGCATGAGCTGCTGAGCCCAGCCCTATACAGCAGATTTAAATGACCAGCTTCAACTATATCTTTTAAAAGAGGTTTTACTGTATGAAAGAGGGATGGTACACCCAAATGAATCAGGTTCTAATCTGACTACACTAGGAGAAATGCTACTTCCCTGGTTTTATGGACGGAAGGTGTGTGTCCCCCAAAATTTCTATATTGGAGCCTTAATCCCCAATATGGTAGTATTTGGAGATGGGGCCTTTGGAGGTAATTAGGTTTAGAGAAGATCATAAGGGTAGGTCCTACTGGTGGGATTAGTAGCCTTATAAGAAGAAACCAGAGAGTTAGTGCTGTTTCTCTGTGATGTGAGGATGGAGCAAGAAGACAGCAGTTGTAAATCAGAAAGAGGCCCCTCACCAGAACCTGACCATGTGGGCACACTGATCTCAGACTTCACAGCCCCCAGAACCGTCAGAAATAAATGGCTGTTGTTTAAACCACCCAGCCTACGGTATTTTGTTATAGCAGCCTGAGTTAAGACACTTAGGATGTTCACTCTGCCCACCAGGATAGTGCATTTAAATAGTGTATCTTTCTTAAGAACCTGTCTTTAATTGTGTGTGAAAGGGATTTCATGAAACCACAAAAACATTGAGAATAAGCCACTGAACCCAACTAAGGAATTTGCTACAGTTAATTTTCTAACTAATTTTTATCTATTCCAGCAACCAGTAATAATAGGAATCAGAACACTATGCCTCTGGCATTAATAATTCCTATTCCCTTCCCCTTCTCACTCATGTGTGGGGAAACTGACTGAGGCAGAGTCTCTGTCCTGGTTTAAGTCCTCCTTAAGTCTAAGTCCTGCTGTGGCCCTGATGCTGCATCTTTCACTGACCTGCTATGATCTCGCACCACTTATGTTAAGTAGTATTTTCCTGGTATCCGAGATGATTGAAAGATTGGAGCATATGTAGTCTCTTGGTTTAAAATCATACTTTTAAAATATGCAATATCCTAAGTGTTAACTTGGAAGGCCTATTCTTCTACAAACTTCTTCTCTTCTATTTCTTTGTTCTTGGGATTTTTCTTTTGAAAACAATTTTGGTTTGAATGTTATCAGAAACAATCTGATATTGCCTGGAAATGATTTGCCCTTTGGTTGCTGCCTACTCTTGCTTGCTGCCTCCTGGGATTTTGCTGGCTGAACATTACACATTTGCATTCATGTGGGTCATGTATGTGCATCAAGACTTACTGTGGCCGTGTGCCCTGGAAGTGAATAAGCATTTCTTTCATAGCCATATTAAATCCATCTGGTAAGAATAAATACATTTTCCAGTAAGAAGCAAAGGGAGAATGTGATATAAAAAGAGAAGAGAAGCATTGTAAAATATATTAAATCAGAATACTAACCCTCCTTCCACTTTTAACCAAAAATTTTACCAGCTCCTTTGTATAACAAATTCCAAAGAAGTCTATTCATTTATCTAACAAATATTTATTAACTACTGATTATAGAAATAAAGATATAGAGTTAATTAAGTCCCAAGTTCTACCCTGAAGTTTCCCATGTTCAAATGTTAGAGACAAGTAGATACAAATAATTAGAACACAGTGCTACACCAGAGGTAAGGGAGCCTCAGAGAGGGAACTGCTCTTTAACCTAGTGTGGCAAATGATTGCTTCACAGAGGTGGTAACATTTAAGCTGGGTGTTGATGATGTTTTGACAAGTTTTAAGGGTGAAAGAGCTTTCAAAGCAGATAGCCATTATTAGTTGAGCCATATGAAATTGCCATTTTTAAATGTCAAAAACAGTTAAACAACATCAAATGTATATGGTTCATCAAGATAAAAAGCCACTAAGATTTTGAGAATGCAAAGGTTATATGTGAGAGTGGACAGAAGATAAAAAGTAATTTTGCAGCTTACCAAGGGTCAGATTGAGAATCTGGATTTTATTTTGTAAGCAATTGAAAGTCTCAAAATGTGTTGACCAGTGGATTTATATGTCAAATTATGTATTGTATAAAATGTGGATGAGGGGTCAAAAAGAGCAAGATGCTGTTTGGAGGCTGTGCTCTCAGTCCAGATAAGAGATGATGAGGCTTCAACCTAGAAAGTAGCAGTGAGATTGGAGGGAAAGAAACAGAACACTGTAAGATGGAGAATCAGTAGGGCTTGTCAGACAACTAAATGTGGAAGATAAGAGAGAAGAGTCAAGAATGGCAGAATTTTTACCTTGGTTGAAAGAGTGAGTGGTGGGAAGAAGCAGTTAAGGAGAAGAGAGAAAATTTGGGACCTCAGAGAAGTAGTAAGTTCAATTTGGGACATTTGAATTTAAAAATAAGCTGGCACGCAGGGGAAAGGTTAGGGCTATTGTCATGGCTGAAGTCCTGGAAACTATGGTACAGATGAGATTACTTTCGATTAGCAGACAGAGTTGGAAGATCATGAGAAAGCCCTGAGATTTAGGCAAACATTAAGACACAGGTAGAGAAAGAATAGTCCGTGAGGAAGATTGAGGAGGAGCAGAAGAGATGGAAGACAGTGCAGGTGAGAGAGTTTTTCTAGAAGACCAGAGGGAATGATTATAAGGATGGAGTGCTAATAATTACGATTTCCTGGTGAATTCATGTTTGGGGGAACACTAAAACTATACCATATATTGTAGTGTTCTGCCTAGTAAAATTAACTAATATTAAATATTACTGGGAGAATTTAGACCTTAGATGTTAGAAAACGAAAGACTTTATAGACTAGTGCAAACTCATTTGTGCCCTAAAGCTTTTTATTTTTGAGCTTTTGTATATAGATGTAAAATTAATGATGGTAAGAATTTATAATCCAGTCCATGTCAAAGTTTCAGTTTTAAGTTTCCCTTTCTGCTTTTTAAAACACACATACATGGACATACACTCCTAACCCAACTTTTTCTATGAGGAGTTCTACGTGCTTTACAGATATTGCATAGATAATCCTGCAGCTCTGTTGTGGATAGAAACAGCTGCTTTTTGCTGGTAAAGGGGAGTTAAAGAGACTTGCCAGGTGTTAATTGTAGACAGAATCTAAATTCCCAGGTTGTGATTCTCAAGGCAAATCTTTGTCTTAAGGCTCAAACCCAGATAAGAGACTGTATTCTAGTATATTCTTCCTTTCTCTTTGCAGCATGATGAGACAGAAAAGAATGACTAAAATCTGCAGCTCAACTACTTAAAATTAATACTTTGTTCTTCTAGGAAAACTCTTAATGAACACTAACTAAAACAAAGCAATCATATTAATTTGCTGCCCAAACTTAAAATCAAATTTGATAGATCTAAATTCTGAAAAGCCATTGAGCTCAATAGAAGTGATGATCAAGAATCAGGGATGGTTCAGAGTTATTTGATGTTGATCTCCTGAGAATAGAGACTAGGAGTCCCAGTTACCATTGCAAATACTTGCATTACTTAAGGTAAATTGAAATTCTTTACGTGCTGGGCATATTTCACTATAGCCTTCTTAAGTCTTTAAGCTATATCTCACCTATTGTTATTGCCACTACTGCAACCCTAGCATCAATGAAAGTCTAAAGATAGACTGCTTCTCCACACACTTTGGCACATTTATCCAGTAACTCAAAGATGAAGCAAATGTGAAAGTCTGCAGGTCTTGGAGCTCTTAATAATAAAGCATAGAACTCACATGCTTTTTACATCAAAGTATAAAAGATGATGCTGGCATGTTTTTTATTATCCATGTAAAAGATTATTGGATTAGAGGTCATTCTGTTACCCTACTGGGACCAGGCTGCACAGACATTGTGTTGAGGTAGATTCTCTAAGTCTAGTAAAGGGAGAGACAAAGAGATGCATGAGTCTGTTAAGTGGCTTTTTGGTAGCTGACAAACAGTTGTTGTATTAGAAAGGAATAAAGTGTAAATGTTTAAAGGAGGAGAACAATAAAGACCAATGTCTTTAAACTTTCCTCTAGTGTATCTGTTAGGATTATTTAAATTATAGAGTAAAAATAGAGAAATTAAGTACACTTAAGGGAAATTAATATCATCATTCACCTTATTATCTGCTTTCTCATGCACATAATCTACTACTTTTACACTAGGATGTGTATCTGCTTTTATATTTTCTCCAGAGTCAAACAGATGTTAGTAAGCTTCCTTCATTGTACAATTTTTATTTTCCTTTCCACATAACCACAAATAGTTCTTTTCTGCATTTTTCTTGATCTTGTTTTTCTGATGTATTCTCTTTTGCCTTTTTCTTTCTCAATCATTAATAATTTCGGATTTTTATCAGGAGTCCCACTGCTTCCTTTCATTTTCTTTCTTCTTTAAATCCCTTTTCAGCTTATTTCTATCTTGGTTTTGTCCTGCTACTAGATGTCACTTTCTTTATCTTTCTTTCCTTGCTTTTACTCTGTCTTTGCTCCCTTAAATACAGTTGACAAGATCTAGAAACAACATTAACAACTTACTGACCTGTAAGTTGTCATGCATATTGTTCATAATGGACAGTCCACATCCAGGAGCAGTCAAGGCCAGCTGTTTTTTGATGTGGTCCTCAGGGACTAAAACTAACAATACAGCAACAACCCCTCATGTCCGTTACAGAAAAAACAGATGCCAGCTAACCACATTCACAGTAGAAGACTGAAAAATATGATCTTTGATCTCCAAAAGATTAGAGAAAATATGCTTTTATCAAGTTGATGTAATTAAAAAAAAGTGAAACAGTTTACTTGGAAAACTGTCAGAGAGACAAATATAGGATCTGGTGCTGAAATGATCCGTCTGTGTTAAAAACCATTAGAGAGAAATCCATTCATATCCATTTCAACCCACGAGGCATCTTTTTGGAGCTGCAAACTCTCGCATGCTCTGACATTTATTTTCACAGTATTCCTGGGACCCAGGAAAACAGACATGTGTGGGAGGCTGATGATGATGATGAAGCAGAACTGGCCCTGGTTTCATTCTCTGCTCTGTTGCTACCACACTGCATTCACCACACACTTCATCCCAATTCATTCTACATCCTGGTGCAAGATAAATGTAATTGAAATACCACTTTTGTTATAGTACTCCCCCTATTCAAGAACTTCCAATAGAAAATGAACTGAAATTGTGGTCAGGCATGACTTAATTTGTAAAGTGATGTATTAGTAACAGCTCTCATATCAACTTTACAACTCGTAATCATCCAAGTGAGATAGTGTATGTCAAGGTGAGTCACAGGTCCCTTAACATGTGAAATGTTGGCCGGGCGCGGTGGCTCAAGCCTGTAATCCCAGCACTTTGGGAGGCCGAGACGGGCGGATCACGAGGTGAGGAGATCGAGACCATCCTGGCTAACACGGTGAAACCCCGTCTCTACTAAAAAATACAAAAAAACTAGCCGGGCGAGGTGGCGGGCGCCTGTAGTCCCAGCTACTCGGGAGGCTGAGGCACAAGAATGGCGTAAACCCGGGAGGCGGAGCTTGCAGTGAGCTGAGACTCAAGCTACTGCACTCCAGCCTGGGCGACAGAGCGAGACTCTGTCTCAAAAAAAAAAAAAAAAATGAAATATTGTGACTGAACTCTCTGACAGAAGTCCACACTCCTCCACACTGAGGGCTATTCATTTAATTGTAGTCATTTAATTGTAACAACCACCTGTTGCGCTGCTGCCCTAGCATGTTTTGTGCTACTGTATAGATAATAATTAATAGATTATATAGATATCTATTAGATTATATAATAGAAATTATACTATATTATATATAGTATAATATGTATTATATATTAGATTATATAATGATATATAATATATTCTATTATATATTAATGGAATATATTCTAATGTAATATATACATATAACATATAATATAACAATATAATATTAATATATAATATTCTATTATATATTCTATATATTCTAATACGTATTATATAATATTCTATTCTAATATATAATATTCTATTATATATTAATATATTAATATATAATATAATAGAAATTTATTTGGCACATAGATCTGGAGTATGAGAAATCCAAGATCTAGGGCTACATCAAAACATGACAGAAGGCATCATATGTGACACAGAAGAAGAAGAGGAAAGAACCAAACTCTCTTTTATAACACCCCCCATCCCCACCCCAGATACAGAACTCACTCCTTAGACTCCATTCCTGAGGGCAGAAATTAATCACCTCTCCGAGATCTCACCTCCCAAAATTGTTGCATTGGGGATTAAGTTTCCAACACATGAACTTTGGGGAACACATTCAAACCATAGCAGCTGCTCTTTCCCTTTCTCCTCTGTTGTATTCACACTGGCTGTATTATTCTGTTCTCGTGCTGTTAAAGAAGACATACCCTTGACTGGGTAATTATGGAGGAAAGAGGTTTAATGGACTCAGTTCCACATGGCTGGGGAGGCCTCACAATCATGATGGAGGGCAAGGAGGAGCAAGTCACATCTTACATGGTGGCAAGGAAGCGACAGAATGAGAGCCAAGTGAAAGGGGTTTCCCCCTATAAAACCCTCAGATCTCGTGAGACTTATTCATTACCACGAGAACAGTATGGGGGAACTGCCCCCATGATTCAACTATCTCCTGCCAGGCCCCCTCAACAACACATGGGAATTGTGGGAGCTACAATTCAAGATGAGGTTTGGGTTGGGGACACAGACAAGCCATATCACTGGCTATCTGTCAGCTCCCAGGGCATACCCTGGTCTCACCTGCCCTCAGGGCTTTTGCACTTGCTGTTTCTTCTGCCTGAAATACAAGTCCTACAACCACTTTAGAGAGCTCTTCCTTATGAACCCTCTATACGTAGGCCATCCTTAATATTCTCTTCATAGAATCATGTTGTTGTTTTCCCCTAGCAGTTACACAATCTGTCATCATTTTATTGATTGATCTTTACTTGTTTATCTGTTCCCCACACTAAACTGGGAACTCCGTGAGAGAAAGCGTCTTGTCTGTGTGGTTCACCAGTGTTTTCATAGCATCTGCCACAGTATCTGGCACAAAATAGGTACCTCATTAATCGTGAAATTAGTCTTTGAGGGCCATATTTCTGAATGGCAGAAAAGAGGATATTAGTAGGAGCTGGTACCTGTATGTAAGCTGAATTGTAGTGCTTTGTTGTAAGATAACTGAGACCACCCTGGGGCAAAATGAAGTATGAGATTGCCTAATGACTCATTCCCAACATTAAGATGATATTTTGAGGGCTGGGTGCAGTGGCTCATACCTGTAATCCCAGCACTTTGGGAGGCCGAGACAGGCGGATCACCCGAGGTCAGAGTTCGAGACCGTCATGTTCAACATGGTGAAACCCCTTCTCAACTAAAAATACAAAAATTAGCCAGGTGTGATGGCGGGTGCCTGTAATCCCAGCTACTGGGGCTGCTGAGTCAGGAGAATCGCTCGAACCTGGGAGGTGGAGGTTGCAGTGAGCCGAGATCGTGCCACTGCACTCCAGCCTGGGCGACAGAGTGAGACTCCATCTCATCAAAAAAAAAAAAAAAAAGCTATTTTGAGTATCTTATGTTAAAATGAAAGAGACTAGTATAATTTGGGATACATTTTATGTCTAATGATTTAAATATATATGAATATATATTAACTTTAAAAATTTATATTTTAATACTCAATGTAATGACAACTGTAAATGTATATATTTACTATAGCTAAATTTAAATTTAAAATTCCATTTCATTGAATATGAATGCCAAGAATTATGTAAATAATTGAATATAAAATATAAAATTATTCATTGTTAAGCTCTAACAACTTGCTATTTTGCTCTTATTGATAGCAGCTCTAGAACATGCTTTGCTGGGAAATGAATCTCAGTTTAACTTACTTGAGTTCTGTGAAAATATACAACATTCAGTTTTATATTTCTATGTAGTAGTTAATAATAGTTGCAAAAAGCCCATATTGTTTGCACAATTCATTTGGGTTGACTTGAAATTATTAGAATGGGAAAATCCTATTTTTTATAATTGTTTAAAATAAATCTCACTAGTAGCTGTAATATATTCTGTAGTTTGTCTCACTCAACATCCATTCCAAATCATCTTTTTTCTATTGTCCTCTAGTAGAGAAGCTGAAAAGCCAAACACTTTTTTAAAGCACCTTCTAGTTAGGGTTGGTTATGAGACACAGGAATAGCCAATGAGCTAAAGAGAAAATCTGCCAGGAGGGACTTTCTTTCCTAAATAAAAAAACAAAGACTCTTTGAAGAGATTCAGGTATCTTGAGTGCAGCAGTCAACTTGTGACATGAGGCATAAGCATGAAGACAAATGTCTACAAGAATGAGAGGGGTGGAAGGATGAAATGAGTTGAGTCCCTGATGGCATTGCTGGATGATGTGCCACCCCAGCCCAGGACTGCCAACTGCAGCACTTCTTGTTGTATTTAACAAAAAAAAATCCTTGAAATTTAAACGACATTTCTGGCTTTAAGTTTCTTGGTATTTTCAGCCAAGCAAATTCTTAACAGATACATCACCTAGGTACAAATTTAAACTGTATTACATGGAAATTATATGTAATAATTTCAAATCAATAAACATTTAGGGAATATTTAGTTTTATCTTAAAACCTCTACAAAATGTGTCTTTTATTTTTGCTAATATTAATGACCCTATTGTTACTCATAATGCTATGTTGTAGTATAACCAGCCTGTAGATAAAATAGATTGGCAAATATTCACAAAAAAGAATTTACGTACTACTTTGGGCTCTAACCAAATGATTAGAATTTCCATTACAATGGTTGGAGTTTTCCATTTTGCTAAACACTTTGAGAACAGGAGATATACAACATTTTATGTGTTTTTCAAAATGTCTACAAGATATTGTCTAATGTTCAGATAATATTTTCATTGATCCATTCGAAAGGTGTGTACCGAATGCCTATGCTTTTTGCTATGGACAACCCAGGGCAATAACTATTCCTTATTATACTATTTCACAAATTTGTTAATTTTCTTTCCAAAATCTGTGCAAACCTCTCGTTCATAATAACGTTTACCAATAGCATACTCGTATAATATTTGCTGTTTTTTTATGTCAAATATGGCATGTTGTATTTATTGTTTTTCTCTGAGAACTGAAATAATTGCCAAAACCAATAAGTAAAAAATGCTTATAATAGAGAAATCTTGTTTTGCTTTTAATTATTTTTTAAAATTATTTTAAAAAAATTTTTAGAGGCAAGGGTCTCACTTTGTTTCCTAGGATGGAGCACGGTGTCACATCCATAGCTCACTCCAACAGTGAACTCCTGAGCTCAAGTTCACAAGAAGGTGAGACTATAGGCACACGCCACCACACCCAGCTGATTTTTAAAATGTTTTGTGGAGACCAGGTCTCACTGTGTTGCCCAGGCTGGTTTCAAACTCCTAGCTTTAAGTAATCCTCCCCACTTAGCTTCCCAAAGTATTGGAATTACAGACATGAGCAGCTGTGCCAGCCCAAAACATTTTTTCATATAATTAAATATTGTTCCAAAAGTTGTTTTCAACTTTTCTTTATTATAAACAGTGCAGTGTTTTAAATCTTTATAAATAAATGTTTACTACATCTATAATTATGCCCATGGTATAAATTACTAAAAAGAAAATTACTGGGTCAAAGGGCTTGCAATTTTCTAAGTCTCCCATCATCATCAGGCAATATTTTTTATTTACTTATTAAAATTTGAGGTGATAAATAGTAATCTTCTCACTATAATGTGTGTGCTTTTAATTACTAAAAAGATTATCATATAATTATTAGGAGACATGCATTTTTGTATTTTAATAGCTGAATGAGAATTTCCAGAAGTTGGAAATTCATTGTTTCAACAAACATTTTTGAGCTCTACTCTGTGTCTACATAGATTCTAAATTATTCCAAAAAGATTAAAAAGTGTTCCAAACCAATATGAATTCCCTTCAACCTTTGTTGATGATTTTGGACTAATGTCTCAAAGCTATCTAGAGCTAGGTCTCTTTGCACTCTGCTATGTAATGCCTTTGGTCTACAATGCGCCAGCTGTAATATAAGCAACAACTGTGATCTTGCTCTCACCTTACTAGCATTTGCAGAGTGGTTTCCACCTACTGACAGATTACTGAATATTATACAAGTTTTACACAGATGATGAGTAACATTGTAAAACCAATTTTGTCTTATCTTGCCCCCTTTCAAACAAAAGACTCTTTTATACAGGCACTACTTAAACTCCTCTTGGTAAAAAAAAAAAAAAAATCAGGTTTCATTTATCTTTACAAATGAAAATATAAATCACAACCAGTTAAACCTATTCTCTCAAGGCAGCGGAAACCCAACTGCAAGCAGTTTAGAATAGAAGACTAATCAGAGGATAGAGAAGCTTTTAAGATCAAATTATTCAGAAGAACTAACTAAAGCAGCTATAATACTTAAATGTTATCTTGTATAATCTAATACATTTGAAAGATATTATCAATATTATACTGTTTTTCATAGGGTATTGAGCTATTTGGTACATTTTGTTTTTAAACAACAGTTTAAAATGTGTTACAAATAATAATCCTCGAAAACCAACACTTCTTTCTCAATGATTGGATGCCAGGATTATCTTCAAAGGTAAATGTAAATTTAAAGTCCTCTTTAAAATTGTTAGGACACTTAAAAAACTTGTATTAAGGAGGGATGGCATTGGGGAGTTATACATGATATAAATGATGAATTGATGGGTGCTGACGAGTTGATGGGTGCAGCACACCAACATGGCACAAGTATACATATGTAACAAACCTGCATGTTATGCACATGTACCCTAGAACTTAAAGTATAATAAAAATAAAAATAAAAAAATAAAAAAAAAACTTGTATTAATATCAAACACCTGAAAATACAGGTTTGTGTAATTAAAAGCTCATTTTTGCCTTCCTATGAGGTTTCTGATTTCAGTAACAGAGCGAAATTCTTCAAGATAATCTTTAGCCTCTTATAGAAACAGCCAGTGTAACTTACCTTCTAATAAAACCTCAGCTCTCACATACACAAAGAATAGTGCATGGCATAACCTAAAGCTGTGGATTGGGGAACAGAACAATAAAGAACTATCAGACAATGTATGTGGGAAGAAGAGAAACTGGAACCAAGGGGGTGGATACAATTGACGCCTTCAAACACAAACTCTTGGAGGATGTCCCTCTCAAAAATCACCAGATTCTCTATTATTCGTGAGAAGTAGGGGAAAAAAGGGAAAATATTTTTAACTTACATAGATCTCTCCTCCTAAATAGTTCAAAATAGAGTCCAGCTGACACTGACTAGCTAGTAGCAACTCAGATGATCTGTCTAATTCACAGCACAGTCTGAAGTTTGCCAAACATATCTCAGTAAAACCTGAAAGATGGGTCCAAAGTGCATTATCCTCTAATAAGCCTGTGGGAAGTGGAGCGTTCATTCTGCTTCCTGGGACAGACTTTTGTGGTAAGAAACAGAGCAGTATCAGATGACTGAATGGCATCAGTCAGGTGCCAGCAGAACCACAGAGGAGCAATGCTTCTAGACTTTGGGTTATAAATGCAGTCATGTTGTAGACAGATGTACCCAGGTACACCAACAACTTTCAAATGAGAGGTGAGCATCTGACTGGAATCACAGGCAGTGGACAGTCCCTAAACTGATTCATTAGGCACAAATGGGTGATCTGTCAGAGAATAATGACTTTTAGGACTTCTGTTCTCACTCTAATGTTTGATATTAATGACCTTTCAGGATGGTTGATATCATTGGAATTTCATCTGCCACAAAGAAAGAAAACCAGTACATGAATCAGTTTCTGGAGGAGAGTAGAAAGCTGTCCCTGAAAAGGAAGCAAAATGACAGTTGTTGGAGAATAAGAACTAGTGTGGACCCAAAATATGCGCTTATCAAACAAAACTCTCTTATTACCACTAAATTAAATCTAATGGGTTTTTTTATTTGCATTTGTTTTTTAGTGATTTAGTGATTTATTTTACTGGAGACAGCAATGTCCAGATGGCATGTTAAGCTTGACCCAAAATTTCAATCTCTAAGCAACATATTCACTATAAAAAATAAAAAAGATCTGAAATCTGAAACACAGCACTTTGAGTTTTACCAGGCCCTGTTTATGATACATTAGATTGTCAGTGGAGGGTGCATTTCACTAATCATTCATGGGACATAGATTGCTGTATGTCTGTTGCTTGCAAGACTCTGCTAAATGCTGCAATAGAGGACTTTATGGTCTAGGTCAGAGGATAGTAAACTTTTTCTATAAATGTCCAAGTAGTAAATATTTTAGGTTTTTCAGGCCAGATGGTATCCAATGCAAGTACTGAGCCATTGCAGCAAAATAAAGTAGCCTTAGACTATATACATATATATACATATATATATGTATATATCTGTATTGCTGTTTTCCAAAAATCTTTACTTATAAATGCTAAAGTTAGAATTTTGTATAATTGTTCTGGGTTACAAAATATTACTCCTTTGTTTTTTTAAAAAATTGTTTAGAAATGTAAAAACTATTCTTAGCTATCAGGCTGTACAAAAACAGACAGCAAACCAGATTTGGCCCATAGACTGTAGTTTGCTGCCCTCAGTCTAGGCTATAATAGATTAAATACAGTTGCTTTAAAGATACAAACAAAAGTTCTCTAGGTCTACAGGGATTAGAGAGAGTTCTTCTAGTTGAAAATTTCAAGAAGGAGATGACATTTGAGCTGACTTGAGGGATAGGATTTTCGTATAGGATGTGGCGATCCACATTGGAGCTTTTTTGAGAGTGAATGGAAACACTGTTAACGGTTATTCTAGGAAAGAGGTGTAAACCCTGGCTATCCCATGCAAATTGGGACATATGGTTATCCCAGGAGGGGGAGTCTAGAGGTACCATGAGCAGAGAGCTCTGAGTGTGCCCAAGGACTGTGTATCATTGTGTGAAAAAGTCCAAATTGGTTAAAACACATTGAGAAGGAATAATGGGAGATACAGCTAGAAAGGTAGCCTGGGGCTTGAATTAGGATTGAGCTAATCCTAATGAAGTGAAGATATCTGGAAATTATTCAACAGGGAATGGAGAGGTCCCACAATTTTTTAAAACAGTAAACTGACATCATCACGTATCAGTAATATCAGTGATATGCAGACTGAATTGGATCAGGCAGAAACTGCTTGCAGAATCCCAATTAAGAGACCATGGCAATAGTCTGAAGAGAGGATTAAAAACCCTGGACTGAGTCCAGGCAACACGAATACAAAGAAAGGGGTGGATGAAAGACACATCAGAGAAAAGGAGTCAAGAGAACTTGTCAATTGAATATAAAAGATAGCTAAGAAAAAGGGAAAGTCAAAGGAAATTCCCAACACTTTAAGTCTGGGTGACTATAGGCATACATTGTTTGGGGATTAGGGGTAGGAGGAAAGGGAAGTCTGCACATGCACATCTAATTGGAATCCTATTCTTATTCTTTTAATTTGGAAAATAGATATAAGGTAGCAATAGTAGTTCCATAGTTTAACTTTTGAAAACACTTTTATGCCAGGGAAACACAATCTGAGTAAAGTTTTGAGTGGTTCTCTGATAAATGGGGGTGTGAGCAGCTTGTTTTGAAAAAGTAGGACTTTGATTTGGAGGGAGGGTGAGGGAGAGAGTTGGGCGACTTTCTCTATAACCATTCTTTCTGTCTTCTTTCTGGGACCCAGTGGGATGCAGCCCATTTTTAGCTTAGTACAATGCTTCATAGTGCTTGCCGTGAAAGCAAAAATGAATCCACCTGAGGAAAAAGTCCAGTTATAACAAACCTCTAGCTGGAACATGATTCAGATAATTTTTGTCCATGAGCTTAGATCACCCAGTTATCTCAATAGCTCTCTAGAGAGTTTTGAGAACTATCCCAATTAAAACCTTATTTTTTCTTAAAAAAGAACTCATTTCCTAGAGAATATTTAGAATTGTGACAGATGCTCTGAAATCAAAAGAAAGAAACAGTGATAAGGAACTACAACTTCTAAACATTTGAATTGAGTTTCTGCTACTCTCCTTGACTCACAAAATGGTGCCCAAGCTATATTTTGATTTGTTCACATTCAATTTTCCGGTAACTTTCTAAGCACTAATTATTTTTTTAGAGAGAATATATCTGAGGAAAGGGAGAGAAGCAGATAAATTAATAGAAAAAATAGCAGGTAATTATAATTACCTGAAAGTACACACACACACACACACACACACACACAAAACGCTATTTAAAAACTTTTCTAAAACAATAAAGTGAATCAAGTTGCTACCGAAACAAATTTAGAAATACTAATGTCTACTACTGGGGAGATTTGAATTCTCGGTTTATAATTTTCAGTTTGTTCAACAACCTTCCGTGGTTAAGTAAGACAAAATTAACCAGTCTGGCCATAGGGTATGGTCTGCCATTTTTCTAAAGCAGTGTACCAGAAAAACAAAGCAGATTTTAATACATTATTTTCCCTGGCCCCAGAATAGAGTCTCTAAACAGCTTAAGGTGTGAATTATTGTGAATTATTAAGGTGTCCCATCGTGAAGAGAGACGGCTAGGGGAATAGTTGTGTGGGCACACTGTAGTTCCTGATGCTTTAGTGTTTCCTTGGCACCAAAGAATAAAAAATAAATTATAGTGTAAAACCCTATATAGAACCAAAACACCAATTGATGCTCATTCATTAGTGCAAGTAGTGAAAGAGTGTAGGTTTTACTTTTTAATAAACTTCTGTTGGTCGTGGTGGCTCACGCCTGTAATCCCAGCACTGTGGGAGGCTGAGGTGAGCGGATCATGAGGTCAGGAGTATGAGAGCAGCCTGGCCAATATGGTGAAACCTCATCTCTACTAAAAATACAAAAATTAGCGGGGCATGGTGGCATATGCCTGTAGTTCAAGCTGCTTGGGAGGCTGAGGCAGGAGAATTGCTTGAACCAGGAAGTCGGAGGTTGCAGTGAGCCGAGATCGCACCACTGCACTCCAGCCTGGGCAATAGAGCGAGACTCTGGCTCAACAAACAAACAAACAAACAAACAGAAACCTTCCATTTGGGATCTGCTTCTGCTCTGTCCTTGTGCTCTGTTCTTTGAAATTGGTAAGTTTATTTCATTGATCTTTCTAGATGTTTACCTCTACTTGTATTGACTATGTAGCATTATAAATACATAACCTTGTGATAGTATGCAACATAAAGTCATTATGAATACAATTGTTCTCCCTTATTTGCAGTTTCGCTTTCTGAGGTTTCAATTATCCGAGGTCATCTGTGGCCATCTGTGATGCACAGAAAATATGAAGTAGGAAATTTTAGAAATAAATAATTTATGTCTTAAATTGCCCACTGTTCTGAATAGCATGATAAAATCTCATGCCATCAAACTCTGTCCCACCCAGCATGTGAATCGTCTCTTTGTCCATGTATCCACGTTATCCAGGCCACCTATCCTGCCTTCCCATTTGCTACTTGTTAGCCATCTTACTTGTCAGATCGACTGTCCCAGTATCGCAGTGCTTGTGTTCAAGTAACCCTGATTTTACTTCATAATGGCTCCAAAGCACAGGAGTAGTGATGCAGCAGATTGTTAGAATTATTCTATTTTATTATTAGTTATTGTTAATTTCTTCATTGTGCTTCATTTTTAAAGTAAACTGTTTCATAGGTCTGTATGTATAGGAAGAAACAGAATACAGGGTTTGGGGCCATCCTCAGTTTCAGGCATCCACTGGGGGTCTTAACATGTTTCCCTTGCGAATAAGGGGAGACTACTCTATGTGTTATAGTCCGTATTATTAGAAACGATACAAACATATAACATTATAGCTATATAAGGATGGGATGGCGGGCCACCCTGGCTGGTGCTTCTGATTACATCCCTCTCTCCAGCTTCCTGGTAGTTATGATTACACACCAGGGCTTTGACAAATGCAAGATTTCTAATTAAAGCACATCTATGCTCTTGTTTTTTCTCTTTGAGTTTCTTACCTACATGCATTTTCTATTAGGTGTTGCGGTATGTAACAACTGCTCTGACAGATTGAGAATCTGATATTAAGTAGGATGTGTAAGAATGCAGGTGAAACAGATACCCTGCTTACACCCCCAAGCGCGTTTTTGCTTTCAATGGTTGTTAACCAAAAAAAAAAAAAAAAAAAAAAAAAAAAAAACTAGAGCACCTGCTTTCTTCTGTTGTTATTATCATTCTCATAATTCTTAAATCCTAATGAAAGTTAAAATTCCTGCGTTGAAACTAGATTTAAACAAATGATAGTTTGTTTCTGGTTTGCCCACAACTAACTTTCTTGATGAAAGATTGTTTCCTATTCCAAGGTAAAGAATTATAGAAATGTGTGTAGTTGATTTTAGATGTAGCTATTTTAAAACTTTGCAGAAAATTATAATCATATTAACATAACTCATAAGTTAAAAAGGGTTGGCGTTGGAGATCTAAATACTTGCCCCCATCTTTAACAACCTCTTTCGCGTACCTTACGTAAGCAAACTCACTTTACTACCCCTAATAGCCTAAAGATATTCTTAGGAATCTCTCAAGGTTATGTTTCTGAAAGCAATACAAGTATGACAGGCTTTATAAATGTGTGTTTGTTACTGTACAATTATTATTCATTACTTACCACTTCAAAAAATAAGTGTGTAACTTCAACCTGCCTGTGCTAAAAGATTAGGGTATATCTGTATGCCCTCAAGATCAAGAACTTTTACTATGAAAATTCTCATGTGCAACTTTTAATCCTGTCAAATGAGCTGATCTTTTTCTTTACTAAAGGAGTCCTCATTAAGTTTCAAATAAAGAATGACAGTATTGCTGCTCACTTTCAAGCCATACCTTTGACTTTCCAAGCCACTTATAAGCTAAACAAGATGTAATATTGGGGATAGAAAATACTTTAGTTGAAAATCTTGAGTATCCCTGCTGGATCCTGGCTTGGCTTCTGACCTTTAGCAAATCACAGACTCCCTGTGAGTCAGATTTCCTCTAAACCTACATTGCCAATATGTAGCTTACAGAAACAGCTAGAAAACTGATACTTTTGAGATATTTTATTTTGAATGCTTTATATATAGTTACTGGAATAGTTATAACTCAACTCCCCATAGAAGGTTAATGTAGTCAATCCTTTATCTAATAATAGTACCCCTATCATGTGTATGTAGGAAGAAAATGGAGAAGAGGAGGGATGGAAAATGGGTATTTTATAACGTGTGAAGGAGGCATGAAGAGGAAAATCATAAAATCAAATAGCTTATATTACAATTTCAAATAAAAAATGGCTATCTGATGTTGGCATACTCTAATCTTTAAAAATATTTTACAAATAAATAAGAGAAAACAAATACTAAGAGTTCTGAGGGACATTCATTAATCATCGAACTATGGCCCCTCCACGGCTGCTAATGTCTTTGCAGAAATACATCTGATCTACCTTTCAAAATTATTGAATAAATATGCAATTATGAAATAGCATATCACTATTACTATATTTTTCTCTCTTCCTTCATTTTGTGCAGTAAACAGGAAGTCATTTGGGACCTCTTTTAATTATTTCTTTCTTTTCTTGTCTTTAGGAGTTGTACAGATGTTCTGTGCTGTATGATCTTCCTACTGTGTATTGTTGGCTACATTGTTTTAGGACTTGTGGGTGAGTAAATACAGGTATAGAAAATATTTAACACTTGCTAATGGAATAACTAAGTCAGCATCACATATTAAACATTAATTATTGTCTTCCAAAAGGCTTCCTATCATTGATTGTTGTCTTTCCTGGAGGAAATGTGCCTCACCAGGATTTATCAGGTAGCAGACAATAAAAAATGAACATAAAACAGTTGAGTCAAAGGCAAGCCCAAATTACCTAAGTAAATACAATTATAAAGAAAAAAAAAGAAAAGTTTATGGTTCCTTTTTAATCATTGTTACTTTTGAAATTCTAATAAGCAACCAATTATGTTCATGTTGCTGTTTGCAAATAAGAACTGGGGCCTAGATCATTTTAGGTAATACCAATACATAAACTTTTCTTTTTATAAGCAAATTAAAAAGAAGGAACAATTATTAAGAATTTCACCAGATAATTCATTGACATACAAAAAGTTCTAGTCTCTTTGCCCAAGAGACATCTAGCAAAGAGATGCCTTGTTATTTATTGTTAAGTTAAAGATTTTACTATGAAAGTGAAAATAAGAGAAGTATGGAGATTCTTTATTTGAATTTTGTTTTATTTTGTTTTGTTTTTTTGAGACACAGTCTCGCTGTGTCCCCAGGCTGGAGTGCAGTAGCACAATCTCGGCTCACTGCAACCTCCAACTCCCTGGTTCAAGTGATTCTCCTGTCTCAGCCTCCTGAGTAGCTGGGATTACAGGCATGCACTACCATGCCCAGCTCATTTTTGTATTTTTTTTTTTTTTTAGTAGAGACAGGGTTTCACCATGTTGGCCAGGATGGTCTTGATCTCCTGACCTCATGATCTGCCTGCCTTGGCCTCCCAAAGTGCTGGGATTACAGGCATGAGCCACCATGCCTGGCCTATTTGAATTTTTTTTTAAACAACTACCAATGTTACTAGTATGAATATTTTCTGCAAAAGAAGTTTTCACAATTGTATATGAATGGATCAAACTTTTTTCCCCCAGAGACGTAGGTTCTGTCCCTTAAATTCTGACTTAGGAAACTTTAATATGTTATTATTGGGGTGAAAGTTGTGAAAGTCAGATATTAGCTAGTATCAGTAATTAATGGCATGGACTCAATGTGGATAGAATGTATTAGCAGAAAGAAAGTTATACCCTAACTGGGGAACAATGAAAAATATTTTTCCGTTCTCTTCAGTTTTTTCTTCTAATAAGATAAATACTTTGAGAACACCAATTGAAAGTCATTTCCAAAAGATAATCTCGATATTGCCATGCAAAAGCTACACAGAATTGGAGAATTCAAAAAATTAAGGCAGGAAAATAGGGAGGGAGAGAAAAATAAAGGAGCATAAGTCACAAAGTAAATATATTCTTCTAAGATCTTCAGAACTTTCTTTCATTATTTCTTAAAGTGATTTAACTTCTAAACATTAATGAGGTTGTAGTATAATATGTAATATCTAGAGTAAATATTATAATAAAATAAATTTTCTTACAGAAAATTTAGAATTTTGGTTTCTCTCACTGTGGAACACATCTTTCTTATCTATGTAATTTTTTTTTTTTTTTTTACTTTTCATCATAGAATTGAAATTTGTTACATAAGTGAAAGATTTGGAATCAGGTACATCTAGAGTTTCATCATTTTTTTGATGGTCTTGGGTTACTTACTCAACCTCAGTTTTCTTACCTGGAAAATATGGAAACATTACCCGCCTTTCAGGGCTGTTGTGAGGAGTAAATGAAATAATACCTAACTATACCAATAATGCTGCATAACAGTTCTGGGTAGTAGTTTGTTTGCTACCATTGTATAACTGAGTTGTTCTGAATTTTAATAAATTTCTTTTCAATATAATTTACAATATTATTGCCATGGCAACCCATAATTTGGGCTATTAAAGTTTGACTGCACACAGGAACTTCACAAAGATCTCTTCCTGTGACCAGAATCTTTTCACTAGGGGACCTTATTCCTTCATCAAATAAGTCTCTCCTCTGTATCTCAAAGCCAGTCTAATGTAGTCCACAGAAAAATGCTTTGTGTCCTTATATAGAGTGGGAAAACCCACTGCCACTCTCCTGTAAACAAAACAGAGGAGTGTATGCCATTATTTTCTCTGGAGCAAGATAAGAAATTTGCCTTTCTTTTTCCCAGAACTCCAAATTCAGTTTGTAAATGTCTTAACTCACATAAGGAAATTGGCAGATAAATGTTATTCAATAAAAAACTATGTTGAGTAGTAAATTAATTCAGTGATGTCTCCAGATTAATCCCAATGCCACTGATTAAAATGAGTGACTCACAGAATTCACTAAATATATATACTTTTTTTCATCCCTGAACTATAAATAGCCTTACTGGCTTCGTTTCAAGATAAACTTAATTCTTTGATTATATCTAATGTTGGACTAAAAGAAGCATGAGGGGAAACTATGGCAGAGTTTACTAGAAGTGTGAAGGACTTTTTAACATGCAAGAATATATACCTTCATCTGAGCAAATATGATGCTAAGTCAGTTTCACTGATGTGTTACAGGTATTTTGGTGTCTTTTGCCAACTGTATTAGTGCCTTTGTAGACTTATCTATCATCCATGATCTTTTCATAAAGAAGTGTTTTCATGAAAGAGACATGTTTTTTTCTTGCTTTTACAAAATCTGCTGAGAGAAACTGTTGTTTGCCCTTTATGCGGAATATGGCCAGCTAGGGTAATACTTCAATACAACAGAGATACTTAACATTTGATTGATGAACAGTAGAACCTTTGTTCAAGTGGATGAAGTGGAGTCTGGGTAGCAGTAATCAAATCTTGAAAGATCAAACTAACCTTTATGATAATAACCCTCCTTTGTCCTACTTTGGTGATGATTACTGTTCAATTATTGTACTAATTAGAAAAAATGAATATTTATTATGCAAATTATTCTTTGCTATACTTATTGCTGTCATTAAGTATACAATAATAGCACAATTTTAACATTCAATAAATTTTTATGTCGAGGTGTGGTGGCCATGGCTCATACCTCTAACCCCAGCACTTCGGGAGGCCAAGACTGGCCAATAGCTTGAGCTCATGAGTTTGGGACCAGCCTGGGCAACATGGAGAATTCCTGTCCCTACAAGAAATACAAAAATTAGACAGGTGTTGTGGTGTGCTCCTGTAGTCTCAGCTACTTGGGAGGTTGAGGTGGGAGGATGGCTTGAGCCTGGAAGGCAGATGTTGCAATGAGCTGAGATCACAATACTGCACTCCAGCCTGGGTGATAGAGCCAGACTTTGTCTCAAAAATAAATAAGTAAGTAAATAATTTTAATTTGTTTTCTTTTTAAGTTGATTACTCTTTGGGTGATTTAGTTCATTATTGTATTTACTTAGGAAGTGCTTGAAGTTACGATCCAAAGTTTGTTTTGGTTTTGCTTTTTTTAACCTTTCCCAGGGGTAATTATCTCTAGTAGCTGAGAAAGTAAGAAGTTAACAAGAAAGTTAATATAAACAAGACCAGAACTCTGTCACCATGCTGTAAGAAACTCAAGCTCTGTGTAGCAGCTGTGTGGAGGAGTCCGGGCCAACAGGCTCAGCTGGGCTCCCAGGAATAATTAGTGTCCACTACCAGCCCAGTTGGGTTTTCTGAAGCCCCAGTCAACACCTGACTGTATGAGAGATCCCAAGGGAGAATTAAGCCCTTCCCAAAATTCCTGACACCCCAAATCATGAGCAAAATAAAAATTTGTTGTATTAAGACAGCAAGTTTGGGGTGCAACAATAGATAAGCAGAACAATATTTGGTACTTGGAAGTGGGATTCTGGTTTAACAAAACCTACAATACAGGCATTGGTTTTGAGACCAGGTGGTGTTCAGAAATCCAGTGGGTTTTGTGGAGGTTGCCGGTGAGCGTGAAAGAAAATGAGAAAGACGTGATTGGAAGCAGTGGGGAAGGGCACCTTGCTATGTAGTGGTGAAAAGTCTGGCATCACTGTTGCTGTGGTAATGAGGGATGTAGGAAATGTACCTAATGAATTCAATGATCTAGATAAAGAAATCATCCTTAGGAGAGTAGCTAACTCTGCTGAGCCTTGTCCACACTTGGACCTGACTTAGGTGATGAGATCTAGACCTTAAGCCTGAGCCTGATGAGGTAATTGGATGAAGTTTCTGGGGATTTTGAGAGAAGATAAGTGTATTTACATTAGAAGGGAATATATTTTTTTAAAAAAGAAAAAAATACTGGGTAGAGGGTGGACTACGGTATCCTTAATACATGGCTGCAAATTATTTGTCATTTTTCCCATTGAGAAGGAGGATCTGCAATCCTTTCCCCTTGAATACAGTCAGGCTTGTGATTGCTTCTTTAATAGAGAAATGAACCAAGCCAAAGCAGAGCAGTAAAGAGCCTTGACATGCAGGTAATTTATAGATCAGTAGAAAGGATTAAAGGAATTGCATCATGGCTTGAGTGGAGACAGTGGATCTGAAAATATCAAGTAGAGAAAGAAAGAAATTTGCATAATTACATAAGGCTAAATTCTTATATTCAGCCTTAATCCTTCATAGAAAAAGGTAGAGAATAAACAAAATAGTTAATAATAAAGTAGTCAAAATTGACCTCATCATTTCTGATATTAAATTATATGTTTATTGTTTGGGGGCAATAATACAGTCACATCTATTTTTTCATTTATTACTTAAGGAAATCTAGCATATCACACTCTTTCCTGACCTAAAGTTTCCCAAAACACCAAGGAGGGAGCAACCTGATTTCCAATCTCTAGGTGGAGAGACTTTGTAGTGTTCTGGAGATCTGACATTTTGGTTGTTCCATTTAGTATCATTTCATAGTCCATTGCTCATCTTAATCTTCCCACTACTGTAGTGGCTTCCCAATCCAAGACTACTGCTTTTTAAGTATTTCAGCAATATTCAGACATTGGTTCCCAAAGCATGACAAGGGTCAGAATAGGTGCATTCAAACTGGCTTCTTGCTTGATCAGAACCAATCATTACTCTTAGGCACCGCTTTTAAGCCTAGGACCCCAGCCCAGTCTCTTCCTCCATGGTAAGTTCCCTTTGAGGGTATTTGTATCCTTTTTGTCCAGCAAGCCTAGTTCAGGGTCAATCTGATCTATTCTAAATTAAAATCTCAGGGAGAAAAGTTTGACGTCTTATCTCTTCCTTCTCTTAAAGCGAATTGGTCTTCCTCTATCCCAATAAACATGAGGAAGGAAGAAAGCATATTTTCATAACTAAGAGAAGTCACTCAAGTGACCTTTTGAAGAACAAAGATAATTCCAAGATGACTTTTTCATTCTGCCCATACAAAGAAGCAGTGAACAGTTTCTCTTACTAATAAACACATAAATATACATTTTAAATTTAATTTAATTTTTTAGTTTTATGAGCTATGATTGACACATTTTTTAAAGTATATATTTAAGGTATACAACCTGGTATTTTAGTATATATATATATCTTGTGTAAAGATCTCCACAGTCAGGCTAAGATATATATCACCTGACATAGTTACTTTTGTTTGTAAGTGAATGTTTGGAAAGAACAGTTAAGATATATTCTCTTAGCAAATTTCAAGAATAAAATACATTATTAACTATAGTCAATACGGTAAATCAGATCTATAGAACTTATTCATCTTATAACTGAAAGTTCATACTCTTTATCCATTATCTCCTAATTTCTCCCACACCCCCAGATCCTGGCAACAACCGTTCTACTCTCTGGTTCTATGAGTTGGAGTATTTTAGATTTCACATATAAAGGAGATCATGCAATATTTTTCTTCTAGGTCTGGTTTATTTCACTTAGCATAATGTCCTCTAGGTTCATTCATGTTGTCACAACTTGGCAGGATTTTCTTCTTTTTTAAGGCTTAAAAATATTCCATTTTGTGTGTATATGTGTATGTATGTATACACACACACACACACACACACACACACAAGCATACATACACTATAATTTCTTTATCCATTCGACTACTGATCGATACTTAAATTGATTCCAAATCTTGGCTATTGTGAATAATGCTGCAATGGACATAGGAGTACAGATATCTCTTCAACATACTGAGTTCAAATCTTTTGGGTAAATATCCAGATCATATGATAATTCTATTTTTAATTTTTTGAGTGACCTCCATGCTATCATTCATAATGGCTATACTAATTTACATTCCTACTAACAGTATACAAGAATTCCCTTTTTCTCTACGCCTTCTCAACACTTATCTCTTGTCTTTTTTGTAATAACCATCTGTACCTCACTAGGCATCCTGTTGTTCTAATTTGGGAGCTTGGTGATGTGACCACAATATTCATTGCAAGAGGAAACTGGCAATTGGGAATGAGTATAACTGGAAATTACATTGTGCTGTTACTCTACTTTGGAACTAAAGTAAACCTATCAGATCACAGCTTGGAAACATTGTTTTAGCCGAGTAAAATCATATCTCACAATTAAAAAGTAAGAATTTTTAGAAATTCCAGTTCTATTGCTTTTTAAATTGTTCCAGGGAACTTTTCTTAAATGTTCATTATATTTATAACCAGAATCAGTATTAAATGTCCTTTTGCATTCTTTACAAATGTATAAATATTTACAAATTAAATTACAAACCTATACTTCCTTTTATTTTGAAAGTCTTCATATTGAAAAGAAAGCACTTAGTTTTCACTGTTACTTGAACAAATTTTTTAGTATTGAGTTTTTTACTGTTTGTTTTATTTTGTTGAGTGCATACATGGTAGATGATTTTAAGTGGAATATTGTTATCATGAGAGGGACTGATTTGTGCTCTAGGACATGACCCTAAACTCACCATTGGGTAGAAGAGGACACCTGTGAAATGATAAACATCATTTTTCTTATCTAAGCAACAGTATACAGGGCTGCTTCCAAAAATGTTTCTATAGCAGCGGTGTCATCAACACAGATTTTCAAGTTCGGTATCATGTGTCCTATTATCTGCTTCATTGCATTTGTAAATTGCTTGTGTTAAAAAGCCATAAGCACAATTTGGCAGGCCTGTTCCTCACATATTAAAACAGTTAAAATGTACCTTTAAGGGATACAAAGTAATGATTTGAAAGCCAACATTCCCAACCAGCAAGTGTTTAGGGAATGCCTTCCCTGCCCCAAACAGATTTGCAGTTAATTTTTAAGTGTCAGTGCAAACAGTTGGTCTAATCACATTTTCTCCTTGACAGAGGGCTTTTAAATGGCTGCAACTCCTGACTCAACCCTAGAGCACAACAAGAACATGCTTTGCAAATGTTTGAAAATGAGAGATAATGTTAGATCATAATGCTCGCTCCTGGTACTTCAGAAACATGCATTTCCTCGATATGAGTGAAAAGATAATTTGCCTGAATAAATTTTTCACCATCTCTTACCAATCTTTGGTTATCTGCTATGAATTTCCCTAATAGAATTCTTTTACAAATAATTTCTCTTCTCCTCTTTCTGTTTTATACACACAAGACACACATGTGCACATGCACAAACATGAGTCACCTTCACTTAAAGTAGTGTTTTAAAATTTTTCTAAAACAGTGAGAAAATGAAAAAAGATGATTGAGCCAGATTTGTATTGGTTTTATTCACCAACATAACCCAAGTAGTTTAATTCTAGAGCCTGTGCTCTTGAACACTACACTATACTGTATTTTATTTAATAAAGACAATAAATGATGAATAAGTAATGAAGGTTACTGAGAGAGTAATGAAGGTTACAGAACCCCATGATCCTCGGCTAATGCTTTTCTCTTCCTCCTTCCCCTCCCACCTCCTCTAATTCCACACTGAGTTGGGCTTAACACAGCGAGTATCCAAGAACAGTTTGGGGCATAAATGAAAGGCAGGTATTCTTTTGCCATCAAAGATCATCAACAATCTTATTATCTTCAGTCTCGCCCCTCTGAGACTGATATGGATCACTTTGCTGCAGTGCCATTGTTAATTTTCAGTAATTAAAAAAAAAGCCAGGCGCAGTGGCTCAAGCCTGTAATCCCAGCACTTTGGGAGGCCGAGACGGGTGGATCACGAGGTCAGAAGATCGAGACCATCCTGGCTAACACGGTGAAACCCCATCTCTACTAAAAAATACAAAAAACTAGCCGGGCGAGGTGGCGAGCGCCTGTAGTCCCAGCTACTCGGGAACCTGAGGCAGGAGAAGGGCATAAACCCAGGAGGCGGAGCTTGCAGTGAGCTGAGATTGCGCCACTGCACTCCAGCCTGGGCGACAGAGCGAGACTCCATCTCAAAAAAAAAAACAAAAAAAAGCCTCTATTATGTACAAACTAAAAAGGGGAGTGTATCCTTTATCATAATCCACACCTAAATAGTTGGTTTTCTTTCCTTTGGTTAATTCTTGTACTATGGAATAAATAAAATTATTTTAGGCAATGTTTCATTCTTTGGCAAGAAAAACCTCAAAGGATTTCATGGGCCTCTCAAAAAAGTGTTATTTACTAGTAGATGTTAATGAGTATTACACGTAACATTTTCAGATATAACACATTGCATCGATTTTTAGGAACCATGAGAGCTGCTTCATATAAAGCAAGAAGATGTGGCTAATTATAGAACCACAGTTAAGCAAGTAAAGACCAAGACCAGAAACCCTGAATGGGGGTGGCCTCGATCTCTTCCAAGAAAATTTGAATAGGAAGACAAGGACCTACCTGAACAGAACCTTTACCATGGAATTCACAGCTGACACTAACAACTACAAAAATCTCCCTGTAGTTCATCATAGAAAATCCTAAGATGCTAACTCTCCATCCATATCTGAAATTATGCTTTACCCTGCTTTCTGTGTAAGCACCACACTGGTCTCCGGTCTGTCCTCAGTACCCATCACACTCCCGCCCCTCACAGGCCGTGTGTCCATGTTGTTCATGTGCTGGAAGCCTCTTGGGCCTCTATTCATTTTTGAGGTCTCATCTCCTGAATCACTTCTTCAGAAACATCATCCCTGACTTCCCTCATGTGATCATCTGCCTCTGTGAATCATGCTTTTCATGCCACATATTGCTCCTTTGTAGCACGTGTCAGAATTGGAAGTTTACATTTATTTGTGCAGTTAATTCATTAAAATCTATTTCTCCCAACAGACTGTAGGCTTTGGGAGAGCAAGGACCATTATATTCCTAGGGTCTAGCTTGGTGCTGACACAGAGGAAGCACTCAAAAAATATTTGTAGAATGAATGAAGAAATTATTTGTACAATGAATGAAGGAAAAAAAACCCATAAACTCCTGTCCTCATTATTTCAACTACTGCCTTACCTTAAAAATGAGAATGAAAAGCCTATCTGCTAATGTGAATGAAAATCTTAAATAAAATCTTGAATACGGGTGGTCTAACATCGACTTAGAATAATCAGAAAATTAAGTGTATTAAAGTAATCAGCAAAAAGTCAAATGCAAAAAAAAAAACCACACTTGTTATAAAAAACTGACTTTCGTTTCTTGGTAATTTGGTTGTTTTTCTGTTTTCTTAAATTCTGTGCCTATTTTTTACAAATCTGTTTTAAGAATATGCTTTGCTTTGTCCCCTCTTTTACAACCTATTCTCACTCCTTCCAATTCATAGACCTTGAAATTTAGGTGTATCTTCGTGCTCTTTGCTACTGCCGTTTCATGTAGCAGTAAATTCTGATTAAAGATAGTCTGAAAACTATATATATATATATATATATATATAAAGAAAGTCTGAAAACCATGTATATGTATGTATATATATATATATATATATAAAGTCTGAAAACCATATATATACACACACACATACACACATATATATATACACATATATACACACACATATATGTAGTTGTTGTTGTTGTTGTTGAGACGGAGTCTCACTCTGTCCCCCAGGCTGGAGTGCAGTGGCGCGATCTCCACTCACTGCAAGCTCCGCCTCCCGGGTTTACGTCATTCTCCTGCCTTAGTCTCCCTAGTAGCTGGGACTACAGGCGGCCACCACCACGCCCGGCTAATTTTTTTGTATTTTTAGTAGAGACAGGGTTTCACCGTGTTAGCCAGGATGGTCTCTGTCTCCTGACCTCGTGATCCGCCCACCTCGGCCTCCCAAAGTGCTAGGATTACAGGCTTGAGCCACTGCGCCCGGCCTCAACCTTACATATTTTTTAAATGAAGTGCTAAATGTCTTGCTGTATATATCTGAAGTCCCGCTCTTTAATGGGCTGGTCACTTGTTCAGAATATGGGCTGGGCATTTTTCATTTTCCCCTCCAAATCTAGTCTTTATTCTCCTCATCCTGCTCTGTCCCTTGGGAATCTGGCATTTATGGGTTACACCAAGTGGCTCTCTTGTCCTCTGGCTTCCAATTTGGTGAGATGGGAGGGTAGGAGCGTGCGTCTGTAGATTTCTGCCTTTGACTCTCTTGCTGACGGGTCACAACAGGTTGGCTACATCTCTCTAAGGCTCCTGCTCCCGTCAGTGCTGTCAGTGAGCTCTCTCCATTCAGATTGGCCTCCCGGATTTGGCTTACCCCTCCTGTGCCTCTTCAGGCCTAGGGGTGAAATGGCGCCCTATTGGTGCCAACCTCTGGGTTCTGCATCAGCTCCTGCTTATTTCCCTTCATGCTGTTCATGCTTTTATGAATATCTCCTTTATTAAACTCTACTCAACTGTTCTATATGAGTTTAACACCTGTTTCCTGATAGGACCCTGCCATACTCTAGAAAACAGCTCCCCAGCCTCGAAAGGCATTGTTTCTTACAAGGGATATAACTGGCTCATCAGGGGATTATTCTACCATTGCATTAGGCCAGCTACTTCTAGTTGAATGGGGCTCAGTGTTGGTCATCTATGCTGATAAATTTGTTGCATGCACATTGTTAGAAGCCAAGTCATCCTTTGTGAGTACAAGTCCATGTTATCGAAACCCACACATAATCTTCATCTCTGTTATCATGGTTACTTTATTACAAAATCATTGAATGAGTGGTTTCCATCTTGATTATTGAAAACTACCTCTACAGAAGGGGCTTCACTAAGCAGCCGCATGAGACATAAGTATCTTCATATTCTGGGTCCATTTAGAGGTCAATCCTTGTAGTTATTTCTCAAACTTCCTGGACATTGATTGTCTAATATTTTTCTTTTCTAGTCCATGACATTGTAGCCAAATCATTGGCCTCTATCTATAAATAGATTAAATGATTCAGATCTTCTACTCTTCCGGTCAAAGTAGACAACCAGAAGAATTTACCCTAGTCAATGCCAAGAGATCCTCCACAGCCATCTATAAATCTGGTTTATTTTTTTCCTTCTCAGTCTGCTGATCAAAGGTACCTTTCCATGATTAAATTCCCATGATCAAAGAGACCTTTTCATGTATGTGTTTCTTTAACACATACCTATTGGCATCGGAAGTTAATATATTACTATTGTAAGAATTCTTCTTATGTAACTTTGTTGACCCTTTATGACCTTCTGACACATTGAAGGAATATGTCATTTCCATTGGGAATGGAGTGCTGCTGGGCACAACCACCTCTAGACTTGATGGACCAAATGACCAAATAGTATCCTTTAAACATCATGAGGGGAAGCTCATGTCATTGGGTGTTCATTCAGGGACGAGAGGCTATTTCTCAAAAGAAGAATAGTTATTTTCTGAAAAAAACACAGATTTTCGTCAACACCCTGGAGACCTCTACTATAACTCTCTGATAGGCATTTGCCACAGGTCCCATAAAGTGTCTTGCTTTTGACAGGTATTTTAGACCCAGTGGCACACCTGTTTGTACAGTAGTCTGGATTATCTGAAAAGTATTTTATTTCTCTGAGCTTTACTCAAATCTGGCAACTAATAAGTATTGCACCCCTTTTAATAGCAGAAAATGTAAGATGCAGTAACTTATCTTTCACTATGGAGAAGATATAATTACTGGAACCCTCAGGATCTTTACTGAGGTGGAAGACTCCTGTATTGTCATAAAATTTTTTTCCTATCCATTAGCACACAAGTGTCTGTATAAGGCATCAAGATTATATGCTAATCACTATTCCCCAGATCTTATCAGCATGATGCTATGAATATAATGAATCTGTGTGGCAACCTGTGGAGTAAGGATATTTTCAAAACCCTGTGGGCTAAATTGTGGCAAAGAGCTAGAAAGTCATATACCATTGAGGGAAGACAGTGAAGATGTGATACTATCCTTGCCAGATAAAAGCAAATACCCCTAAGATTATCTACTTATTGGAAAAAGTAGAAAGCATTTGTTTGATCTATTGCTGTATCCAAAGTGACAGAGACTGTTTAGATTTGTTCTAGTACAGAGACAATAACTTGAAGAACAGCTGAAATTAAGGCCATGACTTGGTTGAGCTTAAGAGAATACACTAACAATCTTTAGAACCTGTCTTCCCTGTGCACTGCCAATTAGTATCATACATAGTTTCCTTAGGAAGAATGTGCTAAGAAATAGTATTATACTAAATATGAGATGTATTCATCTCTATATTTTCAGAGTTTATGTGTGCCTATATCATTCATTCATGAATGACGAAATAAATAGAAATGTGACAATTGACAATTCAGTATGAATGAATGAATGAAAGGGAGTTTGATCGTATTCTAGACTGGAATTTTAAAATAAAGCTTTTCATGTTTACTTTAAGAACTAAGGTAAATAGATGTCAGATACTGTGTAATAGTTTAGATCTTAAGGAATATTTTAAATCATGTTTAAGGGTCCATGCGTTAAATCACACAGCGACGACTGAAAAATACTAAAATCCTGGAAAGTGTAGCTATAAGCTTAACACATAATAAATTAAATAGAAAAGATGTGTTTCCTAATTATTATGAATATTTAATTTGAAAAAAGAAAGATGGTGAAATTATTTACTTCAAGTATAAAAGTTTTTTTAGGGCTTGCTGCTATAGGCTCTGTGAGACAGCCAAAAACGTTTGAAGACAAAGGACATAATCTCTTGGAAGCTTCATGGCCCCACCCAGCTCCTGAAAAACCTGAATACTTATTCACACAGCCCTAGGGCAACTTGTATCCTTCCTATACTACTGGAGCTGATGCTGTCTTGAAAGCACCACCTCCTGGCTGGAGGCCAACACAAAATAAGGGCAGTAAATAAATCTACAACCAAGTCCTGTCTTCAGCCTCCTTAAATAAAACCAGCAAAAATACGCTTCATAAATGAAAACACACAAAAAAGATCCAAGTTTTTTCAGACAAATAAGTGCTGAGAGAATTTGTCACTACCAAGCCAGCACGACAAGAACTGCTAAAAGGAACTCTAAATTTTGAATCAAATCCTCAAAATAGCATCTCCTTAAAGCATAAATCTCAATGGACCTCTAAAACAATAACACAATGAAAAAAAATCAAGGTGTTTAGTCAACAACTAGCATGATGAATAGAATAGTACCTCACTTTTCAATACTAACATTGAATGTAAATGACGTAAATGTTCCACTTAAAATATTCAGATTGGCAAAATGGACAAGAATTCACCAACCAAGTATCTGCTGTCTTCAAGCAACTCACCTAACACATAAGGACTCACATAAACTTAAGGTAAAGGGGTGGAAAGAGATGTTCCATGAAAAGGAACACCAAAATCAAGCAGGAGTAGCTATTCTTATGTCAAACAAAACAGACTTTAAAGTGACAGCAGTTTAAAAAGACAAAGAGGGACATCATATAATGATGAAAAAACTAGTCCAACAGGAAACATCACAATTCTAAATATATATGCACCTAACTCTAGAGCTCCCAAATTTATAAAACTATTACTACTAGATCTGAGAAATTAGTCACATGTCAACACAATGATAGTGGGAGATTTCAATACTCCACTGACAGCACTAGACAGGTCATCAAGACAAAATGTCAAAAAGTAACAATGGACTTAAACTATAGCCTAGAACAAATGGACTTAACAGCTATTTGCAGAAAATTATACCCAACAACTGCAGAATATACATTCTATTCAGCAGCACATGGAACATTTTCCAAGATAGACCATATGATAGGCCACAAAACAAGTTTCAATAAATTTAAGAAAATCAAAATTATATCAAGTACTCTCTCAAACCACAGTAGAATAAAATCAGAAATCAATTTTTAAAGGAACTCTCAAAACCATGCACATACATGGAAATTAAATAACCAGCTCCTGAATTACCATTGCGTCAACAATAAAATCAAGATGGAAATTTAAAAATTTATTTGAACTGTATGAAAATAGTAACACAATCTATCAAAACCTCTGGGATACAGCAAAAGTGGTGCTAAGAGGACTCCTTGTAGCATTAAATGCTGACATCAAAAAGTCTGAAAGAGCACAAATATACAATCTAAAGTCACACCTCAGTGAACTAGAGAGATAAGAACAAACCAAACCCAAACCCAACAGAAGAAAAGAAATAACATCAGGGAAGAACTAAATAAATTGAAACACACAAAAAAGATAAATGAAACACAAAGCTGGTTCTTTGAAAAGATAAAGAAAATTAATCAACCATTAGTGAGATTAATCAAGAAGAGAGAAGATCCAATTAGAAACAAAATGGGAGAATTACAACCAATACAACAGAAATACAAAAGATTATTTAAGGCTACTATGAACACCTGTATGTGCACAAACTAAAAAACCTAGAGGAGATGGATAAATTCCTGGAAATATACAACCCTCCTAGATTAAGCCAGGAAGAAATAGAAACTCTGAACAAACCAACAAGATTGAAATGATAATTTTAAAATTGTCAACAAAAAAAATGTCCAGGACCAGACAGATTTGCAGATGAATCTATCAGATATTCAAAGAAAAAGTTGTACCAATCCTATAGACACTATTCCAAAAGATAAAGAGGAAAGAACGTAACACACACACACAAAAAAAACTATAGACCACTACTCCTGATGAACATAGATGCAAAAATCCTCAACAAAACACTGGCTAACTGAATCCAACAGCATGCCAAAAAGATAATACATCATGACCAAGTGGATTTCATACCAGAGATTCAGGGATGATTTAACATATGTAAGTCAATAAATGTGATACATCACATAAACAGAATTAAAAACAAAAATTGTATGATCATCTCAATAGACATAGGAAATGTATTTGATAAAATTCAGTGTCCCTTTATTATTAAGGCCCTCAGCAAAAGTGGCATAGAAGGGATACACCTTGAAGTAATAAAAGCCATTTATGAAAAACCCATGATCAACATTATACTAAACGGGGAGAAGTTTAAAGCATTCCCCCGAGAACTTAAATAAGAAAAGGATGCTTGCTTTCAACACTTCTATTCAATGTGGCACTAGAAGTCCTAGCCAGAGTAACCAGACAACAGTAATAAATAAAGGACATTCAGATCAGTAAAGAGGAAGTCAAACTGTCATTGTTCATCAATGATATGATTTTCTACCTAGAAAACCCTGAAGACTCATCCAAAAAGCTGCTAGAACTGATAAATAAATTCAGTATAAATAAAGTTTCAAGATACAAAATCAATGTACATAAATTAGTAACTGCTATATACAAAGTGACCAAGCTGAGAATCAAATCAAGAACTCAATCCCTTTTATAATAACTGCAAAACAAAAACAAAATACTTAGGAATATACCAAATCAAGGAGGTGACACACCACTACACAGAAAACTATAAAACACTGCTGAAAGAAATCATAGATGACAGAAACAAATGGAAACATATACCATGCTCATAGATGGGTAGAATCAATATTGTGAAAATGACCATATTGCTGAAAACAATGAACAGATTCAATGCCATTTCGTATCAAAATACCATTATTATTCACGGAAGTAGAAAAAAAAATCCTAAAATTCATATGGAATCAAAAAAGAGCCTGCATAACCAAAGCAAGAGTAATCAAAAAGAACAAATCTGGAGGGATCACATCATCCATCTTCAAACTGTATTATAAGGCCATAGTCACCAAAATGGCATTGTACTGGTGTAAAAATAGGCAAATATTCTGCCCAATGAAGCAGAACAGAAAACCCAGAAATAAAGCCAAATACTTACAGCCAACTGATCTTTGACAAAGCAAACAAAAACAAAAAGTGGAGAAAGGACATCCTGTTCAACAAATGATGCTGGGATAACTGGTAAGGCACATGTAGAAGAATAAAACTGGATCCTCATCTCTCACCTTATATAAAAATCAACTGAAGATGAATCAATGATTTAAATCTAAGACCTGAAACCATAAATATTCTAGAAGATAACATCAGAAAAACTCTTCTGGACATTGGCTTAGACAAAAGTTCATGACCAAGAACCCACAAGCAAATGTGTCAAAAAAACAAAGATAAATTGATGGGACTTAATTAAACTAAAAAGCTTCTGCACAGAAAAAGAAATAATCAGCAGAGTAAACAGACAACACACAGAGTTGGAGAAACTCTTCACAAACTATGTATCTGACAAAGGACTAATATCCAGAATTCAAAAAAACTCAAACAAATCAGAAAAACATCAAACAATCCGATCAAAAAGCGGGCAAAGGACATGAATAGACAATTCTCAAAAGAAGATATACAAATGGCCAACAAACACATGAAATAATGCTCAGGATCACTAATTACCAGGGAAATGCAAATCAAAACTGCAACACAATACCACCTTACTCCTGCAAGAGTGACCATAATAAAAAATAATAGATGCTGGTGTGGATGTGATGAAAAGGGAACATTTTACACTGCTGGTGGGAATGTAAACTAGTATAACCACTATGGAAAACAGTGTGGAGATTACTTAAAGAAGTAAAAGTAGATCTACCATTTGATCCAGCAATCCTTCTACTGGGTATCTACCCAGAGAAAAAGAAGTCATTATACAAAAAAGATACTTGCACGTGCATGTTTACAGTCACCTGACTCACAAATGCAAAAATATAGTGTATTAGCCCATTCTCACACTGCTAATAAAAACATACCCAAGACTGGGTAATTTATAAAGGAAAGAGGTTTAATTGACTCACAGTTCAGCATGGCTGGGGAGACCTCAGGAAACTTACAATCATGGTGGAAGGGGAAGCAAACACACCCTTCTTCACATGGCGGCAGGAAAACGTGCAGAGTAAAGGGGGGAAGCCCCTTATAAAACCATTAGATCTTGTAATCTGTATGGTTCATTTGCTGTTCACTATCACAAGAACAGCACGGGGAAACTGCACCCATGATCTAGTGACCTTCCATGAAGTTCCTCTCCCAACACGTGGGGATTACACTCAGATTATAGTTCAAGATGAAATCGTGGTGGGAACACAGAACCAGACCATATTATTCCACCCCTGGCCCCTTCCAAATCTCACATGCTTCTCACATTTCAAAACACAATTATGCCTTCCCAACAGTTCCTTAAAGTCTTAACTCATTTCACCATTAACCCAAAAGTCCAAGTCCCAAATCTCATCTGAGACAAGGCAAGTTCCTTTTGCCTGTGAACCTGTAAAATCAAAAGCAAGTTAATTTACTTCCTAGATATAATAGGGATACAGGCATTGGGTAAATACACCCATTCCAAATGGAAGAAAGTGGCCAAAACAAAGGGGCTATAGGCCCCATGTAAGTCTGTAATCTAATAGGGCAGCCATTAAACCTTAAAATTTTGAAATGATTTTCTTTGATTCTATGTCTCACGTCCAGGTCATGCTGGTGCAAAAGATGGGCTCCCATGGTCTTGAGCAGCTCCACCCCTGTGACTTGTCAGGGTACAGCCCCCTTCTCAGCTGTTTTCACTGACTGGCATTGAGTGTCTGCGGCTTTTCCAGGTGCATCATGCAAGCTGTTGGTGGACCTCCCATTCTGGGATCTAGAGGATGGTGGGCCTCTTCTAACAGCTCCACAAGGCAATGCTCCAGTGGATGTTCTGACTTTATATTTCCCTTCTGCACTGCCCTAGCAGAGGTTCTTCATGAGGGTTCCACCTCTGAAGCAAATGTCTGCCTGGACATCCAGGCATTTCCATACATCCTCTGAAATCTAGGTGAAGGTTCACAAACCTCATTTCTTGTCTTCTGTGTACCTACAGGACCAATACCATATGGAAGCTGCCAAGGCTCAGGACTTTCACCCTATGAAGCAATGGCCTGAGCTATATACCCTGGCCCCTTTTAGCCACAGTTGGAGTGGTTGGGATATGGGGCGCCAATTCAGTAGGCTGAATACAGCAGGGGGGCCCTGGCCCCAGCCCAGGAAACCATTTCCCCTCTTAGGTTCTGAGCCTGTGATCAGAGGGGCTGCCTTGCAGGTCTTTCACATGCCCTGGAGACATTTTCCCCTTTATCTTGGTGGTTAACATCTGGCTGCTTGAAGCTTAGGCAAATTTCTGCAGCAGGCTTGAATTTCTCCCCAGAAAATGAGTTTTTCTTTTCTATCATATTGCCGGTCTGCAAATTTTCCAAACTTTTATGCTGTACATCCTCTTGAATGTTTTGCTGCTTAGAAATTTCTTTCACCAGATGCCCTAAATCATCTCTCTCAAGTTCAAAGTTCCACAGATCTCTAGGGCAGGGGCAAAATGCTGCCATTCTCCTTGCTAAAGCATAGCAAGAGTCACTTTTGCTCCAGTTCCCAAGAAGTTCCTCATCTCCATCTGAGATCATCTCAGCCTGGACTTAGTTGGTCATATCACTATTAGCATTTTGGTCAAAGCTATTCAACAAGTCTCTGAGTTGTTCCAAACTTTCACACATCTACCTGTCTTCTGAGGCTTCCAAGTCTTGAGGAAGGCTCCAAACTGTCCCACATTTTCCTGTCTTCTTCTGAGCCCTCCAAACTGTTCCAACCTCTGCCTATTAGACAGTTCCAAGGTAACTTCCACATTTTTGGGTATCTTTATAGCAGCACTACACTTCTGGTACCAATGTATTGTATTATTCTGTTCTCGTGCTGCTAATAAAGACACACCTGAAACTGTGTAATTTATAAAGGAAAGAGGTTTAATTCATTCACAGTTCAGCATGACTGGGGAGGTCTCAGTAAATTTACAACCATGGCAGAAGGAGAAGCAAACACATCTATCTTCATATGGAGGCAGGAAGGAGACATGCATGGTGAAGGGGGGAAAAGTCCCATATAAAACCATCAGATCTCATGAGAACTCACAAACTATCATGAGAACAGCATGGTGGAACCACCCTCATGATCTAATCACCTCCCACGAGATCCCTCCTCCAACACGTGAGGATTATAATTCGGATTACAATTCAAGATGAGATTTTAGTGGGGACACAAGGCCAGACCATATCATATGGAACTAGCCCAAATGCCCGTCAATCAATGCGTGAATAAAGAAAAGGTGTTATATATATATACCATGGAATACTACTCAACCATAACAAGAAATGAAATAATGATATTTGCAGCAACCTGGATGGAATTGGAGACCATCATTTAAAGTGAAGTAACTCAGGAATGCAAAACCAAACGTTATATGTTCTCACTTATAGATGGAAGCTAAGCTATGAGGATGCAAAGGCATACAAATGATACAAAGTACTTCGAAGACTCTAGGGAAAAAGTGGAAGGGGTTGAGAAATAAAATACTACACATTGGGTAGAATGTACACTGCTCAGGTGCACCAAAATCTCAGAAATCACCACTAAAGGACTTATCCATGTGATGAAACACCACCAGTTCCCCAAAAACCTATTGGAATAAAAATACATACATACATATGTACATACATACAAACACACACTTTATAAGTTGTATGTAAAGGAAACTGTTTGGGGATACTATACATTAATTCAATATATAAGCCAAAAGGTAAAAAAGTTAGCTATAAGATAAATTCTGAAGAACTAAAAAAAAGATTTCTAAAAACTATATAATAATCCATTGTCTATTGCTGTATTGTAAATTACCCTCAAACTTGGCAACTTAAAAAACAAATATTTCTTATTTCACAATTTCCATGGTCAGGAATATAGGAACGGCTTGGTTGGGTGGTTCTGGCTCCAGGTTCTTTACAAAGTTGTGGTCATGATGTAAGCCAAAGCTGCAGTCAACTGAAGGCTTCAGTAAGGTGGAGGATGTGCCTTCAAGGTGGCTTACGCATACACCTCACTTTCTGCCTGACTTTCCCATGTCCCACTGATGTAGGTGAAAACCTGTTTTCACATATTTGAATCTAGAAATTCTGTTCTAAAATTACAAACGCTTAAAAAAGTGGATCTCATGGAGGTACAGAGTAGAATGGTAGTTAACAGGGGCTGGAAAGGGGATGGGGGAGGGAGGGATAAAGAGAAGTTGGTTAATGAATACAAATATACCATTCAAAGGAATAAATTTTAGTATCTGACAGTACAGTGGGGAAACTGTAGTTAACAATAATTTATTGTATATTTCAAAATAGCTTGAAGACAAGAATTGTAGTGTTCCCAGTACAAGGAAAAATGTTTGAGGTGACAGATATTCCAATTACCCTGATTTGATCTTTAAACATTATATACATGTATCAAAATATCACATGTACCCCAAATATATGTACAACTATATCAATAAAAATATAAAAATAAAGTAACAAAAGTTATTTTGCATGATTTTAATAAGTACCAAGGGAATTTGAAAGAAGATTCTACATTTTTGTTGTTAGAATTTGCTAAAATTTGTTCATTTAGGAAAATTATATAATTAAAAACACCACTTGTATTTGATTTTCCCATCCAATATACATATTTCCTCCTGCATTTAAAGCTGCTACATTCACAGTGATTCCACCTGTATGTGTGAGCACTTGACTTCTCACATCTCTTCCAGTTTGGTCACATTTGAGCATTTGCATATTGATGTGCATACTGTTTAATTATAAATTACTTTCTTTTTATTATTTCTCATTTATATTACATAGGATATTTTATTGACTTTTTAAAGGAAATAGTGTGGCTGAAATGTGTTATCTGTGACTATTATTTCAAGATTGTACAAGGAGCATTGTAAACTATTATAAAAAAGGATGTGTTGGGTATGATGTGCTTGAGAATGACTGTCATACAAACTGGTGATGTTATGGCTCCTCTTAATGACCTTGTATAAGAAGTCCTTGACACTGCTCTTTACACTAGAACAGATCTGTCCAGGAGAAACATAAAGTGAATTACATTTGTATGGTTAAGTTTTATGATAGCTACATTTAAGAGCATAAAAGGAAACAGATGAAAATAAATTTAATAATAACTTAATAATACATTTTATTTACTTAAATATAACAAAATATTTCAAATGTGACCAATATAAAAATTAAGATATTCTTCTTTGTTGTTGTTTATAATGTCTTTAAAATATAATGTGTATTTTTCATTTACAGTATGTTCCAATTTGGAGAAGCCATTTCACGTGCTGAATACACACATGGATAGTGACTACCATGTTGGACAGCATAGTTTTGGATATTTCATGAATAGAAAAATTCCAAGAAAGGGATTAAAATGTCAGAAGCTCCTTAATTTATTAACAGGAACAAAATGATAGCTGCTGCCCATCTCCTTTTTTCCTCTTTTTTGTAGCTTTTAGCTCAAAGTCTTTATGTTCCAATTCAAACACAGACCATCTGCAGCACAACTTGTGCGCCAGAAGCTGTGTAGAGACGTGTAGCAGCAGCTCGGTAAACACAACCACCTGCCACAGTTCAAAACTAGAAAGTCAAGAAGGAGTATTCTTCTCTTGACCCTTCCATCTTCATCTCCCTCTCCTTTATCCCCAGAAACTCAGATCCATCCCAATCAGATATGCCCCCTCTCCCCCAAATGGCAAAAGCTCCAAAATTGCCTGTCATCTCTTTTCCTACGTTATGAGCATTTTGCTGATCCTTATTTAGCTGATGTCCTTGTTTTCCCCCTGTTAACATGCTCATTCCTGCTCTATCCTTTTGCAGACAGCATTATTGCCTTTCTAGTTTGGTGGTGAAAACCACAGGCTATAGAAAGCAAGTAACACACCTGAGTTCATACCTTGTTTATCTCACTTAAAGCTGTGTGATTTTGAGTAGTAAATTAAACTCTGAGCTGCAGCTATCTATACCATTCAGGTGAAAGTAACACCTACCTTTTAGGCTTGCTGTGAGACTCAGCTGCGACAATGGGTGTAATCAAGTTAGCACAGCATCTGTCACATTGTGAGCAATTAATAAATGAAAGCTCTTATTACTATACTATTTCCTCAATCTATAAATCCTTCCCTACTTCCAGCCACATGTCCAAATCCTAATCATTTTTTAAAGTCTTTCTCAAGTCTCACCTGTTCTCTAAACCTTCTACAAACTTTATTCTCCCCTTTTCTTGTATTTCTTGAGAACTCTGATATAAACTCACATTGATAAGACTTCTAGTGTGGGACACATAGTGATCATTTAGTAAATCCTTTAGTTAATTAATTGATGATGAAAAAGGGAAAGAAAACAATAGCAGACGCTGGGGATACCTGACCCTGCTTCCCCTTGACCCAACTGTTTTTTTTTTTTTTTGCAGCTGTGGTGGGCAGTTTTACAATTCCTACTGACAGACATGTTTCACACTGCTCTGCAGAAGCTTCCCAGTGGGATGGAGCCCCAGCTGCCCACAGCAGTATTCCACTCATTAATAGGCACTTGATCGGCTTTGCTCCCTTCCGTCTCATCTCCCTCATACCCACTTAAGCTTCCTGGAATCACCTCCTAGATAAACCACCTGCATCAAAGTTCTTGTCTTGGATTTCACTTTTGGGGAAACCCAAATAAGACAAGAACTAATATTACTGAGTCCATATTTTATGCCAAGCACCATGTTAGTCACTCTGCTTTCATTATCTTCTTTTATATTCTCAACATTCTTGTGGGATTGTGTATTATTATACTCATTCTGTAGTAAAAAATTAGAAAGTCAAACTCAAAATAATTAAGTGACTCACTCAGGGAAAATCTAGCAATCCAAATGCTTTGGGTGCTCATTTCTGAATTAATAATTGTATAGAAAAAAAGAAAAAGATATTTTAGAATAAAGCTTTAAAAACATATTACTGAAAAAATAGGTAAAATAAATATCTTTCTTGGATTTAGCCAAAACATGACAAACTAAGATATAGAAGCAGAATGTAATAATATATGGTCTGGAGGCATCATACATTGAACACTTTGTTATTTAAATGCCTTATTTGTAGTCCACTTTCTTTATTCTGGGAAATAGAGACGGGAAGACATGGCAGCTGGGAGCTACCTGAATGAGTCAGATTTAATAAGATGGTATTAGAAGATGAACCAATTTGGCCTCTGTGACATTGGAGAAAGAATTAGACAAAGGGGACTTTTGTGAGTGCTTAGATACTAAAAAGAAAGGCTTAGATTAATGAGAAAAATTATTGAGAAAAATTTTTCTTCCATATTAAAATTCTCATTCAGAATTGATTTTTTTAAATCTTCCCAAGTCACACAGGCCATATACATAAGAGTGACTGAATTATAACGTGAAATATCAAATCCAATAACTGTGGGGAAGGAGATAGCTGGGCAAATATTAAAGGAAACAAAGGACAAAGAGATATGTTTCCATATTCAGAGGCAAGCATTAGATGACCTGAGTGCGTTTTCCGGATTTTTAGGAACTGTTATCAGTCAAACTGGAGAAGTTAGAAGTATTCGACTAAAATTAGAAAGCATTTCCTGATTGACCTGATGTATGTTACTCTCTGTGGTCCTATGGTCTGTCAAATTAATTTTATAATTCTTAAAAAATAAGGGTGATGTGTTTGAGCCCATCGTCTTCATAGAAAATCAAGTCTTTTGTTTTCATGAAGTTTGAGATCCCTTGATACTTCTATTAAGCTCCGAGATTGTCAGACAAAGCTTAGGGTAAGTCTTTATTACATATTGCCTCCGCAGTTGCTATTGTTTGCCTTTATAATGTCACACAAAATCATAAAGAACTAGTAAATTTGAATTAGGCATTATAGTTTCATTCCTTTGAATTTTTTAATGGTTTTCACTTATGCATAACCCAAAAGTATTACATCATATTATTTACTGTAAATGTATTAGGTCTGCTATGAAGTCATTTAGTTTTGAACCCTAGAAAAAGTGACTTCAGCCAACTGAGCTTTTATAATGTGCCCTCTAATTCACATTTTAATAAATGCCATTTTCTAAGTGCATTACCTCATGTTTTGGCTACAACCCAGCTGAATCCTGAGAGAATAAGAGAAATGTGCTTTCTGACTGGTTCATCCATATTTTATTTTACTTTTCATTAAGAAATTATTCTTTGAAGAAAATCAATAATCTGTGACTGACGGGAGAGGTTAGTGTGTTGCAGTGGTGCATTCTAATATCTCAAAGCAAACTGCCTTTAGATGGCTTTTGCTGATAGCATTTTTGTCCTTTCTTGTTCCTGCAGCCTGGGTACATGGGGACCCCAGAAGAGCAGCCTATCCTACAGACAGCCAGGGCCACTTTTGTGGCCAGAAGGGCACCCCCAATGAGTGAGTATGGCCACCTTTGCTTTGTTTGATTTTACTGTCTAAACTGGAACCTAGATATCACTTTTACAGTAATTCTACTAGACTTCTTAAGAAGATTTAAATTCATAAAGGAGGCCTTCCCTCCCCTTTGTCTAACAGATAGCAATAAGCAGTTGGGAAGTTTTATCTTATATGACTTAAGACACGATGTCAGTGTTATGTAGCATATTATTAGAATGCATGAAGACTCTACTTATAAAAATATAGTTATAATGAATAGATTGGACCAATGATTTTATCAGAAGCTATATTTTAAAATGCCTTATAAATGGGCTATTAGAAGATTGAGGCGTAACCAGTTAGAACGGCAATCATTAAAAAGGAAACAACAGGTGCTGGAGAGGATGTGGAGAAATAGGGACACTTTTACATGGTTGGTGGGACTGTAAACTAGTTCAATCATTGTGGAAGACAGTGTGGCAATTCCTCAAGGATTTAGAACTAGAAATACCATTTGACCCAGCCATCCCATTACTAAGTATATACCCAAAGGATTATAAATCATGCTGCTATAAAGACACATGCTGCTATAAAGACCTATGTTTATTGCTATAAAGACACATGCTGCTATAAAGACCTATGTTTATTGTGGCACTATTTACAATAGCAAAGACTTGGAACCAACCCAAATGTCCATCAATGATAGACTGGATTAAGAAAACGTGGCACATATACACCATGGAATAGTATGCAGCCATAAAAAAGGATGAGTTCATGTCCCTTGTAGTGACATGGATGCAGCCGGAAACCATCATTCTGAGCAAACTATCGCAAGGATAGAAAACCAAACACCGCATATTCTCACTCATAGGTGGGAATTGAACAATAAGAACACTTCAACACAGGAAGGGGAACATCGCATACTGGGGCCTATCATGGGGTGGGGGGAGAGGGGACGGATAGCATTAGGAGATATACCTAATGTAAATGATGAGTTAATGGGTGCAGCACACCAACATGCACATGTATACATATGTAACAAACCTGCACATTGTGCACATGTACCCTAGAACTTAAAGTATAATAAAAAAAAAACTATGAAATTTAAAAAAAATAAAGAAGATGATTGAGGTGTGAGTAGCTGCTACAAATCTTGACAGTCCAGTTGTTAGGATTATTTTTGTCACAGTGTCTACTGATAAATCATTCCACCTTTCGAAGTGAGGGGCACACCCAGAAAGTCTTCAATGCTTGGTATTCTTTTCCAGGCAACTTGGCTGCTGTGGGCAATGTCCCTGGGTAGCTGAAACAAACAAGTAAGAATGTTCCATCAAATTTCTTTCTAATGGTAACCATAACAGAAATTTTCATTTCTGAAAGCACGTTGTCTGTCTTTCTAACGTAAGAAAATAAACCACATACACAAGCAACCTTCCATGAATCTCACATTTTTAGAAAAGCTTCCCTCTTCTCTCACTGGTTCATTTCTCTGTGGAAACCTGGAGTGGTTGCTGGATCTTCTGGTTCTTCAAAACCAATTCAGTTTCTATAAAATCTGGCTTTAGATGGTTAAAAAAAAAACAACAAAAAAAACCCAAAGTAGCCACACCCTCACTTCCAACAACAACAACAACAAAACATAGCTAAGGACACGTCAGTTATGTTGTCTATGCTGCCCACTTGTAACTATGGAGCATATTATTCCAAGAGATATACAGATTTTAAAAATAGATGCTCAGTAATTTTTTTAATTGACAACAAAAAAAGTCTAAAATCAGATGAATTCACACCTGAGTTTTACCAGATATTCAAAGAATTGGTACTGATCCTACCAAAACTATTCCAAAACATAGAAAAAGAGGGGCTACTCCTAAATCATTCTATGAAGGCAGTATCATCCTAATATTAAAACCAGGGAAGAACATAACAAAAATGAAAGCTATACACCAATATCCTTAATGAACATAGATGCAAACATTCTTAACAAAATACTAGGTAACTGAATCCAACAAGACATCAATAAGATAATACATCATGATCAAGTGAATTTCATACCAGGGATGTAGGGATGGTTTAACATACGCAAGTTAATAAATGTGATACACCACATAAACAGAATTAAAAACAAAAATCATATGATCATCTCAATAGATGCAGAAAAAGTATTTGATAAAATCTAGCATTGCTTTCTGATGAAAGCCCTCAACAAAAGGGAATAGAAGGGACTTACCTCAAAATAATAAAAGGCATCTGTGACAAACCCACAGCCAACATCATACTAAATGTGAAAAAGTTGAAAGCATTCCCCCCTGAGAACTGGAAAAAAGACAAGGATGTCCACATGCAACACTTCTATTCAACATAGCCCTGGAAGTCCTAGTCAGAGCAATCTGACAAGAAAAGAAATAAAGGGCAAGTTGGAAAAGAGGAAGTCAAACTGTCACTGTTTGCTGATGATACGATCATGTAGCTAGTATACTCTAAAGACTAATCCAAAAGGCTCCTAGACCTGATAAATGAATTCACTAAAGGCTTGGGTTACAAAATCAATGTATACAAATTAGTAGCATTGCTATCAATCAACAATGACCAAGCTGAGAATCCAATCAAGAACTGAATCCCTTTTACAACATCTGCAAAAATTAAAATAAAATAAAATTCCTAGGAACACACTTAACCAAGGATGTGAAAGATCTCTACAAAGAAAACTACAAAACACTGCTGAAAGAAATCATAGATGACACAAACAAATGGAAACACATCCTATGCTCATGGATGGGTAGAATTAATATTGTGAAAATTACCATACTGTCAAAAGCAATCTACAAATTCAATGCAATTCCCATCCACCATGATTCCTCACAGAACTAGAAAAAAAATCCTAAAATTCATGTGAAATAAAAAAGAACCCACATAGCCAAAGCAAAACTATGCAAGAACAAATCTGGAGACACCTCATTACCTGACTTCAAACTATCCTTTAAGGTCATAGACACCAAAACAGCATGGTACTGGCATAAAAATAGGCACATAGACCAATGGAACAGAATAGAGAACCTAGAAATAAAGCCAAATACTTCACACCCAACTGATCTTTGACAAAGCATACAAAAACATAAATTGGGGAAAGGACATCCTGTTCAATAAATGGTTCTGGGAAAACTGGCAAGCCACATGTAGAAGAATGAAATTGGATCCTCATCTCTCACTTAATACAAAAATCAACTCAAGATGGAGCAAAAACTTAAATCTAAGACCTGAAACCCTAAAACTTCTAGAAGAAAACATTGGAAAAACTCTTCTGGACATTGATTTAGGCAAAGAATTCATGACTAAGACCCAAAAACAAAGCAACAAAAGCAAAAATAAAGAAATGGGACCTAAAAAAACCTTCTGCTTAGCAAAATGAATAAGCAGAGTAAATAGACAACCCAAAGAACAGGAGAAAGTATTTGCAAACTATGCATCTGACAAAGGACAAGTGTCCATAATCTACAAGGAACTCAAACAAATCAGGAAGAAGAATACAAACAATCCCATCAGAAGTGGGCTAAGGACATACGTAGACATTTCTCAACAGAAAATATACAAATAGCCAACAAACATATGAAAAAATGCTCAACACACTAATCATCAGGGAAATGCAAATTAAAACCATAATGAGATACCACCTTACTACTACAAGAATGGCCATAATTAAAAAGTCAAAAAACAATAGATGTTGGCATGGATGTGGTGAAAAGGGAACATTTTTACATAGCTGGTGGGAATGTAAATTAGTACAACCAGTATGGAAAACAGTATGGAATTTCGTTAAAGAACTAAAGGTAGATTTACCATTTGATTCAGCAATCCCATTACTGGATATCTACCCACAGGAAAAGAAGTCATTATGTAAAAAAGACACATGCACACACATGTTTACAGCAGCACAGTTCACAGTTGCAAGGATATGGAACCAAAATAAGTGCCTGTAAACCAACAAGTGGGTAAAGAAAATCTTGTATGTATACACAATGGAATACTACTCAGCCATAAAAAGGAATAAAATAATGCCTTTTGCAGCAACTGGAATGGAGCTGGAAGCCATTTTTCTAAGTGGAGTAACTCAGGAGTAGAAAGCCAAATACTGTATGTTCTTACTTATAACTAAGAGTTAAGCTATGAGGACACACACACACACACACACACACACACACACAAAACATGCAGAGTGATATAATGGACTTAGGGGACTCAAGGGTGGGGAGACTATGAGGAGGTGAGAGATAAAAGAAAACGTATTGAGTACAGTGTGTACTACTCAAGTGATAGGTGCACTAAAATCTCAGAATTCACCACGAAAGAATTCATCCATGGAACCAAATCCATCTGTACCCAAAAAACTATTGACATTTTTAAAAATAATTTTTAAATGCAAATACAAAATGAAAAAGCAGATCTAGAAAATGGTTAACAAAATTCATGTAATAGAATTATCACAATCAAGAAAACCCAGAAATTTAAGGAGTGGGGCAAATTCCTAATCAGGTCAGGGTAAATATATAGGGGACTAGTTGACTTCTCGTGCCTGTTAGAGACTACTGGGCTAAATTTTGATCCAGGGAAGTAATTCTTATTTTAACTTCAGTAACTCAGAAAATTGTAGACATTGCCCACAAAACCTTTGCAACCTTCACACTATGAAGGACAAAGAGAGCACCAAGTGGTAAAAGAAACCATACAAATCTCGAAATCTCTAGTTCTTTATGACAGTTTATTTTTAAAAGGGCATTTGTAACAATAAGTTTTCCAGACCTAAGCCAATGACCCACTTATGTCAAACAAAAATGTGACAGCACAGATTTCAGTAATGATCTTTCAAAGAAAATCTTCGCTTAACACACACATGTTCATTAAAGTATTATTCAAAATAAGAATATATTGGAAACTACACAGATATTCAACAGCATGTGAATGATAGTAAATTATGGCCCATCAATTTAATGAAATATAATGGAGTCATTGAAAATCATGTTCAAATGTTCAACAGTTGATTCTGTTGATTTTCCCTTACAGTTTCTGGGGTCTGAGTTATCATTGCCCTCCTCCCCATGAAAATAGCATTCTCCAATATTTCTCTAGTATTTGGATGACTTCCGTCTTATATTTAAATTTCTAATCTCCTAGAAATTTATTTTTGTATATAGACTGAAGTGGAAATCAAACTTCCCAAATTTCTGAGTTAATTATTTCAGAATAGTTTGTTGAATAATATACCCATTTCCTCTGATTTCTAAAAAAAACCCTAAATAATAAATTTGTGTATTTGTTTCTGAATCCTGTAACATGCTCTAATGTACATTTTTAAGTGTCATGATTGTTCTAATTCTTATGATAAATGTGTATTAATTTAAAATTTTAATAAATTGCTCTAAATTATATTTGGACTTTCAGTAGTAAGTAAAATATTTACAAAAATGTAAGATTATAGTCAATATTACAAATTTTTAAGCATAAGTTTTATTGTATAAAATGGTGTATTAGTCCATTTTCACACTGCTGATAAAGGCATACCTGAGACTGGGTAATATATAAAGAAAAGGGGGCTTAATGGACTTACAGTTCCACGTGGTTGGGGCGGCCTCACAATCATGGTAGAAGGCAAAAGGCACGTCTTACATGGTGGCAGACAAAAGAGAATGAGAACCAAGTAATTCTGCTTATGGAACCATCAGATCTCGTGAAACTTATTCACTAACAGGAGAACTGCATGGGGGAAACCAACCGCATGATTCAACTATCTCCCACCGGTTCCCTCCCACAACATGTGGGAATCATGGTAGCTATAATTCAAGTGAGATTTAGGTGGGGATACAGCCAAACCATATCAAATGGTATCAAGGAAAAATTTTGGAGTAACTACATCATAATAGCAATATTATTATAACTGTGTAACTATCATAAAGCCAGAAAGAAATAAATCCTATTAAAAATATGAATTTTGAATATGATAAAGATGGATTTCAAGTCAGTAGCAGAAAGATGAATTATTAAATAAATGATATTGAATTAACTGAAATACTATTCATAAAAATAAAATAAAATTGGATATTTATCTTATATCTTACACCAAAATAAATACTAAAGCATTGATGATTTTTGCATATAAAATATAAAAATATAAAAGTAACAGAAGAAAATGCAAGGGTGTATTTATAGATTATGGGGTTAAGAAACCTTTTCTAAACATAACACCAAAACCAGAAAACAGAAATTTTGAAGAATTCCAACACATAAATACACCTTAACTCATTGGAAACAAAGTTAAAAGATAAATGGAAATCTAGGAAAAACAAATGTTTTCAACATATGTATCTGACCAAATGTATCAACACCTTTTTTATATGAGCTATTCTTCAAAATCAAAAAGAAAAAAATGATCATCCAGTGTGAAAGTAGGTAAAAGTCATAAACAGGAAATCATATAATGGCCAATACTGATAAAAATATAGTTCAAGTACAGTTAAAAAAAGAGATGCAAATTAATTAAAATATTACTTTTGTCTTTTTTAAATTTATTTATTTATTTATTTATTTATTTATTTTAATTATACTTTAAGTTCTAGGGTACATGTGCATAACGTGCAGGTTTGTTACATATGTATACCTGTGCCATGTTGGTGTGCTGCACCCATCAACTCATCAGCACCCATCAGTTCATCATTTATATCAGGTATAACTCCCAATGCAATCCCTCACCCTTCTCCCCTCCCCATGATAGGCCCCGGTGTGTGATGTTCCCCTTCCCGAGTCCAAATGATCTCATTGTTCAGTTCCCACCTATGAGTGAGAACATGCGGTGTTTGGTTTTCTCTTCTTGTGATAGTTTGCTAAGAATGATGGTTTCCAGCTGCATCCATGTCCCTACAAAGGATGCAAACTCATCCATTTTTATGGCTGCATAGTATTCCATGGTGTATATGTGCCACATTTTCTTAATCCAGTCTGTCACTGATGGACATTTGGGTTGATTCCAAGTCTTTGCTATTGTGAATAGTGCCGCAATAACCATACGTGTGCATGTGTCTTTATAGCAGCATGATTTATAATCCTTTGGGTATATACCCAGTAGTGGGATGGCTGGGTCATATGGTACATCTAGTTCTAGATCCTTGAGGAATTGCCATACTGTTTTCCATAATGGTTGAACTAGTTTACAATCCCACCAACAGTGTAAAAGTGTTCCTATTTCTCCACATCCTTGTCAAGTAAATTTAAAAAGATTAAAATTTCTGGTGTTGGCCAGAGTGAGAAGAAAAAATCGCCTCATTTTCTACTGGCACTAGTGTAATATGATATTTAACAGATTTTATAAAATATTTACTGAACATATATGTTCTTTTTGATTCAGCAGTTTTCGTCCTAGAAACTCATCTAGTGGAAATTTGCATAGATTTCCTAATGTTACAGGCACTAGGTAATAATAATAATAAAATGAAATAACCTAAATGACTCTCAATAGGAGATTGATTAAATGAATTATGGTATAGTCAATTATAAAATACCATGTAATCATTAATTATTGGGTAGAGATATATTTATTGACAAGGAAATGTGCCTGAGGTATATTGTTAATTCAAGAAATCAAGTTATTAAAATGGCATATGTAGTATAATTTCATTTTGTGGGTATGTTTGTACACTTGTGTGCTTTATATTCACATATATGAAAACATATGCAAGAAAAAAGTCTGAGTGGATATACATATGCTTACAGTAATTATTTTCAATTATGAGATTATATTTTTATTTTTATTCTCATATTTCTGAGCCCCTATTATATCCTAGACAGTTTTCTAAAGGCTGAGGTTATAGTAAAAACAATGAACAAGCTACCTGTGCTCAAGAAGCCTACATTTAAGTTAAAGGGAGATTCTCAATAAAAATGTAAATAACAAGATAGCTTCAAATAGTGATCAATGTTATGAAGAAAAAAAAACAAAGCGGATGGCCTAAGGGAGAATGATTGGTGTGCAATGGGAGGTAGTTACTTTGTGGTTATGGGGTTAGGGAAGCACTTTCATGAGGAGGTGACTTCTGAACTAAGATGTGAAGAACAGGAAGACACCAGCCTTTCAAAAACCCTGGGAAGGGCACTCGAAACCAGAGGCAATAAGTGCAAACGTCCTGAGGCATGAGTGACCTTTTGATACTCCAGGACTAGGACTAGAAGGAAGCCAGGAGGCCGAAATATAGCCAATAAAGAGGGTGGTGGAATGAGCAGATGTCTGAGAAACAGGTGGAAGTCATATTTTCTGTGTCCTATGGACTCTGATAAACTATTTGGATTATTTATCAGTGCAGAGAAGGACATAGAAAGGTGTTCAGCAAGAGTGACCCAATCCATTTTACATTCTTAAAAGAACATTCTTGCTGCTTCCTTATACCTTCTTGAGCTGTTTCAATGGTTCACAATAAGCATGTATGCAGAAAAATATTAAGTGTTTTTTCATTTAAAAATTAGGCCAGCTAGGGTGGCTCATGCCTGTAATCCTAGCACTTTGGGAAGCTGAGGCAAACCAATCACTTGAGCCCAGAAGTTCAAGACCAGCCTGGGAAAAATGGTGAAAGCCTGTCTCTACCAAAAAAAAAATTAAAATTAAAATTTAAAAAAAATTAGCTGAGGATGATGGAGTGCCTGTAGTCCCAGCTACTCGGGAGGCTGAGATGGGAGGATGGCTTGAGCTCAGGAGATGGAGGTTGCAGTGAGCTGAGATTGCACCACTGCACTCCAGCCTGGACAACAGAGCCAGACCTTGTCTGAGTTTGAAAAAATAAAATAAAAATAATGGCAGATATCATAGAATCATGACAGATAATTATGAGTATTTTTATTTTCTTGTATGTTTATATGCATTGCAAGTTTCTATCAAAAATGTGTATTGCTCTTATATTCCCCCAATTTTCCAAAATTAAAGCATTTAAAAGAGAAATAAATATGCTGAGACAATAGATTGTCTTCCTAATTAAAGCCCCTTTAAAATTTAAAAAAAAAAAATGAACATTTTCTCCAAAGAGTATGTACCCTGGAGTCAAATTCCGACTTTACCTCCTTATAGCATTGATCCATGGGCATGGAACACAACCTACCTCAGTCTTAATTTCCTGGTAATGAAGCAAAAATTAAATGAGAGAACAGTCATGTAGGAGAAGCATGCATTGGCCTTCTATTTATAAAGCACTTTCATATTGTTGAGGTCCTCCAATGGGCCAGTCACTATGCAATATACTAGAGCAAGTAAGACACAGATTTCTTCTTCAAGAATCTCTTGGTCTTCAGAGATAAAGTCAAGAAAGCTATGGATTCAATCTATTGTGTTCGGTGCAGTGTGCTATCTTAAGTCTAAAGTATAGTGCTGACAATCTCATCTGAAGCAGCCACACTCACCTTCACCCTTTCTTTTCCTAGTCTCTGGCACAAGATCTTGATTTACTCTCTTAGATACTTATCACTGCCTGAATTTATCTTGGTTATTAATTGGTTAGCTTTGTTTATCTTCCCGGGCTGGGCCCAAAGTTCTTTGAGATCAGGGCCATTCTCTGCCTTTTTCACTGTAGTATCTTCAGAACCTACAGCATTGTCTGGCATCACAATATGTGCTCAGTAAATTCATTGTTAAATGAATGAGAAAAAAAGGGATAACACAGATAAGAATGATTTGCTCCCAAAGTGGAGGTCAAGCTTAAAGATCTGATCAGGTCCTCAACAACACTAAATGAGTCTGACTATTATTACTATCATTTGGAAATTTAGAAAACTAAAATTCAGAAAGGTTAAAATACTTGTTAAGTTTCAACTGTCTATTAAATAGCAAAGGTAGCACATTCTAACCCTAAATCTTGTGCTGTTTAGGCTACACACAGTTGCAGTGAACTTGCCTTTCCATTTTACTTGTTTAACCCAGGCCTAAAAATCTTAAACATAGCATCATTAAAAGTATCATGTAATGATAAAAGTATCATTACATGTTCTAAAACACCACAAATGTGTGTGTGTGTGTGTGTGTGTGTGTGTATGTATTTCTATGCCAAAATGAAATGCATCTATGTTAGGATGTGTAAGAAATTTAGGCAGCTCTAAAATAGGGTAACTTACTTGTTAGACTTTAACAATTGTCATGATGTATTTAAGCAATCCTTTGATTCCCAACTCTGGAAGACATTCCTTAATAACTGAGCCCAAAGTCCATGTTTAGAGGTGGTGTGATATTTGAGATGTAGCTTTTGGCCTTTTGTGCTTTATCTAACCAAAAAGACTCTAGGAGAAACACCAGGGGTTTTTTAAGTGTCAAAAGAGATGAAACAGCGACTTCAAAGGAAAACGGAGTGCTTTGTTGTTGTGTGTAACTTTCTCTGCCTCTTGAGCTCTGGGAAAGTTGTTCATGACACTTAGGTACAGACCTTTTCTTTGAGATTTCCACACACAAAAAAGCAAGAACTTGATTGATTTTTGGTGCCACCTACTGGCTACTACAAAAACTTCAGCTTGTAAAGGTTGTGCTAAAATTACTTTGAACATTGATGCAGCCCCACTACCAAGACTGAAATACCTGGCCCCATGAGGTTAAGATAAGAAAACAAAAGATTAAGGGGACAATGCTCTTCTATGTAAGATTTTTAAAAATTGATATGTAATATTTGTACCTTTCTATGGGGTTTGTGTGATATTTTGTTACATGCATAAAATGTGTAATGTTCAAGTCAGGGTATTTAGTGTATTCGTCACCCAAGTATTTATCATTTCCATGTGTTAAGAACATATCAAGTCCTGTCTCCTAACTACTTTGAAATATACAATACATTGTTGCTACCTATGGTCATCTTTCCATGCTATGGAACATTAAAATGTATTCCTTCTATCTAATTGTATGTTTGTACCCATTAACCATTAACCCATTAATCAGCTTCTCTTCACTCCCCAGCCCCTGCCCCAGTCACATAAGCTTTCAGTTTGCTAGTATTCTGTTGAGAATTTTTGCATCTATGTTTATCAGGGATATTGCCCTGTAGTGTGTTTGTTTGTTTGTTTGTTTTTATATCCTTATCTGACTTTGGTATCAGAGTAATGCTGGCCTCATAGAATGACTTAAAAAGAATTCTCTCCTCTCCAGTTTTCTGGAGTAGTTTGAAGAGAAGTGGTTTTCGTTCTTCTCTGTAAGTTTGGTAGAATTCAGCAGTGAAACCATCTGGTCCTGAACTTTTCTTTGTTTGGAAAATTTGTATCGTTGATCCAATCTCATTACTTGTTATTGGTCTGTTTGGTTTTTCTATTTCTTGATTCAACCTTGGTAGGTTGTATGTGTCCATGAATTAATCCATTTTTCTAGTTGGTTTGTGTATAGTTTTTTCATAACAGTCTCTGATAGCATTTTTCATTTCTGTGGTATCAGTTGTAATGTCTCTTCTTTTATTTCTGATTTTATTTATTTGGATCTTCTCTCTTTTTTCTTGGTTAGCCTACCTAGTAGTTTATCAATTTTATTTTTTTCAATAAAAACTTTGTTTCATTAATTGTTTCCACTGTTTTTTAGTCTCTATTTTGTTCTCCTCTCATTTTTATTTATTTACTTCTACTAATTTTGGGTTGGTTTGTTCTTGCTTTTCTAGTTCCTTGAGGTGTATTGTTAGATTGTTAGATTGTATGTTTTTATGATGTAGGTGTTTATTGCCATAAATTTTCCTGTTAGCACTGCTTTTGCTCTATTCCATCAGTTTTGGTACATTGTGTTTTGATTTTCATTTGTTTCAAACATTTTTTAAATTTCCTCCTAATTTCTTTCTTGACCTAACAGTCATTCAGAAGCATGTTATTTAATTTCTATGTATTTATAGTTTCCCAAGCACTTCTCATTACTGATTTCTAATTGTATTCTATTGTGGTCTAAGAAGAAACTTGATATGATTTTAATTTTTAATAATCACACAAGTTGGCCTTGGGTGGCAGCTGCAAACAGAATAATCTTTCTCAGGGAACTTGTAGATGTGTGGTGGCCCTGCCACTGCGCGCATTGGGATCTATGCCAATGGCTTGCACTTTGGCCTTGGTGAGAGCAGCCAGCAGCAGCACATGGCTGCAGGTAGGGGATGTCAGTGGGGACTCCAGGAATGTGGAGATACAAGAGTTGTTGAGCCCTAGGACAGGATGCAGTATGGTAGGTTCCAGGCTCTGAAAATGGTGCCTTGCTATTCCCTTTTTTTTTTAATACTTTAAGTTCTGGGGTACATTTGCAGAACATGCAGGTTTGTTACATAGGTATACACGTGCCATGGTGGTTTGCTGTGCCCATCAACCTGTCATCTACACTAGGTATTTCTCCTAAAGCTATCCCTCCCCTAACCCCCCACCGCCCAACAGGCCCTGGTGTGTGATGTTCCTCTCCCTGTGTCCATGTGTGCTCATTGTTCAACTTCCACTTATGAGTGAGAGCATGCAGTGTTTGTTTTTCTGTTCTTGTTGTAGTTTACTAAGAATGATGGTTTCCAGCTTCATCCATGTCCATACAAAGGACATGAACTCATCCTGTTTTATGGCTGCATAGCATTCCATGGTATATATGTGACACATTTTCTTTATCCAGCCTGCCATTGATGGGCATTTGAGTGGGTTCCAAGTCTTTGCTATCGTGAACAGTGCTGCAATAAACATACATATACATGTGTCTTTATAGTAGAATGATTTATAATCCTTTGGTATATACCCAGTAATCGGATTGCTGGGTCAAATGGTATTTCTAGTTCTAGATCCCTGAGGAATCGCCACACTGCCTTCCACAATGGTTGAACTAATTTACACTCCTACTAACAGTGTAAAAGTGTTCCTGTTTCTCCACATCCTCTCTAGCATCTGTTGCTTCCTGACTTTTTAATGACTATCATTCTAACTGGCATGAGATGGTATCTCATTGTGGTTTTGATTTGCATTTCTCTAATGACAAGTGATGATGAACTTTTTTTCATATGTTTATTGGCTGCATAAATTTCTTCTTTTGAGAAGTGTCTGTTCATATCCTTTGCCCACTTTTTGATGGGGTTGTTTTCTTCTTGTAAATGTATTTAAGTTCTTCGTAGATTCTGGATATTAGCCCTTTGTCAGATGGGTAGGTTGCAAAAATGTTCTCCCATTCTGTAGGTTGCCTGTTCACTCTGATGATAGCTTCTTTTGCTGTGCAAAAGTTCTTTAGTTTAATTATATCCCATTTGTCAATGCATCGATCTCGATCTCACTGGGAGCTGCAGACCAGAGCTGTTCCTATTGGGCCATCTTGCCAGCCGTCTTGCTATTTCTTCTTAGACCTCAGGGAGGGGTGCGAGACCCAGTAGAAGTTTCTCTTTGGAGCAATGCTATTATGCAGTCTCTAGGCAATTTCCTATGTTAGTCTCAGGGCCTGAGTGGGTCAAGGGGCTCGCCCATGGCTAGAATTGCAGGAGTTTGTGTTGGGAATGTGGACCACTAGGGGTCTCTCACCCTTTTCCTGCATTGGAAAGCCTCTCTAGGTTCCCAGCTGATCCTGGCTGAGCATGCCTTCTCTCTTCACTCTCCTTCTATGCCTTAGGTCTTTCCTGTCACTTTGCTGTTGAATTCTAGCATTCTCGCTTAGGTGATCTATTCAAAGTGTGATTACATACTTGCTATTTTGGTTCTTTGTAGTGAAGGTGGGTACTATATGCCTCTCATCAGCCATTTTGAAGTGCTTCCCATTTAAGCCTTGCATTCAATTCAGCAGTCATGTGAAGCAATAGCACCTTAGTTTTCAATCCACTGACCTCTGACAAAATGGCAAGGGTGTCTTACAAATCTCTTTGATTGAACTTACTACTAGCGTACACACGCAATTTGGTTTAAGGTTTAAAATTTGAATCAAAATAATATATGCATGTGAAAACAAACAAAATAGTAATGAAGAGTTTATAATAAAAGCAATGGTCTCTCATCCTAGGACTCCTCACCCACACTTTCCTTTTGCTGGGACAATCTCTTCTCTCTCTGGTTTTAGTTCTTCTGGCAGTTTGTTTTTACAGAACTTTAAATAATAAGCTTATTGTATTTCATGCTTATTAAGTTTAGATAATATCCACTGACAGACTGCTATGGGAAATGAAGATTTCCAACTCATATACATTATCTTTTTTACTGATCCCTTTCACCCATGTTTGGTAGTTAAATTACTACTTTTAGATTTCCTTGTGGTTACTTTTATGACTTTAAATAGTATGCAATACCTCTACTTCTTGTTCTACTAACTTTCGTCAGTGTCTCAGCTCATCTTTATGTAAGAGGATATTATCCCTCCTACCCTTCTGTTCGCCTTTTCTTTCCCTTTCACCTTTTACTTTCTGGAAATACATTTTCTGCAAATACCATTTTACATGATCAAATTTGTCACCATTTATGTTCAGTTCTGGAACTTCAACAGAATCTGGCATGTTCTATTGGTAGGTTGGTTCCAGAATTTGAAAATGATTTTAAAAACTTTTGCTTTGTCATAACTGTGCAAAACGTATTCACTGTCAGGCCATTGCTTTCTTATTTGTACCATGTCCTTGATATCAAAGCCAAATCTCACACTTCATTAGCAGCATAGGATCATGTCACATTTCAGTTTGCTTCAACATAGTGACTTCCTAGCATAATTTTTTCTTTGCCCACAAGGTTTTTCTTGGATAGTCTTCATTGGGACAATGTGTTTTTCTGCCGTCTCAATCATACTGTTTTTCAGAGGCCCCCCTTTTCTCTGAAGATCTACCTTGCAGAGCTGCTGTCCTTTTCCTTTACTCAGGACCTGGTAAATTGTAGGCCTATTGCATAGCTTTATTCTGGGGCTTCTCTACCTTGTTAAATTGTCTTTTTCTAGGGTTATCAGCTTTATGAAACAAACGCACAGAATGCCCAGTTAACTTAATTTCATAGAAATAATAATTTTTAGTATAAGTATGTGAATTTATTGTTTCCTATATCCCAAGGCTGCCTCTCTTTCTGTTGACCCTCCTTTTTTCATGGAGAATATTCTCAATTACATTCCTAAGAAAAGAAAGCATAAGAAATAAACTTGCTTCTTTTGAGAAATGTCTATTCATATCCTTTCCCCACTTTTTGATGGGGTTGTTTGTTTTTTTCTTGTAAATTTGTTTGAGTTCTTTGTAGGTTCT
>NW_012114688.1:9963996-9993694 GCF_000951035.1 Colobus angolensis palliatus | reverse complement strand
AAACTTGCTGAGTTCCTGAGTCTTTTTTGTCTCTTCGTCTTTTCTTTTCTCTTTTTATATTTGATTGATGGTATAGCTGTAGAAGTGTAGCTTGAAAAATAATTCCCTTCAGAAATGTGAAGACATTGCTTCATTATTTTTGGCATCCAACATGCCTAATGCCAGTATAATTCACATATATCATGATAAGTTTTTTCCTTTTAGAGAGTACTTAAAATCATTTCTTTATTCTTAGTGGTCTGAAATCTCACAATTTGATAGAGGCCTTTTTAATTCTTTCTTTGAGTCCTTAGTAAGTCCCTTAATCCTGAAGAACTATGACTCTCATCAGCTCTGGACAATTTTCTTTTGTTATTTCTTTGTGATTTTTATCCCTTCCATTTTTTCAGTTGTCTTTCTGGAACTATTGGTCATACCTTGGATTTCCTGGATTAGTCTCAGTGCCTCTTCTTTTTTTCCTTTTATTTTTGATCTCTGACTTTTTGTTCTGTAGTTTAGAATTTCTTAATTTTTTCCAGCTCTTCTTTTGATTTTTTTTATTTTGGCAATTCTATTTTAATCTTTATAAGCCCTTCTTGTTCTCCAATTATTCTTTTACAATAACATCACGTTTTCATTTTGTGAATAATCTGCTTAAATTTCTCTAAATATATTAGAAGTTTTAAAGTTCCCTCCTGTGCCCTTAATTATTTTAATAATTTAATTTTTGTTTAGTTTTTCTCTTTTATATTTTGATTCCTAATATATGCCTGATGCTACATAATTATCCATTACTAAAGAAAAAAGGACTGGGTGGTTTGGGTGGATTTGCTTTGCTGCTGTGTTAGTCAGTCATCTTACCAAAGAGGCCTCTGCACCATGTGGGGTGACAGGGCTGTGTTGACTGTCATATGCCATTACAGCATGAATTGGTAGGAAGCTGGATGTCAGGCACTGGCTTTTAAAATGCCATAAAACAAGCTTGTGTAACCCATGGCTCACAGGCTCCATGTGGCCCAGCATGGCGTTCAGTGCAGCCCAACACAAAAATCATAAACTTTCTTAAAATATTATTTGCAATTTCAGTTTTAGCTCATCAGCTATTTTCTGGAAGCTGGAATTCTAAGCATAGAGGTCTGGGAGAAAGACAGTGGTTCTGATTTGCACTGCAAATCTGTATGGAAACTTTCAATTAATCTCTCTGCTTTGGCTACATTTCTCACTGTCAACTCAGTCTAGCATGTTTCATGATTTCTAACAGGCAAATTCTGTCCCACCCTCCCTGTACCCCTGTATGGTGCATTCGTTGTTCAGCACACTTCAGTATTCATCCCATGTTCCAAATATTGCTGAACTCTCCTATACAATTGTGAGTAAATCACATCATCCACATTCTTAGCTTGTATGTTGAGGTTTATTCATTTATTGATACTTTTACTATTTTATTCTGATGAGTCTCAGGAAAGAAGAGAGATAGGCTTAAGTGCCTGGTACATCATCTTGAACTAGTAGTTTGCTATCGTTTCTATTTTATTTCTTGGTAAAAATATAATTTAAGTTAAATTATGAGTTACTTCCTCAATTACTTCCACAGAATTGCTCAGCTGCAATCACCATCATCTACTTTGCACCTAAAAAATCTGAGGTCAGGCCGGGTGTGGTGGCACATGCCTGTAATCCCAGCACTTTGGGAGGCCGAGAAAGGCAGATCATCTGAGGTCAGGAGTTCAAGACTAGCCTGGCCAACATGGAAAAACCACGTCTCTACTAAAAGGACAAAAATTAGCCAGGCATGGTGGTAGGCACCTGTAATCCCATCTACTCAGGAGGCTGAGGCAGGAGAATTGCTTGAACCCCGGAGGTGGAGGTTGCAGTGAGCCAAGATGATGCCACCGCACTCTAGCCTGGGGGACAAGAGTGAGACACCATCTCCAAAAACAAAAAAAAAAAAACTGTGGTCCACTGGAATTTGAGAATATCAATGGCTGTGGTAGAATGACTGTAGATTTGTGCTGAAATACTAAGGATGATTCTAAGACTTACTTGAAAACCTTTGAGATAAATATTTTCAAAAACTTATTATGGAATTGATCTCATTCATTCTAAAACATCTGATAAGTGTCTGTAGTGAGCCAAGTATGAGGTTAAGTTCTGGCAAGGTAGGGATGTAAAGATGAATAAGGTATAAACCTTACCCTTGAGGATAATATAATCTGGTGAATAACTTGAGTTTATATAGCAGTTTGCAGTTTATAAATCAATTTTACCAATGGTGAACTCTTGGCACTTACTAATTTACCATTCACAGTTTTAACTACACCCAAGGGACCCCAGTGATCCATGATATGTATAATTTATTCATTTGCTTAAGTACAAATTTGAATCACATGCACTGTGAGACTGTGTGGACGATGTTGTTGCTTGGGTGGCGAAATAGCCAAGCTAACACTTAGAGATCTCAAAGTAGTAGCCTTGTACATATTGTGTATGAATTTATAACCGGATTCTTCAGCCATTTGAATTTAGTGGAATACAAACTTAGAATGGGTTTATTTTTCTCATATCATTGCCTTTAACAGTGCTCCTTCAGATCTCCCTTCTCACTTTGATATTTCGGGCAGATTACATAGTTTTCAGACACTTTCTGTTGTTAAAAGTTCAGTGTAGTCCAATTTAAGATTTCAGTTTCATTTCTTCCAATCCCCAAGCTCAGGTTTGACTCTGCCAAAGAACTTGAAGTGAGAGAGAGGACTTGGCCTGCTGTTACCCGTCTCCTCTCTTCCTTTTTGGTTCTAGCTTATTCAATATGCTGTGAGGGGTGGAAGAAGAAAAGGGATGATGTGTTTTACTTTCCTAGCTACTGCCCTTTCTCACTAAAGAAAAAAGAACTAGAATGTTTCTGTGGACTTGCTTTGCTGTTGTTTTTGTCACTGTGGCTAGGACATAACTGACCAGCCATCAACACTCACTAGGGCAGGCATCCAAGGGCTGGCTCTCTCATGCGGTGCAGGTGGACGTTTTCTGGGGCAGTCCTCACTGAATAGTTCTTTGATTTAAGTGATCAGCTTTGGTTTGCCCTCCTCCAGACTCTTTTAGCTCCATCCCTGGTGATTCACCTCCACAATCTCTTAATGTCAGGTGAGGTACCACCAGGGAGGCTGAAGCCCATTTATTGATTCCATATCCTACTATGATGGGCTGTTTTACTGCTGCCCTCTTTCTGCCTCATTGACTTTTTTTTCAATTCTCTTGTAGTCTCTTTGGGTCGCATTTCTCCCTGCTCAAATGGGCATGGAAGACTGACTAGCAGGTCTGCCACATAAGAGGTGTTCAATTAGAAAATGAGATGTTGGTCTACCCCTCTTACTGCACCTTCAGTCTCTATGACAGATTCTCTTAGAACCCTCTATAACTTGGAATTTGGAAGAAACAACTCGTCCTCTCCTCAGTGAGGATGGTAGGGAAAGTTCTATTAACTGCAATCATTTGTTGTATCCTGCCAACTCCACTGTCTCTGATCCACCTCACTCCCCACAATATTGGCTTATGTAGAGAGGAGTAGGAACCAGGTAGAAGTGATTAAAAGATCTAGCGCCAGTCTCTTGTGGAAGACTTTCTTTATCCTTAGATTTGGATCCTACTTACTGATTTTGAGTTGGTAGGAAAAGTATTGCTGAACAGCCCGTTACATTTTGTGCTATGCATGTAGTCACATTAATTTACTGGGGAGTTGACAAAGAGTTAGGAAACATTTTTCCTGAATATTTAGGGCTGTGTTTCTTAAGATACGGTTTACAGAACACTGTATCTGAATCCACTGGGGAACTTAGGGGAAAACATACTAATTCCTGGGTCCCATATCTAGATATTTGGACTCTTGAGGGTTGGGAAAGAGTCAAGAATCAAAAGTTTGAACAAACACTTCAGGTTTTACTTGTGCCTGCTAAAGTTGGGCAACCACTTGTCTTAAGTCCACTATTCATTATCTTAGGCCCTCCCAACACCTCTGTGAAGTAGGTAGGAATAGTATTATCTTCATTTTACTGATGAGAAAATTGAGATTCAAAAGAGAACCATGGCTTGCTAAATGGTAGAATAATACACCACTCAAAACTAATGATAATGAATATCAACCTGCTTCATTACTCTGCCACTGGCTATAATTTTCAGCAAAGAGAAAGTATCATTTAATTCATTTATGTTTTTTCAGATTACCAAAGTAATGTATATTTATTTTGGGAAATCCGTAAAAGCACAAAAATTAACTAAGCAATATAATCCCAACATTCAGATGTAATAATTTGTTTCTTCATGTTATACCTGTTTTTATAAATTAAAATCAAATCATATGTTAATATTATTTAGTAACCTCTTTCCTAAAATTAATGTATTGTAAATTTTACCATCCATTAGATATGTTCTTTAGCATTATTTTCAATGGCAGTGTAATGTTCTACTTTATGGGTATACAAATCTATTTAACTAATCTCCTGTTGATGGATAGTTTGATTATTTCAACTTTTTACTATTAGAAAAAAAGACATTTTAAAGGTTAGGTACTTAAGGGTGAGGGGGAATATATTTCAGCTGTCTATAGATAATGAAGTCAATTTTTAAAGGTTATTTATCAAAAGTCTTCAGGGTCTGATGATGTGGAACATTTCCATGGTCACTAAAAAGATTGTGTTTTCTTTCTTAACAGGAACAAGACCATTTTGTTTTACTTTAACCTGTTACGCTGTACCAGTCCCTCCGTGTTGCTAAACCTACAGTGCCCTACCACACAGGTAAGGCAAAAGGTGCCTCACTGGTGGTGTCAGCCATTCTGAACATTCTTGGATAAAAGAATTCAGATATTCCATTTGAGTTCTCTGTGTGTGTGCATGGGCGGGGCGTTAACAATGAATTTCCAGAAGATGGGAAGAAATAAGTGTGAGCTTGTATTTGTTTATATACAATCAAAACTAAGCAGAAATTAATCATTTTAGGATCACTTAGGAAGCTCATTGATTGTCTTGTCCAACCACTTACTTTTATAAACATTTGCAGCCCAGAGAAATGGAGTTTCTATCAAGATCAACATTGTATTAGGAAAAGTAAAGCTAGCTACTGTAACTAATGAATCCAAGTTTTTCAGTGACTTCACACAATAACATTTATTTTTTGACCATATAACAGTACAAGGCAGGTGTTTGTGGTTAGTAGGTACTCTCCTCTAGGCTCCTTCCATCTTAAGGGTGGTTTAAGCACTTAAGGGTGGCTCTGCTATTCCTTAAATCCTCCCCATCATCTGCATCCAGCAATGAAAAGGACACAGGAAGGATGAATAAAACACTCCTGCTCTTAAAAGCCTTGGATAAAAAGTTTCACACATTGCATTTCCACTCATATGCCACAGACACAAACTGGTTATAAGTGGTCACATCCCTCAAAGACCTAAAGACAGAAATACCATTTGACCCAGCAATCCCATTACTGGGTATATACCCAAGGAAATATAAATCATCCTACTAAAAAGATGTATGCACATGTGTGTTCACTGCAGCACTATTCACAATAGCAAAGACATGGAATCAACCTAAATGTTCATCAATGATAGATTGGATAAAGAAAATGTGGTACATATACACCATGGAATACTATGCAGCCATTAAAAAAGAGCAAGGTCACATCCCTTGCAAAGACATGGATGGAGCTGGAGGTCATTATCCTTAGAAAACTAAAACAGGAACAGAAAACCAAATGCCACACATTCTCCTTTATAAGTGAGAGCTAAATGATGAGAACATATGGACACAAAGAGGGGAACAACAGACATGGGAGCCTATCAGAAGATGAAGGGTGGGAGGAGAAAGAAGGTCAGGAAAAATAACTAATACTAAGCTTAATACCTGGGTAATAAAATAATCTGTTCAACAAAACTCCATGACACAAATTTACCTATGTAACAAACCTGCACATGTACCTCTGAACTTAAAATAAAAGTTTTCAAAAAAGAAATTTAAATGTTTCTAATCCCACAAAAAAAAAAATAGGTCACACCCAGATTCAAGGAGGAAGGAATTGAGCAATGTAGCTATGAGCTGAGCTGCCTTTTCTATACCATGGAACAAATGGAACAAGAGACACAAACCTCAATGAATACTTAAGTGTGTCTTCTATAGTCTATCTCTCTGGCCTCCAGAACACTCTTCTTCTTCCCAAAGGAGAACCCAGAGTCCCATGTAGCACTGCCTTTAACTCAAAGTCCAGAATCTACAGATGATGTATCGTTCTATTTATCAAGTCTTGACACTACATGTACAATAGGTAACAAAGACAGAAAAATTAGAATTACAAACTCCCATTTAGAAAAGAAGGAGTGATAAATACACAGCAGTTTCTGAATTGTGGCAATGGAGAGCAGTCTTTTTTTCCACCTGGATTGTGTTCTCTGAGAAGAATATTCCCTGTCCATTGCTTCCTATAGCCCTTTGCTTGGCCACCTGGGAGGTGATTTTCTGTCCTCTAGCCTCCAGGCCACACCATTGCTGAGTACTGGGAAGTATACTGTCTTGAGGCCCATATTGCTTTGAAGCTCACTTCAAGGTGTGTGAGTTTCATATCACAAATATTATTTTAACAGTGAAAGGCTTCTTAAGGCTACCTCATGATTTTTTTTAGCATTACAGTTACCTTGAAAACTTAGTAGACTTCTGATTTTTTGCTTCTTCTTGGTTCCATGTGCCGGTAACTATACCCAAAGCTGATCCCTAGGATTAGTTTGTAAATCTGCTTTATTTCTTTGCTTCCTAATCTCCCTCAAAGACTTTTGAAATCTTACTTCTGCTGAGACTAAAGCCCACTTGGGATATTGGTATCTTAGTTCTGTGACCACTTCTACCCTGTTCCCCCAGGGCAAACCCTTGACCTTTCCAGTATTAATAATTGCTACCCTTTGTAATCTCAATTTCTCTGATCATCTCAATTCCTCTGACATTGCAACTCCAATAATTCTTCTACCTTACTGGGACCTGCAAACCACTGATCTTAACCCATCCAAAGTATCGCTCAGCTCCCTCATATTTGCATCTCCCACCTTACCTGACTAAGATTCCACAGTCTCTCAGTGAAATCACTCCCATATACACATTCTTAATTCCATTGTCCCCTTTCACTTAGTTGTAAGTCCCTGGCAAAACCTGACTATAAAGATAGCTTTCAGTCTACTCCATGCCTGAATCCAGGCAGCTGTGTGTTCTTGGAGAAAAACATACAACAGTCATTTAAATTCAGGACCTAACTTCAAGTGGGCCATTAATGCTGTCTCAACCGTTCTACAGACCCTTGTCCATTCTACAGCTTACTGCCTTAGAAAACAATTTCACACCTTTTCTTCTCACCTGGAACCTCCAAGATCTCTTTCCCAATCTCCATTCCAGCCTCTGACTTTGTTTCCTGTCTCACTGAGCAAGTAGAAGCATTCAGAAGACAACTTTTAAAATCTCCCTCTCTGACATCCATTTGCCTACCTATCTTCATCTATGTCATATACTCATTCTGCCTTCCCTCTAGTTCCCCTTAGGTGAACTGCTGTGCTTCTAAGACCAGCCCATCCATTTGTGCATTAAATCTCATCCTCTTGCATAATTAAGCACATCACTTCAGAAATGTTGTTTTTTTATTATCAGTTTTTCCTTCTCTACTAAATTGTCTCCATCAATATACAAAGTATATGGCTTGATCATTAATCCTCTTCAAGTATTTCCACAAATGTTACCTTCTTAGTGAGGCTTCCTCGACTACTTACTCAAAACTATAATCCCACCCAGCCATTCCTCTCTGTCTCTAGTATCTTTTCTATCCTTATTTACTTACCATCTTATACCATCTTATTCATTACCGCTTATTACCATCTTACAGCAAACATTTTACTCATTTGTTATTTGTTTCCTGTCTCCCCCTAGTAGAAAACAAATTGCTTAAGGGCAAGAATTTTTATCTGGTTTGTTCACTACGGTTATTTCTTTCATCTTAAAGAATTTTCCCCTTGATCCCACATCCCCCTCCAGCTACTGGTCCATATCTCTGTGCCTCTTTTTTTTTTTTTTTTTCAAAACTCTTCAAAAGAATAGTCCACATTTATCTATCTAAATCCTTTCCTCTCACTCTCATTGAAGCTTTTATCCCTACTTCAATTTCTCCTAAACAATATCATCGACCTCAACATTATTAAGCTAATGGTTAGTATTAAATCCACATTTACTTGATCTAACAATAGTATTTAATCAATCCCTCCTCCTTAAAATACCTTTTTCACCTGGTTTCCAGGGCACAACATTCTTCTATATTTCTTCCCAACTCTCTGGCTACTCCCTATCAGTCTCCTTTGATGAGTTATATTAATCTTTCCAACATCTTTTAAACACTGCATTTCCCTCCCACAAGAAGCTTAGTCCTTTTCTAAGTCTGTATTTACTTCTTTGATGATCTCACCTAGTCTCATAGGTTTAACACCATCTACATGCTGACCCCTCAAATTTACATCTCCCAATAAATCTGCTCCCTGAGCTCCAGACCTTTCTATCCAACCACCCGTGCAATATTTCTACATGGATATTTGGTTGACATCTCAAATTTAACATGTCCACAACTGAATTCCTGATCTCTGACTTTATCCCTAAAATTGTTCCCCACCCCAACGTCTTCCCTGTCTCAATTAATGCCAGCTCCAAATACCTTGATTTCTACCTTATCCTTGATTTCCCTCTCTCTCATACCCATGTTTGAGCTCTCCTTAGGTCTCCCTCCAAAATGTACCCTGAGCCAAACTATTTCTCACCACCTCTTCTCTAGTTCAAGGAGCCATCATCTCTTTTTTAGATTAGTTCAAGGATCTCCTGACTGATCTTTCTGTTTCTGTCCTTGCTCCCTTACCCTTTGCAGTCTCTTTTCCACCCAGTAGCCAGTGTGGTCCTATTAAATATAAGTCTGATTATGTCTCTTCTTTGCTTAAATGCCCCAATAGCTTCCCAAGTTACTTATACAAAAAGCCAAAGTCCTAACAATGGCCTGTAAGATCCTTCACTGTCTGACCCACTCTCTGACCACATATCCTATTCTACTCCCTTTGCTCATTGCACTTGGGTCATACTGGCCATTTGTTGTATTAATACTTGAAAGGATTCAGGAACTCTCCTGCCTTAGAGACTTAGATTTTGCTGTTCTTCCTACGTAGAGAATTATTTCTCCAGATGACTGTATGTCTTGATCATTCATCCTGTTCAAGAATTTCTGCAAATGTTACCTTCTTAGTGAGGCTTCTTTGACTACCTCTTTAAAATTAGAATCCCACCCAGCCACTCCTTTCTCTCTGTGTAGCCTCCTTTACAGCCTTATTTATTTATCATCTTATACCATCTTACTTACTAGTGTTTATTACCATCTTATGACAAACATTTTACTTATTTATTATTTGTTATCTGTCTCCCCCTACTGGAAGACAAATTGCTTGAGAGCAAGGCTTTTTATGTGTTGTTTACTACTACTTCTGTCCTCAGTGCCTGGAATAGGCACAGAATGGGGGATCAGTAAATATTTATTAAATGAATAAACAAATGACTGAACGAATGAAAGAATGAATATCTTCCTAATTCTAGTTAAGAATTTTTCCGCTATAATCTACAAATCTATCATTCCCATGATAAAACAAAATATACTTGCATATTATGCTTTTTTGTTGTTTCATAGATGAGTTACTAGATCATCTTTTCTTCATAACAAATGTAGTGTTTTAACCTTCAATGTAATTCACTCTCCCAGCCACCAAATTCCAATTTGTAATTGAGTGTTAAGCCTATCCGAATTAAAGATAAAAATAGTAATACCGAACTTGATGCAAAGTGCCCTTTGTGGTGCACGGAGAATCAGAACTGAGTCAGAATTAGCTCATTATTAGCCAAGTCATTATTAGCTGCTAATAATGCAGACTTGCATTTAGTCTTCCAGTCAATGGTGCATATACTGATCTGAGCCATATTTTTATGCACTATGTTTTTGTTAACTGCCAGCATGGTCCAGACATGTGTCACGAGTACTTAAAGGACAGACTGTGATCAATTAGAACATCCAACCTCAATGTGACCTTCATTTTGACTAACTATATGTTGATTACTACTAATCAGCACCCTATTTGAGGTGAACAAATTGGTCTGATAGAGGGAGAAAGTAAAGTGCAGTTGTGTTGTTTTTTAACAGCTCATTTGTGTCTAGAATGAGATCTGATGTGATTCTCCTTAACAAACCACGTTTACCATTTTAATTACTTTCTTTTATGTGTTGCAAACACAGTACTTTTCTATGTGTAGTGTACATTGTTTGTGTGTGTGCTTTGTAAATACAGAATCATCATGGTCTCAATTCAGAAGTACCTAGCATCATTTAAAGCCTGTGAAAGCATTAATGCTTTCAATACTCACTTTTCTAAATCCATTTAAGTGTATTCAATAGAAGTAGTTCAGTTGTCTTTCAATGTTATATCAGTCAATTGTCGAAGTCTAAATGTCTGTAAACTGTCTCCTAATATGTTAAAGGTTTATTCAGCTTGGCTCCAATCAGAGTGAACTTTTGACATTTGCATTGATAATCATCTTAACCTTCTAAAATATGTGGATGTGTTGCATGCTGTGAATGTCCCTAAATTGTTCTTCAGCTTCCTTAGAAATATACCTATGAAAGGGTATTCAATTAGGAAAAGAGGAAATCAAATTGTCCCTGTTTGCAGATGACATGATTGTATATTTAGAAAACCCCATCGTCTCAGCCCAAAATCTCCTTAAGCTGATTAGCAACTTCAGCAAAGTCTCAGGAAACAAATCAATGTGCAAGAATCACAAGCATTCCTATACACCAATAACACACAAACAGAGAACCAAATCATGAGTGAACTCCCATTTACAATTCCTTCAAAGAGAATAAAATACCTAGGAATCCAACTTACAAGGAATGTGAAGGACCTCTTCAAGGAGAACTACAATCACTGCTCAATGAAATAAAAGAGGACACAAACAAATGGAAGAACATTCCATGCTCATGGATAGGAAGAATCAATATCGTGAAAATGGCCATACTGCCCAAGGTTATTTATAGATTCAATGCCATCCCCATCAAACTACCAATTACTTTCTTCACGGAATTGGAAAAAACTACCATGAAGTTCATATGGAACCAAGAAAGAGCCTGCATTGCCAAGACAATCCTAAGGAAAAAGAACAAAACGGAGGCATCACACTACCTGACTTCAAACTATACTACAAGGCTACAGTAACCAAAACAGCATGGTACTGCTATTAAAACAGAGATATAGACCAATGGGACAGAATAGAGCCCTCAGAAATAATACCACACATCTACAACCATCTGATCTTTGACAAACCTGACAGAAACAAGAAATGGGGAAAGAATTCCCTATTTAATAAATGGTGCTGGGAAAACTGGCTAGTCATATGTAGAAAGCTGAAACTGGATCTCTTCCTTACACATCATACAAAAATTAATTCAAGATGGATTAAAGACTTAAGTGTTAGACCTAAAACCATGAAAACCCTAGAAGAAAACCTATGCAATATCATTCAGGACATATGCATGGTCAAGGACTTCATGTCAAAAACACCAAAAGCAATGGCAACAAAAGTCAAAAATGAGAAATGGAATCTAGTCAAACTAAAGAGCTTCTGCACAGCAAAAGAAACTACCATCAGAGTGAACAGGCAACCTACAGAAAGGGAGAACATTTTTGCAATCTACCCATTTGACAAAGGGCTAATATCCAGAATCTGCAAAGAACTTAAACAAATTTACAAGAAAAAAATCAAACAACCCCATCAAAAAGTGGGCGAAGGATATGAACAGACACTTCTCAAAAGAAGACATTTATGCAACCAACAGACACATGAGAAAATGCTCATCACCACTGGCCATCAGAGAAATGAAAATCAAAAACCACAATGAGATACCATCTCACACCAATTAGAATGGCAATCATTAAAAAGTCAGGAAACAACAGGTGATGGAGAGGATGTGGAGAAACAGGAACACCTTTACACTATTGGTGGGACTGTAAACTAGTTCAACCATTGTGGAAGACAGTGTGGTGATTCCTCAAGGGTCTAGAACTAGTAATACCATTTGACCCAGCCATCCCATTACTGGGTATATACCCAAAAGATTGTAAATCATGCTGCTATAAAGACACATGCACACATATGTTTATTGTGGCACTATTCACAATAGCAAAACTTGGAACCAACCCAAATGTCCATCAATGATAGACTGGATTAAGTAAATGTGGCACATATACACCATGGAATACTACACAGCCATAAAAAAGGATGAGTTCATGTCCCTTGTAGCGACATGGATGAAGCTGGAAACCATTATTCTGAGCAAACTATCGCAAGGATAGGAAACCAAACACCACATGTTCTCACTCATAGGTGGGAATTGAACAATGAGAACACTGGGACACAGGGTGGGAAACACCACACACCAGAGCCTGTCATGGGGTCAGAGGAAGGGAGAAGGATAGCATTAGGAGACATACCTAATGTAAATGACGAGTTAATGGGTGCAGCACACCAACATGGCACATGTATACACATGTAACAAACCTCCATGTTGTGCACATGTACCCTAGAACTTAAAGTATAAAAAAAAAGAAATATACCTATGAAGTCACTAGTATTTTCTCTAAAGGTACATGAATATGCATATGTCATTGTGTGTGTGCATGCACATGTGTGGATGAGAGACTAAGAAAAAGGAAATACATGTGGAGGTGTGGATGTGGAGATAAGTTGTTTGCCCTGCCAAAATTTCTAGAAGGAATTGAACTGCTGTTGCTTCAAGAAAATATTAACTGTGAGATTTGAGGCATATGCATTTCATTATTCTCCTGCTAACTTAGTTGTAGGATCCACACCAAATGGCTTTGTGTACAGCAGGTACATAACCCAAAAGATGGAAAGGAGATGTCAGCTAAGCAGCATTGTTTTTACCTAACTGCCAATGGGTTGAGCTACAGGTTGGCCAATGAGAATAAATACCAGAGTAGGGAGATGGAGCAAGTCAGGGCTGAGAAAGATTTCAGAGGGAGGAACTGAAGGTGATGGAGAGACTTGAAAGGGTTAGCTGCATTTCACATGGCTTCATCTGACCTTTGTTTTTTATTGTAAAAAAAGCAAAACCAATAGAGTGTGTCTCCTCTGATTCCGCCTTCCCTCTGTGGAGTTACTGATTGGATTTCCGTCACTCTACTGTGGTTTTGTGAACTAGCACGGTGATCTGGCTTGGCACTCATAGGCCCCCAAAGTTTATTAATGTAAAAAAATTGCAAAGATGACCTCTCTGCCCACATCTAGATGTTATTGGTAAAAGACCATAATGATGATTGATTGTGTCAGATAGCCTTGATTTGTTTCATATGGTGCTAAAACTCCAGTTACATTTGGAGAATTGTGTTTGAGAATTCACATACACTAGTAACTATTAGTGGCATAAGTGTTCAATATTCAGAGAATTTTAAATCATCATTTTATTCATATTTAGGAAAGGAAGGAAGATTTTAACCCTGAATATGCATGTACTACACAGACAAGATTAATCTTAAATTACACTTTAAAATCATAAAGTATTTTATTAAAAGTCCATCTCTGTCCTGTGGTAGTGGTCACACAACCACATGTCTGATAAAATGGCACAGAACTACACACATACATAGGCACACGCAAACAAGTGAATATGAAACTGGTGAACTCTAAGTAAGGTTAGTGGCTTCTGACTGTCTTACTCTGCTTAGTGTTGCTGCAAAAGGAATACCTGAGACTGGGTAATGTGTAAAGAAAAGAGGTTTGTTTGGCTTATGGTTCTGCAGACTGTACAAGAAACATGGAGCCAGCATTTGCCTCTGTTGAGGGCTTCAGCTTTCTGCTTTCCACTCGTACTAAAAGACAAAGAGGAGCTGGCATGTGCAGAAATTACATGGTTAGTGAGGAAGCAAGAGAGAGGATGAGGGAGGTGCCAGGCTCTTTCTAACAACCAGCTCTTGAGGGAATTAATAGATTAAGAAGCTACTCATCATCACAAGAACAGGGAGGATCTGCCCTCGTGAACCCCTAATGAATAGGGCAGATTCCTCCCTGAACTATAAGAACAGGGTGCTGCTGCATCTATGAACTCAGACACCTCCCATTAGGCCCCATCTCCAACACTGGGGATCAAATTTCAACATGAGGTATGTAGGGACAAATATCCAAACTATAGCAGTAACAATATTAATTTCCTGCTTATGATATTGTGTTATGGTTATGCAAGTTCTTACCACTGAGGGAAACAGAGTGAAAGGTATGTGAAATCCCTATTATTCCTCACAATTACATGTTGATTTACAATTATGTCAAAATCAAAAGTTAAAAATAAATCTATCACCGTATGGTATCTTGTTTTAACATAACATCAATATCAAAGAGCAAAGAATAGAGATTGGTAACTAGTACATGAAATTTCATTTTTTACAATAAGACTAGAAAATTGATTTAGACCAGGTGCAGTGGCTTACACCTGTAATCCTAGCACTTTGGGAGGCTGAGATGGGTGGATCATTTGAGCTCAGGAGTTTGAGACCAGCCTGGGGAACATGGCAAAACCCCGACTCTACAAAAAATACAAAAATTAGCTGGTTATGGTGGTGTTTGCCTGTAGTCTCAGCTACTCAAAGGACTGAAGTGGGAGAACACTTGAGCCCAGGAAGGTTGAGGCTGCAGTGAGCCATGATCATGCCACGGTCTCTAAAAAAAAATTTAAAGGAAAGAAAAAGAGAGAGAGAGCAAGAAAATTGATTTAGGTTTCTTAGCTGGAAAGCAGTGCATTGCTTTTTGTTATGGTGGACAATTTAGAAGTCTAGCTTTATAGGCAGTTCCTGGGTTTGTTCAACTCAGCTCAGTTCTAATCACTTTGTTCATTCACAGATCTGTGTCTCCAAGTGCCCAGAAAAATTTTTAACCTATGTGGAAATGCAACTTTTGTACACAAAAGACAAAAGCCACTGGGAAGACTACCGTCAGTTCTGTAAGACCACTGCTAAGCCTGTGAAGGTACGTGTGTTTAGGCTTAAAGCTAGAGAAGAATTTAACTTTTTTTTTCAATCTCAAGTGTAACGTGAGAATTTGTTACTGAACAAGCTCCCAAATCTTCTAGGAAGCAGTTAGACACAATTTCATTAAAACACAAATGCATGTGTACTGAGTGTGCACACACACCATTTATAGCACATCATTTTGTAGATTTGGGGTGTCATGAAAGACTGTTATGTCTGGTTAATTAGCTTCTACTATTCCCTGACACCAACACATTCTCAACTTGGATAGACTTTTACTCTAGAACTAGGAGTTAATATTTTTTGCAGTCACCATTTCGTTAATGTGGTGATGAAGCCCCATAGCAACTTAGTAACAAGTAGAAATTTATTTCCAAGCCCAGTTTGATAACAACTCATTTTAAAAACCCCAACCCTTACCTAGGTTTGAGAAATGTAAGAGAATTCTAAATCATCACAATGTTAAATAATATGAATGGTTTCTAAATTAGAGAAGATGTTGTTTTTCCAGAAAAAAAAAATAAAGAAAGAAATTAGAGACTCAGGATATGGCTAAGACAAAGATACACATCTCCAAAGGTGTGCCTTGTTTTCAGATGATCTGGTTTTATTATTGTTGGTTCAATTTAATTACAGTTAGGACAGTTAAGAATGTCAAGCAAGATTGTGTGTGTGTGATAATCTTACAATTAATATTATTAGTAGAAGTAATTTGGAATAAAGAGATTATTATGGAGTTTAATTTTTTAAAGGACATATTTAGATTGAGTATAATCATCATATAGCCTTTGAACTGTTAACATTCTTCCTTCCATTTTAGTCTGTCACACAACTTTTACTGGATGATGACTGTCCAACAGCGATTTTTCCAAGCAAACCTTGTAAGTGGCAATTATTTTACCTTAGAAACGCAGAATCTACCAAAATGCTACTTAATTAAGTTCCCATATTTCACAATTGATGAGATTGAGGCCAAGAATGGTCCTCTGACTGGCCTAAAGTTCCAGAGTTGATTAGCAGGAAAGCCAAAAGTAGAACTCATCTCTTGGCTCCAGCCAAGTACATTTCTCTGGATTTTTTGAATTTTCCTTCATAAACATGCAAGAAAAAGATTGAAAGTTGCAAGCTCAGTCGGATTGATCATTTGGTGCTTTGGAAGCATGCGTAAATACACACACAGATACGCTGATATATACCCACTCCTGATTTTAGCTGGAAACTTTGTTCAGAAATTGCCTGAGGAGTAGGGGGAGGACATATACTTGTTTTCATCACTTGAAACATTTATATATATTTGGAATTAGTCAATATTTTATTTCTTTAAAATTATAAACTGTATTTAAAGTAATACTCTGGACAAAATGAGGCCAGGCATAGGGGCTCATGCCTGTAATCCCAGCACTTTGGGAGGCCACAGTGGGAGGATTGCTTGAGTTTGAGACCAACCTCAGCAACATAGTGAAACCTTGTCTCTACAAAAATTTTAAAAATAAATTAGTGAGACACGGCAATGTGCACTTATAGTCCCAGCTACTTGGGAGGTCAAGGCGGGAGAATCACTTGAGCCCAGGAGTTGAAGTCTGTAGTTAGCTATGATTGTACCACTGTACACACCCTTGGCAACAGAGTGAAACGCTGTCTCTAAAAAAATAAAAAGGAAACGAACAAAACGAAATAATCACTGAGTTTTCTTTCTTATGGATATAATCCTAATTACAAAAAAAAAGCTTTACATTAAATTGTCCATCACATTTAAAGTGTCAAAAAAGAAAAAGAAAAAAGAAAGAAAGACTCTACTATCCAAGACCAAGAGAATACTTAAATTATAATGTATTCACTAAATGAAATATTTTATAATTATTAAATATAACTATTGGAATAACATGCATGTGTATGTTATAATGTTAAATAAAATTCAAACTGTTGCAAGCCTTATAATGATAAACATGTATAAATTAAGACAAACAAATAAACAACAACAAAAAAACCTCTTCAAAGAAAAAGATTGGAAAGAAATATACCAAAACATTAAGTAGTCGTTTTGGGACTGGCAAAACCGTGGGAAATTTCTCTCTTCTTTCTTTTTTCTATTTATTCACTTTCCTACAATGTATATATTTCTCTTAAAATGGAGGAAGGGTATTAGTCATTAGTTTGAGTAGATAGTCAAATACCCACTGAAGCAGCTACCACCAAACATGTCTTACGCACTTCCAGCACTCTTCGCTGGGTCATAAAAGACCTTGAAGCAAAGATGTAGGTCCCATGGCAACAGCACTTACCAGGAAGCTCTCAGCAACAAATGTCCACACCCAAAATCAATGTTATAAATTTTTATGCAAAAGGATAAAAATAAATCATTAGTAACAAAAGATTTAATGGGCATAAAAGTATAAGACATAGTCCCTGCCCTTACAAGTACAGTTTGGCTAAGTCACACAAGATAAAGTGTACACTGGGGATACAAAAATGAATAAGGCGTAGTCCCTCATAGTCTAGTGAGAAAGACATTAAATGTTGCAATCAACTTGTGTTCCTCCTAATATAAGATTAAATAGCACTCAATGGAATAGTATGCAGATAATAAAATTTGTTCATTAAAGAGTTCATAAAAGGAAATAAGTAAGATTAAAACAAAGAAGGGAAAACACTGCATGTCCTGTATGATTTTGACTCTCAAAAAATATTTATTGTAGAAGAAAGACTGGAAAGAAATTCCCCAAAATGTTAATATAGTTCACTGTAGGTGGAAGGACTATGTATAGTTCTATATTTTTTAAATATTTTATCCACTTTCCAAATATGTAATGAACATATTTAGTAATGAAAACTAACAGATTGGATGAGATTATCCAGAAAAAAAATACGTGAAACAAGGTCAAGGGAACCTCTAGATAGGAACACTTGTATTTAAGAAGTAGAAAAGGAAAGAGTGCACAGAAATATGGGAGGACAGGAGAGAGAACCTGACCATGTAAGCCAAGAAAAAAGAGTTTCGATATGCCAAGAAGTATCTACCATGTCAAAGGTTCAAAAAAGTTAACTCATTCCTCAGCAAATATTGACTTATTTCTACTGTGTGCCAAGCCCTGTGCTAGGTAACAGGTCTAAGTAGGATGAAGACTATAACATATCTGGAGGTTTTGACAATTCAGAGGTCACTGGGATCACTGGGAAGATAATTTCCACGAAGTGGTGAGGCCAAAACTATGATTAAACTGAGGGCATAGAAGCAGATGGTAAAGGCTACTGTGTCAAATTTGCCACAGAAAGGAAGGGAAGAGAAGTAGAAAGGTAGGGCAGGTAAAGGAATTAGCCATGTCCTAAGTGCAGCAGAAGCTAGAGGTGAGCAGACAAGAAAATTCCTTTTAAGCCAGGGAAGTCGGGAAAGGCTTTAAAGAGATCTGTTTCTTCTTTCCCCAGCTCAACTGCTTTAATATTTTCAGGTTTAAACTACATATGAACCTATGCAAATCAGTGATGCTTCTTACAAGAAAAAATGTATGAAAATGATCCATTTCTGATTTTCCTTACTTCTTCCTTTAAAATTGGGGTTTTAAAATATTTTTAGAAATTACTTTGTAAAGAGGCAAAGACTCTAATCAAAATAAGAACATAGAAGATTGAATAGTGATTTTACTTTTCTTAGAAATCATACTAGTCTACAAAGTGTAGTCCTCGTTTGATAGCTTCAGAATTTCCATTTTCAACTCCACTAAAAAACTGTTGTAAATGACAAAGCTGGGAGACAAACTGTTAAGAATTCACAAACAAAAATTTAGTTGTTTTAGTAGCCTAAAGTTTGAGTTGGTTCTTATTTCCCAAGGTATTATTCGCTAATCCCCAATTTTCAAAGTTTTACTCAAGTAATTCCTAATATATATTTTTAATAGTAAAACTAAAGTCATCCAGTCATACAAGTTAATGTGGTCTTTCTACTAAAATGTGCTGCCATGAATTATATGCATCATTACTCTTTTAAAATCTTTGATGTGCATTTTATTTATGACTACTTGATGAATATACCATGTGTAAAATAATCAAGTTTAGAATGTAGTTTCAGAGTGTGATCATATTTGCTTTCTAGTCTTAGGACCATTAGAAAATCATATCATCAAGTAACAGGCAATGAGCTATCTATATTGAGAAATTTGCATGCCTAGCAAGAATTTGATTATATACAACAGAAAGCTTAAGAAAGGGAGGACATCATGAGAGAAGTAGAAAAATGATTATGATAATTTTAATTTATTTTTACAGTTCTCCAGAGATGTTTCCCTGACTTCTCTACCAAAAATGGCACTTTAACAATAGGAAGTAAGATGGTGTTTCAAGATGGAAATGGAGGGACAAGAAGTGTTATAGAACTCAGGGATGCTGCGAAGTATGTGTGTTTACATTCTAATTTTCAGTTTGATGCATTTTGTTATTGCACTCAAGACTAAAGCTCCTATCAGGTTAAGGGTTATAGTAAAAAGTCACTATATATATATATATATATGAAATATCTATATAAATAAATATACATATACATAAATATATGTATATATGAAATATACATGTTACTGTGAATTAAAGAGCTTGATACATATTCATTAAGAAGAGCATGTAAGGGAGAACCCAGAATCATTTAGAAAGAATAATGATGCTTTTTTCTGTCTCCCAGGCTGGAGACCTGTGGGTCCATATCTTGGCTCACTGCAACCTCCACCTTCTGGGTTCAAGCAATTCTCCGTCCCCAGTCTCCTGACTAGCTGGGATTAAAAAGAAAAAAAAGAAAAGAAAAGAAAGAAAGAATAATGATGCTTTTCAAAATGGTTAAATCTTTCATTATCAACAGGTATAGAAGTGTGACATAAAGAAATGTATTGGTGACATATCAAATTTCTACATACTAAGTGTAATGCAGTAAATTCCCCACATCCCTCAGCTCTACACACATAGCGCTCCATGTTACTGGAAAATGTATTTCCCCGTGTGCACGCATACACACATGTGCAAAAACATAAATCTATACAGCATATCACTGCTTTACTCAGTTGTTGAATTATAGATAAAAAATAAAGATATTCTAAAAATTTATCTTAAAAGACTTTAGCAGTATAATTAGTATAGTTAGTTCCTGCAGATTTAGAATACAACAGCAGCATGCACGATTTTCAGAAATATAAATTGGTGTAAAAGAAATCTCAAAATAATAATTCAAATATGATTCCATTGATATAAAAGTCAAAAACAAGCAGAGTTAAATTTATCTCCCTGTGATGCATATATAATTAGTAAAATGAAAAAGAAAACTTAGGAAATTATTACCACAAAAGTCAGAATATTGGTTACTTTGAGGAAGGGAGAGGTGTTGCAATTGGGGCACATGAAGAAGGGGTTGACAATGTTGTAGTTACATAAATGTGTTCACTTTGATAATTCATCAAATTGGACACTGATGATTGTGAAATTTCTAGTATGTGTTCCATCATGCCTTACTGTCAGGATTAGGAAGGGGAATTAAGGATGATGTTCATTCTTGACTATGGGTTTTTCAAGTTAAAAGCTAATCTTATCATTTAAGTTCATTTCTTACAGTGAGGTTTCTGCAATATTGAGGGAATGTTGCACACAGTGGAAAAGGATTTGTTCACCATTCTTGAAAACCATGTTCTCTCTGTGTGCAGCTATAGCTACCTTTGCAGGTTTACTGAAGTGACATTTTATGTATTATTGTGGCTAGGAAAAGAGTCACTACTGATAGATGGTTTCTGAAAACATGCTTTCAACAGCTCCTTGTAGAATCCCTTTTATCATAAAAAGAACATTTCTGTTTAGTGGTCATCAAAAAATAATTGATTTTTTTCTCCTTCTTTCAATGCAGTGGTATCAATAAACTTCTTGATGCAAAGTCACTTGGATTGAAAGTATTTGAAGACTATGCAACAACTTGGTATTGGATTCTCATGTAAGTGAAAACACATAGATGTTTCTTCTGCAGTCCCATTCTGATTTTATCTTTGTAGAACTCTTTCTTCAAATTTTCTATTTTTATTCATGAATAAAAGAAATGTATTGGTAGCATAACAAATTTCAAATTTCACTCAGATGTCAGTTCCTGCCATTTTATTTTTCAAATGAGGTGAGACAAGGAAAATATATTTAGAAATATGCCCAGTGTCAGCAGAATGTAAATTTTAATTGTATTCACTAAAGTACTAATAAAAGCACTGATGAGCATGTACTTCAAGTCACATGGAGCAATATCTGCAAGACTTCCATATCTGTAATATTTGTGTGCTTCTCATCACATGCTGCTGTGGATGCAGGATGGTTTCTCAGATTCTTTTTTCTAAATTGTCCCTCCCTTGACTTCAAAAGGGTAGTTCCTATTTTTAACACATCCCTTTCACATAATGATTGGTATTCATCATAACCAGAAGTCATTGTAGTTATGGGAAGCTACATAGCTACGTATGTGATACATAAATATAGATGTACAGACAACAAGGAGGGGGAGATGTAATATTTTCAGGCATAAGAGTTGCATTCCTAGAAAAGTTAAGGAAATGTAGTCACTGCACTGGAATGGGTAAATGTGTGATCCATTTAAGACTGTCATTACTGTCTGGCTCTTTTGTCACCCTCTAGTGCTTAAAAGCTTCCATGGTTCCCTAATGGTCAAAGACTAAAATTAAAACTTTTTCAGTTACTTCTAAGGCCCTTTAAAACCTAGCCCAACTTAGTTTCTCAGATTCATCTCCATCCATGTTTCTTGGTTAACACTATAATCTAAATATATCAAATAACGTGCCCATCCCTAGACTAGCAAATCCCGTAAATTTGCACATCCTGTTTCCTTTCCTCGTATTGAGTCCTGGGCAACTGCACCTCATTTTTAAAAATCAGCTTTAGTATCATTTATAACCTTTATTATCTTCCCCAGATGTAATCACTTACTTCTTCCTATGTGTTCCTCTTATCCATCATTGTGTGTACGTGTGTGTTTACACACCTATAAATACACATACTCATCTTCCATATAGCACCTACCATTCCGTGTTTTATTTACCTGGCCCTTTCCCTCTGATAAAGTATGAACTTACAATGGTAACTATGTCTAACTCATCTTTGTATTCCTAACTTCTATATGAGTCCTTGAACGTATAGTAGACGCACAAAAAAAATGTGGTTCAGGAAACAGTAAGAGAAACACTAGTGGAGCAAGATAGATGCATGTAACTATATGATGCATAACAAAGTCTAAGTTGTATTTTGTGTGAGATACTAGTGTGTGGTATTTAGAGCTGTAAAATTAGATTGTATTATGAGACTTTACTCATTTTGATGCTTTATCTTAAATGATTACAGTAATTAATTTTAGTATGCTAGGATCTATCTCCAGCAGAGATTGCAGTCTATTCTTGACAGTATTTAAATTGATTCCCCTATTGTCAGACCCAAATGTCACTAGATAATTTACATGCTGCTTCTTCATTTGGCTTTTTCATACCTACCTGAACAAGTGTACATTATAATAGATTATCTTGCCTACCTCACCCCCAAAACACACACTGAAACCCTCTCTACCCAGGCACTACTCATAAGAGTAAAACATGAACATCTCCCTTTATTTTCAATTCTTCTGCACTTTCTTATTTTATAAATATAAATCTAAAGGATTGATATGCTTGTATCTAGTGTATTTGGTTATAATTTTTATGTACAAATTTAAAACACATAGAATAAACAGCTTTATTTTTTGTTTTGTTTCCTCTGACATTTCTGAATACTTCCTTTGGGCTATGCCATGGAATAATCTTTTAACCATATTGAATGTTTAAGCATTAAAGTATCCATGATTTTAAGAGGGAATGACTTCTAAAGTTAAAAGCACAGGCTTTGCAAGACCTTGATACTTCAATACTGTGTTGTCATCTATCCAGTGACAGTAATTATTGAGATTTTTTATAATAAAAAGATAACACTTGAGACAATAACCTAATAAATGTACCATGCTCTGTCTATTGCTATGTTTGGAAACTTACAGATAGCACCAGACATATCAATTCTTAATAGAAGAGTCAGCCAACTTTCTGATCTTAATGAGTTCTCTTTGAGGAAATTACATCAGAAGACTCCAATGTGACCTTAACCTGGGTATATGGGAGGAAAAGAAGCTTCTCTAGTAGTTCAGTCAAGCTCTAAGAAGAAATTAAAACGGACAGAAAATAGTCATGCTGCTAATTGCTTGATAAAGTCACATCTCCCTGGAGACACAGAAGCCTTATCACGATTCCAAATAAGGGCCCACAGATCACTGGGGACCTGGAATAGATGTCTGCATGATGTAAGGCATCACAAACTCCTAGAGATAATTAGACCATAGTGATAATGACTACAGCATCATAGGCTCCGGGGATGGCCAGTTATTTTTCTTATCTTTCTGCCCCAAAATGATTCTCTTACTTCTAGATAGCCATATTACACCAGTCACTAAGTAAATGGAACAGAACAAATTCATCATGAATATATTTTACAATGTATGACCTAGTAGGTAGGTAGGAAGGGAAAAAATAAGACATGGCAACTGTCGCCGATAGATCAAAATTGTAGGTTGGAGAAATTGTATTTTTCCTTGAACAATGACTGATACTAGACTTCAGTTTACCCAGGTACACAAAGATGAGTTCTGTATAAAGTCTCTGATGGTCCTATGCTTTCATATGAAAGTCTTAATGGAAATCATTGCTTATGCTTTTTAACATTATTAATGTTTCTATAGCCAGGTAAAATAAAAGAATTTGAGAATAATTTTGAATAGAAAAAAAGTTTTGTCTTGATGTTTGTAATACGTTATGTTTAGCACACTTGACCACTGTGTTTGTTGTGGGTTTTTTCTAGTGGCCTGACGATCGCCATGGTCCTTAGTTGGACATTTTTGATACTTCTGAGGTTCATAGCTGGATGCCTCTTCTGGGTCTTCATGATTGGTGTGATTGGAATTATCGGTTATGGTAGGTATCGCGCCTCTTCAAATTGTCAAATATCAGAGTAATCCTTTTATTTTCAATTGCTGTTATCAATTACCAGAAAGCATTTGTTTTCAGTGGAGCTAATTATTCTTTACCCTCAAGAAAGCTTTAAACTTAGAAAAAATATTTCATTTTGCATATATTGTCTCTAACTTTTTCTTCCTGATATCTTTGGGGAAAAAAAATGCTGTCAGAACGTTTTACTCTTTTTCCTACCAGCCTTTGGTCTCCTGCCTCACAGATACTAAGAAGGAGGTAAAAAGAAATCCTTTTAGATTAATGAAAAACATTTCAGACAACTTCTTTTATTTCTTTAACGTTTCTATCCGATCAAAGGCCAGGTCTGCAAAGTTACAGAAGTGTGATCTATTTTTCTCTTTCAACTTGGTACATTTAATCCAGGTTCTGTCACACCGGTTAATAATTGGTACTCCACAATGAAGCATTGCCCTCTAGAGGCAAGTATTCTGAATTACACTATTGTATGGAGAATGACAGTACTGTCTGTGGGAGCTAAATGATGTGCGGGAGATAAATAATGAGTACACATGGACGTACAGCGTGGAGTAATAGACAATGGGAACATGGAAGGGTTGAGGACTGGAAGGGGGTGGATAATGAAAAATTATTTAATGGATACAATGCATGCCATTCAGGTGATGAATACACTAAAAGCCACTATGCAGTATATCCATATAACACAATTACATGTGTACCTCACAAAATTTATACAGACACAATTTTTAAAATCAAGGTTGAAATCTAATCACAAACTTGATCTCCCCAAAACAATACATATCAGGTATAATGTGAGCTCTATATATGAATTAAAGTGCTCACGTGAAACAGTATATACCACCTGTGGCAGCTTCCTTTCACTCTTCTAAAAAAGGTATGAGCCTATATATTATATGACTGTTTGAGATGTTTCTATTTAAAAGAATGATTTCCCCTATGGCACTATTTGGACTGACAACAGTTTTATGGCAGTAAACATCAAAAATAACAATCTCTTATTTCTGTCATTCAATGAAGAGCTATACACATATAAGAATGCAGTTGAATCTGCAGGTTGTGTAGTTAGCCTGTGCTCTAATCCAGCTCCATAACATACAACTGGGTAACTTGGGAAGTCTGTTGGTGGTTAAAAGACCCTGTACTCTCATCTACAACATCAGCACAATAATGGTATCGTTATCTCAGAGGATCTTAAGGATTAAATGAGACAATGAATATAAAGCTCTCAGAGCAGTACCTGGAACACAGCGGACAATCAGTATGCGTTGGATTATTGTTATTACCCTCCTCATTATCTCCAATGAGTTTTTAGCAAACCATTTGGTCTTCTCAGGTGTTCCCTATCTGCTCCTGCTGTACTCCTCTTGAATCCCACCTGGGCTTCTTGTTGAACACAGCCAGGTAACAAATAAGAGGCAGATCAGTCTGGTTGAGGAACACAAGAACTTCCATCCTCTAATCAGAAACTGCAAAAAAAAAAAAAAGTTGTTTAAATGTCTTGTTTTTGTGTTCCTGCTTGAAGCTTAAAACAATCTCTGCCCTTTGCCACTGGAGAGTCTGGGCTTGTGATTCAATCACTCTTGTATCGTCATCAGGAAGGAAAGGGCAGTAAAGTCTGCTATTGACTTAACTGATGTCTTAAACAGCAAGAAAAATCTGAGATTGGCTATAGTGCAATTTTGACAATGGCAAAAAGGAGAAAGATGGTCAACATATAAAAAGTGCAGGTAAAACAACCAATTTCCGCTCCCTATTGACTCCCTAGATAGTACTAACCCAAAAATTAATGGTGTGGGAAGTAAGTTTGATGGTATCTATTGAGGGAGGAAATGTCCAGTTAGGTTGAGGAGTGTCAGAAAATAAGACTATATGTAACTGACCTCTGCTACTATCCTGGACGACTGACTTTCTACATATCATGAGAAACCAATTTTTTCTACTGAAATTTCCTACTGACAGCAGCCCATTTACTAGAGCAAATAACAATGTGGATGTGTCATACTGAGCAGAGAAAAAGCCAGACTGCTTGTAGGCAGATGTTTACGAACAGCAATGGAACAATTCTCATTGGCCAGAACAGGTTAAGAGGTATACAGGAGAAGACCTTTGGTTATGAGCATGTATTTAAGGTATGAAAAAGGCACAATCCCACATTCATCACATATGAACTGTATGATCCTCTGCAAGCATACAGTTTCTTTAATTCAAAGGTTTTTCAATCATATAACAGGAATCTGTGACTACTAAACAAAATAATAAAGTACTTAGATTTTGCTAGCATATAGTAAATGTTCAATAAATAGTGTCTATTTTTGTTGTTGCTGATATTGTTGTTATTCAGGAATATTATTGAGGAAAGAGGACTTGAAGCCCAGAGATCATAATTTTAAGAAATCTAGGACAAGAGAGAGAAAGCAAAGAAAGAGAAATTGGAAAATATTGTCTAGACTTTCACATTCACTAGTAGAAGGAAACTAAATTGTCTGAAGGGCCTTCTTGCTATGAAATCATGACATTAAAAAGAGTATTGCACTGTATTGTTTTATATAATACATTGTTTTGATAAACTTTAGGAAATAAAGGAAATCTCCTCCAAAAGAAAAAAATAACTCATGAGCTAAAATCAAAGTGGGGAACCAAGCAGGAAGCACAGGTGAAACATTGGGTAACCCATAGTAGTGCTGGGATCAGGAGACTTAGACCTGAGTTGGCAGCAGAACAGGGGATCACACCTGAAACTCCTGGAGTAAGCCTGGGATCCTAGAAATGTCTAAAGTGACCCCAGTTTGTAAGTACCCTTTGACTGCCAAAATAAACAAATGTAAATCTCCTCTAGATGAAAGTTTCCTCAATTAACATCACCAGGTTTTCACAGATTCAGATCAACAAAGTCCGAGACTACCTGACCTGCAAGAAAACAATTCTGTGTGAAAATCAGTGGATACTATAAACATGAGATTGACGTCTCCAAGAATTCAGATATGGGAATTAGTAGATATAGAACATGTAGCCAGGTGTGGTGGCTCACTCCTATAATCCCAGCACTGTGGGAGGCCGAGGGGGCCAATCACTTGAGGTGAGGAGTGGGAGACCAGCCTGGCTAACATGGTGAAAACCTGTCTCTACTAAAAATACAAAAATTAATTGGGCATGGTGGTGCACACCTGTAGTCCCAGCTACTTGGGAGACTGAGGTGGAAGAATTGCTTGAACCTGGGAGGGGGAGGTTGCAGTGAACCAAGATCATGCCACTGCACTTCAGCCTGGGCAACAGAATAAGACTCTGTCTCAAAAGAAAAAAAAGAAAGAAAGAAAGATATAGAACATCAAATAACCATGCATGAAATGTTTAAAGAATTGAAGATAGAATCACAGCCAGACGCAGTGGCTCACACCTGTAATCCCAGCACTTTGGAAAGCTGAGGCAGGTGGATCATGAGGTCAAGAGATTGAGGCTATCTTGGCCAACATGGTGAAACCCCGTCTCTACTAAAAAAATACAAAAATTAGCTGGGCATAGTGGCACACACCTGTAGTCCCAGCTACTTGGGAGGCTGAGGCACGAGAATCGCTTGAACTCAGGAGGTGGAGGTTGCAGTGAGCTGAGATTGTGCCGCTGCACTCCAGCCTGGGTAACAGAGTGAGACTCTGTCTCAGAAAAAAAAAAAAAAAAAAAGTGAATTCATTCATTCATGGACATGGAGTATCATTTATTCAAAGCTTGGACAACAAAAATAAAAATCAACAAAGATGTCCAGGCATACATGAAGATGAGCCATATAGAACTTTTCAAAATAAAAATGTTAGATTAAAGACAAATTGATAAGCTAAACAGCAAAATAGAGAATTAATGAACTGAAATATGAATCTGCAGTAATTATCAAAAATATAGCAGAATGTGACAAGGGGACAAAAATATGATTGTGTGGTTCAAAGAAATAGAAAATAGGTTGAGAACCGCCTAACATATATCAACCATATTTGAAAGCTCTTGGCTGAGAATTTGCCAGAACTGATGAAACCATGGATCCACAGATATAGGAAGCCCTCATTAGACTAAGGAGAGTAAAGGAAGATAAATCCATATCTAGTCATACATTATTCTGTTTATTCAACAAATATCAATTGAACAGCTGCTGTGTACAGACACTATTTTAGACTCTTGATGTACAACAGTAAAGGAACAAAGGTTCTTACTCTCATGATGCTCATAGCCTAAGTAATATATGTATTAGAAGGTAGTTATTGCTATGGAAAAAAGAAAAGGTAGAGCAGGTAAGGGGAGATTGAGAGTGCCATGGTAGGGCAAGGAGTGAAAATGGCGGTATTAGTAGGAGGAGTTTTTTGGGGAAAATAAGAAAACACTTGAAAGCAATGGAGTTAGACAGTCAAGATGAAAGAAAAGTTCCAGACAGTGGGTGCAGCTAGAGCAAAGGCCCTATAAGATAAGAGTGTGTTGAAGAAATGGCTGGGAGCCTAGTGTGGATGGGTATACTGAGTAAAGGAAAAAATAGTGGGAGAAGAGGTCATAAAATTTATGAAGGGGACTAGCCTTACAGATTATTATAAAACCTAGGCTTTTACTCTGAATGAAACAGGGAGGCAATGTAGGGCTTTGGGTAGCAGAGAGATGAGATATAATGATTGCTCTAGTCCCTGTGTTGAGAATAGACTGTGGTGAGGCAAGAGTAGAAGCAATGAGACCAGTAAGGAGATGATTGCAGAAATATATATGCCAAATGAGGGAAACTCTTGAGGGTGGCCATACATGCTTTTATTTGTATAAAAGCTGTATTTCCTGATGGTTTGAATGCAGCTATGAGAGAGAGTGAGAAGAAGGAGAATGATTCCACAGAAATATATGAGATGTAAGAAAAGATAGTGAACAAAGAAAATAAATTAGTAAGCATTTAGGTAAAGCTAAAAAACTTTCCCTGCATAAAATAATAATTGCTTTAGACAATGGACACTAGAATGATTATTTTATGCAGGTAAAATTTGTTTAGCTTTACCTACATGCTAACTTATTTAAAATGTACATAACAAAATTATGGAGAAATAGTCAGAGTCGTTGATTATTGAGTAACTAAGATCTTGCATTTCCTTGTTAACATATTGACTGTAGGCTCTTTAAAAAAAAAAAAAGAACAGATTTTCAAGGTAACCTATTATAAAAATAGAGTAACTTGCTCAAAACCAGTAGAGAAGAAAAATGGAATATAAGTAAACAAACAAAAAATCATCAATTTTAAAAGACAGGAATTGGAAGAAAAGAAGTATAGACACAAAGTAGAATACAAAAGGCAAAATTAAGAACATAGAAACAAATATAAATATATCAATATATAAAGTATAAATTTTTTTTTTTTTTTAGTAAGTAGTGAGATGCCTTTATTTTACTCTGTTCATTTAAAACAAACATCTTGTCCTCCTTCCCAATTTGTGCACCATTTCCCAGAGCCTCTCCTGCATTTTCAAATTCTTTTATTTTTTATTTTTTATTTTTTCATTATACTTTAAGTTCTAGGGTACATGTGCATAACGTGCAGGTT
>NW_012114688.1:9958061-9958405 GCF_000951035.1 Colobus angolensis palliatus | reverse complement strand
CAGTCTGTCCCTTCTCAGATCTCAACCTCCATGTTGGGAGATCCCCTGCTCTCTTCAAAGCTGTCAGAGTCATTCGTGTCTGCACAGGCCTCTGCTGATTCCCCTGTTGTTTTTTAGCTCTGCCCTGTCACCAGAGGCGGAGTCTACAGAGACAGGCAGGTTTCCTTGAGCTGCTGTGAGCTCCACCCAGTTGGAGCTTCCCAGCAGCTTTGTTTACCTGCTTAAGCCTCAGCAATGGCGGGCGCCCCTCCCCCAGCCTCACTGCTGCCTTGCGGTTAGATTGCCGCAGACTGCTGTGTTAGCAAGGAAGGAGGCTCCGTGGGCGTGGGACCCTCCCGGCCAGG
>NW_012114688.1:9941018-9957754 GCF_000951035.1 Colobus angolensis palliatus | reverse complement strand
GATTGTCTGGCACTCCCGAGTGAGATGACCCCAGTACCTCAGTTGAAAATGCAGAAATCACCGGTCTTCTGTGTCCTTCGCGCTGGGAGTTGGAGACTGGAGCTGTTCCTATTCGGCCATCTTGCTCCCCCCTTTCTCATAAAGTATAAATATGTTAAACTCACCAGTTAGTATACAGAGATTGTCAGGTCAGATTAAAATATACACATACAAATTGGAGCTATATATTATTTATAAAAGTTATAAAACATATAGGGAAATAAAACATTTGCAAGTGAAGGGATGGAAAGAATATACTAACAATCAATAACAAAAGAAAGTGGAAGAAGACAATAATATCAGACAAAGTTTTAGAATGACAGTGTTATGAATAAAAACGATTTAATTCACTAAACTTGTTGTATCTATTAAAATAACCTCAGAAATCATAGAATTGCAAGGGTAAATAAATAAGTGGATAATAATAAATTAGTATTGGGTATAAACCTTAGGGGGAGTTTTCGATGCATCTTCCTACTGAACAAATATATCATGATGTCCTACTGAGGGACATTAAGGCCATTTCTAGTCAAAAGGACATTTAAAGCCAGATGTTGCCATAATTATCAAGACAAATACTGAAAACATTTATATCAAATATAGTAGCACATTTAGACTGTTGGATCGAAATAAAATATTTGCTGTGTAAATATGTGTCTTGCCTTTGCAGAAATTACATGCTGATCAGTTTCATGTAGATACGTATGATGAGCACATATAGCTCCTATTTCAGAAAATCATATTTTATATTATTCTGTTTTTCTTTCTTTTTCAAGGAATATGGCACTGTTACCAACAGTACATCAATCTTCAGGAACACCCAAGTTCTGTATTAACTATCTATGACATCGGGATTCAGACTAACATAAGCATGTACTTTGAACTGCAACAAACATGGTTCACATTTAGTGAGTATCTTAAAAACTGGTTTCATTAAAATTGTAATAATGAGAAAACATCTTTTTGTCTAAAGGAAAACTTGGGTTGGTATAACCTGTTAAATGTATTAATCACTAGTGTCATAAAAGGTAATGTGTCTATAATCCTCTAACTATAGTAAGTGGAAAAGTCATGAGAAAAATTTATTGTATAATCTAAGAAAATACTACCTTACAAGGACCTCAAGCCTTTTGCCTTCAAATTAAAATGGTTTAGTTGTAGACATTTATAGGCATTAACTGGATATCTAAGAAAGATGTTTAAAAAGAAACAAATGCTTGGTTTTTCAAACTTATTATTTATTTATTTATTTTATTTTCTGAGATAGGGTCTTGCTCTATCACCCAGGCTGGAGTGCAGTGGCACAATCATAGCTAACTTCACCCTTGACCTCCCAAACTCAAGCAATTCTACCACCTCAGCCTCCCGAGTAGCTAGGACCACAGACGTGTGCCACCATGCCTGGCTAATTTTTTAATTTTTTGTAGAGATGGGGTCTCCCTAGGTTGCCTAGGCTGGTCTTGAATCTCTGGGCTCAAGTGATCCTCCCACCTCAGCCTTCTAATATGCTGGCATGAGCCACTGTGCTGGCGTGAGCCACTGTGCCCAGCCTCAAACTTGTTTTTAAAAAAGAAAAAGGAAAAGGAAAAACAAACAACCGTTTTTTCGTAACAAAACATTTAAACCATTTACAGGAATTATGAGTAATAAGTATCTGAAAATAAATTTGCATTTTTGAAGTGTTTCTTCAAGGTTTTTAATTTCTTAAGGATAATATTTTTTAATATTAACAAACTTAAATATTTATTTAAATGTAACAAAATTTTTTAAGCAGGATGATTTCAGAGATGGTTTTAATCTTATATTCCTAGAATGGTGTTATTACAATACTCCTTGTAAGATTCGTGTTCTTTTATCAAGATTTTCAAAATAATCTCTGACTACATGTTGTTTTAAAAAAAATCATCTTTATATTGTTGAAGTTAGAGAGCCAGACGAGACACATTCAAGGCGGCCTGGTAAGAAGCCCAGAAAGAACCTCAGGAGGGAGCAGTATCTCGGTGGGGCATCATGATTCCAGGCATGGGTCCCATTCCCACCAATTTGAAAACTTGACTTTGCCACTTCATTCGAGGATCCTCAGGCTTTCAAGGACAAGCTCATGTTAAGTCACCAAGGCACCCTATATTTGTTTACATCATTAGGATAGTCTCCTGGTGACCAAAGTGCAGATATTTTCCATATAGGACACTGCCTTCCTGGGATCAGAGCACCTGGAAAGCAAGATTACCAATCAGAAGCTATTTTAGCAAAGGGGCTCAGACAGCGGTGGGAGATGCTTTCCTCAGACGATGCCAACCTTGAAGACCTAGCTGAGCAGCACAGATGACCCTCCCAGATTCCTTCTCTACCACATTTAGTTTTTCTCTTAAAAAAAAAAAAAAACACTGGATCAAACTCCAACTTCTTACTGTTTGGCTTCTCATTTCTAGCTCTCATACAGACTAATATCCTTCACTGACATCTTTTTTCCAAATATGTTATAGAATTGTTTCATTTATAACTTTTTAACTGCAAAAATCAGGCATCCTCATCAGGATCAAGGAATTGCACCCTCATCATTTTTGCTGAATTTAAATGATTCCACATCTCTTCAGCAACCCACTTACTATTGTCTATTATTTCTAAAGGTGACAAATGTCACCCATTATGTATTGAAACTTCTAGTTTTATTCTTGGATGGATCTTAGTTATAGGTTCTGTGCCCACCCCCTGCTGTCTCATAAGACCCTTCCACACAAGCACCATTGAGGTGATCAGAATCTGCCATTGGAAAAGTAAAGAGATGTACTTTTAGGAAAATACAGAGCTTATTAGAATTTTCAAGTCTAGGGATACTGAAAACTCAAATAAGCCTCCGCTTTCATAACTCACTTTTCAGACTTTAATTGATTACTTGCTCTGTGTTTGGACAAAATTCTAGGCACCACCAACAAAAGCATATATGTGAAATTACACTCATTAACACAAACACTGAAAGTAGGCAGAGTTATAAATACCAAAATTGTAATTTCGTGAGTTCTACTTTGTGTTCGGAGATGGTTATGTTCACATTTCTGCTATTAACTATGAACTCGTGTATATGTCTTAGCCCCCAGGCACCAGTCTCGCCCTTTGTTAAGTTACAGTTACACTGATGACTCTGTAGGGCATCAAATATATTTATATTATTTACTCTTATTCAAACAAAAGGGGGGATACAGGATTAGTCATGTGTTGCTTAATGAGAGAAATATGTTCTGAGAAATGCATTGTTAGGCAATTTTTTTCATTGTGTAAACATCATAGAGTATACTTATGCAAACCTAGATGGCATAGCCTACTACACTCTTAGGCTACATGTAATAGCCTATTGCTCCTAGTCTACAAGCTCATATAGCATGTTACTCTACTGAATACTGTAGGAAATTATAATACAATGGCAAGCGTTTGTATATCTAAACATAGGAAAGATACAGTAAAGATATGGCATAAAAGATTTTTTAAAATGGTACCCATGTAAAGAGTGTTCACCATGAATGGAGCTTGCAGATCTGGAAGGTGTTCTGGGTGTGAGTGGTGAGTGAATGTGAAGAGCATTACTGTACACTGCTGTAGACTTTATAAGCACTGTACATATAGGCTACAGTACATTTATTAAAAACTTTCTTCAATAATTAACCTTAGCTTACTATAACTTTTTTACTTTATAAATTTTTAATTTTTTTAACCTTTTGACTTTTATAACATTTAGCTTTAATTTTTGACTCTTTTATAATAACACTTATACAAACAGCTGTACAAAAACATTTTCTTTCTTTGCATTCTAATTCTAAAAGCTTTTTCTATTTTTAAGGTGTGTGTTTGGTTTTTTTTTTCACTTTCAATATGTTTTGTTAAAAATGGAGGCACAGACCAGGCGTGGTGGCTCATGCTTATAATCATAGCAATTTGGGAGGCCAAGGCAGGAGGATTGTTTGAGCCCAGGAGTTCAAGACCAGCCTGGGCAACAGAGTGAGACCCTGTCTCTATTTATTTTATTTAAAAAATTAGAAACAAAAATTTTAAATTTAAAGACACAAAAATATACATTATTCTAGACCTACACAAGGTCAGGATCATCAATATCACTTTCTTCCACCTCCACATCTTGTCCCACTGGAAGGTCTTTGGGGACAATAAAAAACTTGGAGCTATCATCTCCTATGATAACAATGCCTTCTTCTGGAATATTCCTGAAAGACCCACTTGGGGCTAATTTAAAGATAACTTTTTTTATAGTAAGTAGTGGGAGTACACTCTGAAATAACAAAAAGTATTGTGTAGTAAATACATAAAACAATAACAAACTCATTCCTTGCTATTATCAAGCATTATATGCTATACATACTTGTATGTGCTGTACTTTTATACGACTGTCAGCACAACAGGTTTGTTTACACCGACATCACTCTAAACACATGAGTAATGCATTGCAGTATGATACCACTGGGCAATAGGAATTTTTCAGCTCCATTATAATCTTACAGGACTGGCATTGTATTTGTAGTCCATTGTTAACCAAAACATTGTCATGCAATGCATGACTGTACATAAGTTCAAAATACAGTTATATTTCTCTAACGTAATTATTCTGAGTGTGCAATTTTATAAAGGTGGAAGTTAAATATACAGTTTTTAACAATGCAATGTCATAATATAAAGTGATTCTTATATGTATTATCTTTATAGGTTCATTCAAAGAAGATAACAATTTAAGCATAATATGGTTACACACCACAATTTTGGGTTCAAATTAGTGTTTTAAGAGAATAAAATGTACATGAAAACATAAATACATAGTATAACTAAAGGAAGATTTAGAAGTGAGATGATACACTATTAAGATCTTCAAATACCTCTGGGTGAACTTCTACTTACTTGGAGATGGTAACTGATGTGTGACATGTCACAATTTTAGTGATATAATAATAGAATGAAATAATGAGCTCTCCATCAACAGAACTGTTCAAGCATGAGCTAAATAACCATCTAGCAAGGAGGTTAGAGACTGGATTCTTTCACAAGTGGGAAACGGCTTCAAGTTTTAAAAAACTAATTCAGGCTAGCTGAAGAGAAAAGAAAACTGGAACAGGCTGAGAGCAAAGCAGATGGTATTTACTGTAAGGATATAGAAGTGCCTTGTCAAACTCAAAAAAGCAGAAAGCTAGCTGGAATTCAAAGTTTGCTTGGAGTCAGGAAATGAAAGCCAAAAAGAACCCAAGATTTCCTCTCCTTGCTGTCTTGCTTTATACATCTACACTTTATTCTTTCTTTGCAGATTCACTTACTTCACATAAAGATGGTTTTGACACAGTTTGTATAACCTACAATTCAAGATTTATAAACTTCAAGACTAAATAAATTAAGTTTACTGAACTAGGTTCCCTTAGTTTCAATTCTAATACTTATATTGGCCAAGTTGGGTTAAGTTTACACCCTGATTCCATCAATGGTGGCCATAGTGCGAAGAATCACAATAATGGGACAGCCAAGAACCTGCCCTGCCAGCCAGCAAGGACCATTAAGAGGCATTATGAGGAAAGTGAACAGCTCAAAACATGTCTTCTGTATATTGTCTTACTCAATGAATTAAAGGCGAAAACATCTAAAATAGAACTACCTAAAGCAGCCCTTCCCTTTTTCCATTCCTATTTTCTAAGTTCTACAAATTGTGTGAAATGCTTTTATGGATGAGATGAACCCTTTCCAAAAGAGATGTTCAAGCTCTTGCTAAAGGCTTTAATCTAGACTTCATAGGATTTTGTGAAAGTTAATTTCTAAGACTGGCATTTTTGGAGCGATAACACTGTTTAGATTATGAGGTGTCAAAATTGGCAGAAATAATCATAAAGTTCAATCCTAGCATTTGCAGGGAAGGTTTGTTTCCGTATCTACTTGTATTACAGACTGATTTTTTTTTCCTGTTCAAAGTGATAATACTCTGCATCATTGAAGTGATTGTCATCCTCATGCTGATCTTCCTCAGGAATCGAATCCGAGTCGCCATTATCCTGCTGAAGGAAGGAAGCAAGTAAGGCCCTTAATGTAGAAACTCAGCTAAAGTGTATCAGTCAGTAAAATCAGTCACTGTCCCTTACATAAATATCTCACCTATTTTCCTTTTAAGATCACTTTTGGCTGGGCGTGGTGGCTCACGCCTGTAATCCCAGCACTTTGGGAGGCCGAGGCAGGCGGATCACCTGAGGTCGGGAGTTTGAGACCAGCCTGACCAACATGGAGAAACCCCGTCTCTACTAAAGATACAAAATTAGCTGGGTGTGGTGGCACATGCCTGTAATCCCAGCTACTTGGGAGGCTGAGGCAAAAGAATCACTTGAACCAGGAGGCAGAGGTTGTGGTGAGCTGAGATCGTGACATTGCACTCCAGCCTGGGCAACAAGACATTTAAAAGAAAGCATCTTCCATTCAGGAAAACTTGTTCAAGTTCACACTCTACCACTTATTAGAAAGATCACCACTAACATGTCCTTTAATATTCCCAAGCCTCAATAATCATAGGATAAAATAAGTGTAAAACCTATTCAGTCTATGTATTAGCAGTTTTTGAACACCAAATATGTGTTAGGAGAATGACATATGTGAAAGTAAGTGACAAAGTGCTATATAAACGTTAGCTAGATTACATGTTACATTATTTTCACACTGCATCATATGTTCATATTAATGGTTGAGATTATTTGCAAAGCTTTAAATCACCACAGTTCTATAAAGTCGATTATATGCTATTGCCACTTCTGTCTGAGTGATGTAATTTTCTAATAGACAGGACAACTGATTCTAGGAGCACCAGACTATACATTTCATATCTAAAGCTCATAATTTAGGAACACTTTATACCAAGAGTCATTTTTATTTTTTAAAAGTGACAAAATAAACACTAAATCTTTCATAAAATTCATGCCAAGAGATAATAATGCCTATAGTTTCCACACTATTCCAAAAGGTCATTCAAGAATAATACTGTGAACTTTTTAATAATGCATGGAAGTAACTGGGAAATCATTATTATAAAGCCAACAACCCATGCTCTCTATTTAGTGTGATGGAAACTACATTGTTAATGACCAAGAACCAAATTATTTTTAACAGTCTTTAAGGATTATTTGAACAAAATTACCATATTATTATTTTTATTATAATAGTGCCACCTGAAGTCACTGGTTTAAATAGTTAACAAGCAGTTAGTTAAACTCTCGCTCCTTCCCTCAATAACCTATCATTAACCACTGAAAACTACTGATTTTCTGTGTTTATTTCTTAAGTAGTATGATATTGTGCAGTTCACTGTAACTTGTTCTACTTGTTTCACTTCTAAATGTGCATTTGTGTGAGTATATGTGTTTGTGTTGAAGGGCCGGTAAAACTGAAACAGACTGGCAGTTTGCTCAGGGGGTAATAAGGGCTGAAATAAATATGTGTGAGAATATAGGGTAAACCTAAGGGGACACAATAATTCACTTAACAGCAGTGTACGAAGAAAAGAGAAAACAGGATAGCTTAAATAGTGAGGGGAGGAAGGTAGCAAATACAAAATAATCTAAGCATCATTGCATTAGGAGTGATAAGATTTTCATCTTATTTCTCAATGACCATATGAAGCAGTATCGTGTTTAATCCAGTGTCATATGCTGAAAAGATCATGTAACAAAAGTCATTAGAAGTAATGCAGTCAGATAGCGAACATTTCACAAGCCATGTCCTATTAGAAAATATCAAAGAATTATTTGATAATTCTATCAATTTTGATAATTCTATTTTGTAAAATATCCTTGATAATTATATTTTACAAAATTGCATTTTAGAAATCATATTTTCAAATATAATTTGAATTTATAATTTAAAAATACATTTAGCTGCAAATAGACATTATATATTCCAAAGAAAAAAGAATAAGGAATTACCTGAAGGGTTGCTATGGGGAAAAAATGGTAAAATGGTCATTTCTTCCCCAGAAGTTAGAGGATATAAGTTGCAAACAGGCAGATAAGGAAGAAATTTCTAATACCTTGATAAGAAAATAGAATAAGCCATGTCATGTAAAAGTAAGTACCCATTACTCAGTGTGTTCACCGAAGGCTAGTGAACACATTCTGAAGAAGTATAGGGGATTCCTGAATTAGTAGGGCATTCCCACAGTGTGACACATGATCTTCAAGGTCTTCTTCAATTTTAAAAGTCTAAGAATCTAAACAAAAGGAAGAAATGTCATGATTACAATGTATCAAGTCTTTATGGATCAGACAGTAGCAACCAAAGGCAGGAAAATTTGAGGGACTTTAGGCAGGTGTCTAACATGTGCATCGGAAAAACGCCTCAACTTACTTTTAAAAATAAGTAAATAAATAAATAAAAATGTAAAACCAACTGAGAATATGCCAGAATGATCACCAAAAAAGAGTCCGTGGTTATTACCAGTTTTCTTAGAATTAATTCAGTGTAAATCTTATTTTAGTTTTAACAATCATTTTGAATTTCAACTATTTGTTTTATTTCAGAGCCATTGGATATGTTCCTAGTACATTAGTCTATCCAGCTTTAACTTTCATTTTGCTCTCAATCTGTATTTGCTACTGGGTCGTGACAGCCGTGTATCCTTTGGTAACTGGCCTCTTTAAACCTCAGGTTCACACGACTATTCGTGAACCAGGAGTTTGTGTTCAGTGTTTTCTATCCTTGCGAAGATGAGGAATGTACTAAGAAATAACTAAACTTTTTTTCCCAAGCTCTAAAACCGTTTCAATCTACTGACTGAATTTCCCCTCAAATAGTTCATATTGTAGATTTGTTTTATTTTGTCTCCACATGATATTGCTCCTTAGCAATAAGCCAAGAAAGCTCCTATACATTTTACTGTTTTTAAGGGGCCGCTCTGTGCAGCTGGCCCACATTGCATTAATCTAGGCCTGAAAAATAGATGAGTATTATTAAAATATTAGGCATTTTTGAAATTAATTTCTCATGCACTTTTGAATTGTCTGTATTCTTTTCTTGTCCATTTATTTTCAATCTACCAGCAAATAGTTTAACCTTAATGGAGTCTATTCAGTTTCTTGGCGACATCAGGGGTACCTGTGTACAAAGTCATAGCTCCAGAGGGGCATTGTATACATGAAAATCAAACCTGTGACCCAGAGGTAAGTACAAGAAACTCTGTCATTTACTTACTTCAATATAGACTTCGGCTGTAATTCATTTTGTAGGTGTTGTAGGAATTGTCCCGAAGCAGAGATCCTATGCACTGATGGGGACAACTATGTGCTGAAGGGGAGTGTGCGTCAGGTAAGCAGGAGAGTATTGAAAACAGTGGGCACAATGGAGAGAAAGCACTGTATTTCCTGAGTGTGCCTGTCCTACCATATACCCAAGACCACAGAAAGTAGGTATGGTCAACAACAACACTGATAAATGTGAAATTATAGTGGGTGCAGATTATGAGCACTTGATGAAAAATGGGATACTTTCCAGAGCTCATTAGAGAATTATATAAAGTGATATAACAGAAAATAGAGGAGTAAGAGCAGGAGCTAATGGAGAAAAAACAGGACACACAATTAAGGGGAAGAGGAAAACACAGGGAGCTGTTATCTTGGAGTGACATTTAATATTATGTCCTTGTGCTCTTTTTTCTGAATGCAGATTTTTAATACAACTGAAATTGCCAAAGCTTGTCCTGGGGCTCTGTGTAACTTTGCTTTCTATGGTGGAAAGAGCTTGTACCATCAATACATCCCTACCTTCCATGTATACAACTTATTTGTCTTTCTCTGGCTTATAAACTTCATCGTTGCATTGGGTCAGTGTGCCCTTGCTGGTGCATTTGCTACTTATTACTGGGCCATGAAAAAACCTGATGACATCCCACGATATCCACTTTTTACTGCATTTGGGCGAGCCATACGGTAAGTTCCAAGTTGAAACCTATACCTGTCTTGTCAGTTACATTTGGTGTGCTTGTAATTCAGTCTTGGCTCATTAATTCAAGTGGCAAGGTACAAGTGAAATTAAAGGTACGAATCAAAATTCATGGATGCCCATTGGTTTTGTCTGGTTTCACAGCCAGTTTTACAATCCCTACCCAAGCCAATTTCCTTCTAAATGCTATAGGTTATTAGAGAGAGAAAGAGATAGAGGAGGATACCAAATGAAAGATCAAGGATTAACTTGGCTCTGTGTCTCCATTGAGCAATACAAACATCCTATTTTATGATGATAGACTATTGGTGTCATTTATGCTGATGAAGGGTAAGACAGATATATATGGCTTAAAATCCTCTGTAGAGACCTTTATCAATCTAAATAAGAGAGTGCAAAAGGCTCTTTGTTGTTAATCCTTCTGCAGATACCTTTTACTTGTGAAAATTATTCAATTAGCATCCTTTTAAATAATAGTATTAAGTTTTAACTTATTCTCATTTTATTTTTGTGCAGATATCACACAGGATCCCTAGCATTTGGATCTTTAATTATTGCATTAATTCAAATGTTTAAAATTGTCCTAGAATACTTGGACCACCGTCTTAAACGTAAGATTTCAGACGTCCTGACTTTTGTGAAGACAATCAATTGGGTCGGGGGTCAGAGGAGACCTGATGATTATAACTTGGACTAGGGTAATAAGGATGAAAGGGCATGTTTGGGACCTGTTCTGTTCTGAAGGAAAACCAGAGAGAGCTTGCTGAAGGAGCGGATGTCAGGGGAGGGGAGGGACAGTGGTGAAGGAAAGAGAGAAAAGGTGTGTGATCCTATTCATTAAGCTGTGGAAGCCAGAAGAAACAAATTTCAAAAAGGAGATTAAGAATTCTGTTTTGAGATGTTACTGTTGAGAAGCATGATGGAGATGTCAGGTTGGCAGCTCCAAGTCTATAGTTCAGGTCAGGTTAGGCTTAAAATATAAATGTGGGTGTCATGGGCATAAATCTTCATACCTGATATATATTGTTTACAAACACATACACTTTGCTTGGAATGCACCTTAAAATATTTTGTTATTAATATCAGAAACAGATTTGAAAAGGCACAAAAAAGCTGGAAGACTCACACTTCCTGATTATAAAACGTATTATAAATCTACAGCAATCAAAAGAGTGTGGTACTAGCATAAGGACATATAGAGGTAAAATAAAACAGAAATCCCGAAACTAACTCTCACATATAAGACCATTCAATGGGAAAAGGTCAGTCTTTTCAACTAATGGTGCTGGGAAAATGGGATATCCACATGCAAAAGAATGAAGTTCAGCCTTATCTTACATTAATATACAAAAATTAACTAAAAATGGATCAAAGAGCTAAACAAAAGCGCTAAAACTATAAAACTCTTAGAAGAAAACATAAGTTGAAAGCTTCATGACATTGGATTTGGTGATTATTTCTTAGTACACCCGAAGCATAGGCAACAAAAGAAAAATAAATTGAACTTCATCAAATTTAAAAACATTTATTCAACAAAGAACACTACCAAGAGAGTGAAAAGACAGCCCACATGATGGAAGAAAATATTTCCAAATCATATGCCAGATAAGGGATTCATATCCAGAATATATAAGAACTTCTACAACTCAACAGCAAAATAATAAGCAACCCAGTGCAAAAATGGACAAAGAACTTGAATAGACATTTCTCCAAAAACGATATACAAATGGACAATGAGGACATGAAAAGATGCTTAATATCACTAGTCATTAGGGAAATGCAAATCAAAACCACAATGAGATAGCACTCCATACACATTAGAATGACTATTATATATATATAAACAAAGAATAGAAAACAGAAAATAACAAGTGTCGGTAAGAATATGGAGAAATTGGAACCCTTGTGTATTGCTGGAGGGAATGTCAAATGATGTAGTGACTGTAGAAAACAGTATAGGAGTTTCTTAAAAAATTTAAAATATAATTTTATATGATCGAGAAATCCCATATCTAGATATATATGAAAAGAATTGAAAGAAGGAACTCAAACAGATACTTACACATCACTGTTCATAACAGCATTATTCAGAATAGGCAGAAGGTATAAACCCAAATTCCAATCAACAAATGAATAAACAAAATGTGTTATATACATACAATGAAATATTATTCAACCTGAAAAAGGAATGAAATGATGAACCTTGACAACATCATGCTAAGTGAAATAAGCAAGATACAAAAGGATAAATATTGTATGATTCCTCTTATTTGAAGCACCTAGAAGAAGCAAATTTATACAGAAAAAATATATAATAGAGTTTACTAGGGGCTGAGGGACGAGGGAAATGAGAAGTTACTGTTGAAGGGCATAGAATTTCTATTTGAGATTGTAAAGTTCTGGAAATGGATAGCAGTGATGGTTGTACAACATTATGAATGTACTCAATGCCACTGAACTGTAAACTTAAAAATGGTTAAAATAGCAAATTTTATATTATGTATATTTTATAACAATACAAAATTTGAAATCTCATTTTAAATGTTGTATTATCATTTATTTTGATTGATAAGGTTCAGCTGCAAAGCATTAATAGATTTAAATATCTCCTTCTCATAGGTACCCAGAACACATTATCTAAATTCCTACAATGCTGCCTGAGATGCTGCTTCTGGTGTTTGGAAAATGCAATAAAGTTTTTAAACAGAAATGCCTATATTATGGTAGGTAGATTATTTTTTATTTACTAAGCTGCTTCTTTGCAATCCCAAACCTCATGTCTACATTGCCATCTCTAAAGCACTTTTACATCATGCAGTTGAATTTATCACTGTGCTGATATAAGGCCTGTTAATCCAATGCCTGATTCAGCGATATGCTTCCCTAGTTGAGATAGTATCTGAACTATACTTTATTATTACTTTCAATATTTTTTTGAGAGAAAAAATATTACACACTTTGGACACTTATAAGTGTGCTGGATAAAAAACACTTTTTTTGTGTGTGTCTTTGGCATAGTTTAGTGGGAAGGAAGAGTATTTAATGTATGTTTCACTCTGAGAAGAAAATACTTTCTAATTCTGGAATTTACATAATTTTAAAGAAGAGTCTTATCCTTTTTATGAATCTTGTGTTAGAATGTGTGGAGATTGACAATGCTTGACTGACTTTTGTTTCCTATGGCACTACAGAAAGTCCTACATAAGTTTTTTAACATAAGGGATCCAGAAATATAATTTTTCTAACATTTAGAAAGCTGCAGTATAACCTTTTGACATTTGCTTATTATCACAGTAGCACAGGGTCTGGAAAAGTGATAGAAATAGTTATGGAGATTCAAACAGTCATTAATTTACCTCCAATGAGAGTATTATGTTGAGCCTATTCATCAATAAATCAGGTTTAGTGAAAGGTATTGGGTTTCTTTAAGAGTAATTTTTTTATGTAGAGACTACAATATTTAACCTTTTCAGCAATAAACTCTAGCCCAAACATTTTAAAGGCAGAAGCCATTATCTGGAATTTGAGAAAAAGGCCTGCCTCTGTTTAAGGCTGTCTAATCCCCCAGAGTTTGAGAGCATGCAGCATCGGAAGCACACCTGACTGTCAATGACCCTGAGAGTTGTGTAGAGCTGAGGACACACAGTGTGTCCCACAAATCCACATGTTAGAAAGAAGAGTGGCGACACCTCTGCAAATGACAGGAATTAATTTGGTTACCTTCCTGTCATTGGATTGTCTTTTGATCTTGTTAGAGTATGTTACTGGCTCCAGAATAATATCAGCTGTCTTCCTCAGATTGCAATATATGGCAGAAACTTCTGCAGGTCAGCAAAAGATGCTTTCAATCTGCTGATGAGAAATGTTTTAAAGTAAGTAATCAGGCTGAACATTGTAATTTAACAATTTAATGAACCTTGAGCATTACATCCTTCACATGTTGTTATTTAAAGTGTTGGTGGCATTATTAGATATGAATATTATCTTTTAATGTGATAGATTTAAATATCTCTCATACTATTAATTTATTTCCATATCTGAGAATTGTTGCTTCCATCATCCACCTGTGTCTTTAGGTCCATTGGCATTTTTTCATTTTTATTACCCCCTCTGCTCAAGAAATTCCCCCAGATGAACAATATTATCATCTTTCCCCCTCCCAGAATTGGTGGAGCCTGAGTGAACAGAATCGAGAACAATACAGCATCCTGAGGACTCAGGGTGTCTATAGGCTTCAAATCAGAGACAGAGGCTGACACCACCACTGCAGGGCTCCTGACAGCCCTACAATGCCATCTTCTGTTTACATTAAAAATAAGTCAGAACATCATCCATGAGTTCCACCATCATTTCTTCCAAAACAATTGTCAAATACAGTTTCAGCAAAGACACATCAAAATAAACTCATGAATATTTACTGTGATCAATTTCAAGTACCAAGTATATTTTAAACACAAAATTATACTTTCTTTTTTTCTGATATTCAGAGTTGCAGTTACAGATGAAGTTACATACTTTGTATTATTCCTGGGGAAAATTCTAGTTGCTGGAAGTATAGGTAAGTAATCATGATGAAAATAATTTTAAAAAAGTTTAAAAGATGCTTGAACTGCTTTACTACAAAAAACTATATTCCTTTGCAAATATATAATATACATGCTCTACATTTTCAATATAGGTGTTCTGGCCTTCCTATTCTTCACACAAAGACTGCCAGTGATTGCACAAGGACCAACATCTTTAAATTACTACTGGGTACCTTTGCTGGTAAGAGTTGGTGTCTGAGTCATTGCACGCTGCTCTAATAAAAATACTATAGACTGGATGACTTAAACAACAGAAATTTATTCCTCACAGTTCTGAAGGCTGGGAAGTCCAAGATCAAGGTGCCAGCCAACTTGATTTCTGGTGAGGGCCCTCTTCCTGGTGAACAGAGAGACACCCTCCTGTATCCTCACATGGTGGCGAGAGAGAGAGAGATTATCTCTTTCATTTATCTTCTTACAAGGACACTAATCCGATCCTCCTGACCTAATCACCTCGTAAAGTTCCCACCTTCAAATAACATTGGGGCTTAGGACTTTGGCAAATGAATTTAGGGGGTACACAATTCACTCCGTAGCAGCTGGGTATTGCTGATTCTGTGATTTATCAGAGATAGCACAATTTTTAAAAAGGAATAGGAGAAATAATAATGATAGCTAAAATTGTTGGTCTTACTTTATGCCAACCCACATCCTACTTTAGAGACTGGGTTCCTTGGAAATAACCTGAGACAGAAGATTGCATGCAGAAGGTATGTCAGGAAGCTGTCTCCTGAGGTACACTGGTAAGAAAGTGAGGAGGGCAGGATAGGTAGCAGGAGAAGCTGACCCATGCCGAAGTTACAGCCGAGGCCTCAGAATTGCAGGACATTCTGGCAAAGGGGCTGGACCTTTGTATGCTGCATCAGGCAGTTTTTGATCATGAACTGACCCCTGCATGAGGGTATAACTTTGGGTGAGGCAATTCCCTGCAGGAAGGGCAATTCTTAGTGAGGGAAGCAACCGAGTCATTAGTAGCCTAGATTTCCAACAATTGAGGATGGATGAGGCAGTGTAGATCTGGGTGAAGCCCTGCAGTATCTATCATAATATATTAACTCATTTAACCCACATGTAAAATATGCTGTCGTTACTTACATTCTCCCCTCCCCCACTGCCAATTTTATATAGGAGACACAGAGAGGTTAATTCACTTGTTGAGTGCCTGAGCCGTGATTCAAACCCAGGCAGTGCATGCTCTTAATGCCTAATGCTTTATTGCCTTGGTGTACAAGATACTAAAACTGAGATATTTTTGCTAGGTACTGGGGGTGGCAGGAAGAAAATGGGCAGGTCGTCAATGATAGACTGGATAAAGAAAATTTATTACATATACACCTTGGAATACTATGCAGTTGTAAGAAAAAATGAGATCATGTTCTTTGCAGCAACATGGATGGAGCTGGAGGCTGTTATCCTAAGCAAACTGATACAGGAAGAGAAAACCAAATACTGCATGTTCTCACGTATAAGCGGTAGCTAAGTATTGAGTACACATAGACACAAAGGGGGAAACAACAGACACTGGGGCCCACTTGAGGGTGGAGGGTAGAAGGAGGGAGAAGATTGAAAAACTACCTATTGGGTACTATGCTTATTACCTGAGTGATGAAATAATCTGTACACCAAACCCCTATGACACACAATTTACTTATATGACAAATCTGCACATGTACACCTTAACCAAAAATAAGTTAAAAAAATAAAATTTTAAAAATTCAAAAGAATATTCCAGAAATAAAAACACTGACATCAACTGACTGAAGAGATACAAAATATCATTGGCAAAATCTCTTTGCTTGATACAAAAATCTGTTCTCTCTTTCTTCTAAAAAGCTGGGCATATGGCCAGAATCCCTGGATTACTGTGTTGAGAAGGGTCGTTCTGTTATCTGGAACACCTATTATAAAACTGTTACCCTAGGGAGAAATAAACCTCTGTTTTTTTAAGAAAAAGAGAGAGGGAAGGAAGGAAGGAAGGAGGGAGGGAGGGAGGGAGGGAGGAAAGGAAGGAAGGAAGGAAGGAAGGAAAAGAAAAGAAAGAGAGACAGAGAGAAAGAAAGAAAGGAAGGAAGGAAGGAAAGAAAGAAAAAGAAAAGAAAGAAAGAAAGAAAGAAAGAAAGAAAGAAAGAAAGAAAGAAAGAAAGAAAGAAAGAAAGA
>NW_012114688.1:9860358-9940828 GCF_000951035.1 Colobus angolensis palliatus | reverse complement strand
GGAAGGGAGGAAGGAAGGAAGGGAGGAAGGAAGGAAGGAAGGAAGGGGAAGGGAGGGAAGGAAGGAGGGAGGGAGGGAAGGAGGGAGGGAAGGAAGGAAGGAAGGAAGGAAAGAAGGAAGGAAAAAGAAATGAAAAGAAAAGGAAATAGTACCTCCCAAAAAGAAAAAAAAAGGCAGTTAATGTAATAAAACTTGTTTAAGTCTCAGTACCAAGTATGCAGAAGCATTATCATTGAACTTTTTGTTTCTACATTAAACTCTTTTTCCCATACAGAGTACTTCAAAACTTTCTCATCATGGCTTTCATTTATAGCTGCATTATCCTTCTTCTGGACAAAGTAAATGACACTGTTCTCTTCTTTATCCATTTACAGACGGTCATTTTGGGGTCTTACCTGATTGCACATGGGTTCTTCAGCGTCTATGCAATGTGTGTTGAAACAATTTTCATCTGCTTCTGTGAGTATTCAGTATGTGTGTGCATTTTCCCCCTTCAGTGGATAACTAAAAGGTGAGATGGTGAAGGCCCATGTCCTTAGCTGGCTTGGGGATCTGCTATTACCTGGCTGCAACCACAAAACGTGTTTATCTGGAAAGAGGTATTGCTTAGTAGATGTTCTTTAAACCTTAATACCTGAGAAATAAGTCAGATGCAGAGACAAATACTTCATGATCTCACTTACATGTAGAATCTAAAAAAGTCAAACTCATAGAAACAGGGTAGAGGGGTGCTGACCAGAGACTGAAGGGTCAGTAAAATAGAGAGATGTTGGTCAAAGGGTACAAACTTTCTGTTATGCAGGATGAATAAATTATGGCACTCACATGTACAGCATGGTGACTATAGTTAATAATACTATATTGTTAACTTGAAATTTGCTAAGCTCTTAAGTATTCTCGCCACACACGCACACAAAGATAACTATGGGAGGTTATGGACATGTTCATTAGCTTGACTGTGGCAATCATTTTACAATATATTCATCTATCAAAACATTATACATCTTAAATATTTACAATTGTTATTTGTTAATTATATCTCAATAAAGTTGGAGAAAAAAATTACACCTCAACAAAGCTTGGAGAAAAATACAGAATTTAAAAAGAAATCTTAACAGCTAAGAGAATGGAGTTTGCAAAGCACAGAAGAGTCAACTACTGAAATGAACCTCAGTCTTCATGGCATACTGTTAGCATGAAATTATTTTGTTCATTTCTTGATTTTTTAAGTAAATAACAATGACTGGCTTCTGCCATGCTTTATTAACAGAACTGAAGACATAACTGGACTCTGGGAACTAGATATGTGGAATTCTTTACGGAGAGGATTTATAAATTCTAATAAAGCCAAGATGACAAAGTGGTTTCAAGGACATATAGGGCCAATTCAAACTGTGCATCACAATGACAAATGGATAGGATGCAGAGAGGAGTGCCTCTAGGAAACAGTTGTATTAATTTTGATACATAGAGTTAAAATACTTCTTTAGAGCTTTCATCACTGACTTATACATGATGCTCCTATAGTTGCATATGCAACTCCCAAACACAAAATACGGATTCCTTTTTTTGGCTAGGCACTGTCACTCATAACTGTAATCTTAGTGCCTTGAGAGGCCAAGACGGGGAGAATTGCTTGAGACCAGTCTGGGCAACATAATGAGACCCTATCTCTACTAAATAAATAAATAAATGAATGAATGAATGAATGAATGAATGAATGAATGAATGAATGTCAGGCACATAGCACACACCTCTAGTCTTAGCGACCCAGGAGGCTAGGTGGGAGGATCACTTGGGCTCAAGAGTTCAAGGCTGCAGTGAGCTATGATTGTGTCACTGTATTCCAGCCTGAGTAACAGCAAGATCCTGGCTCTGAGGAAAAAAAATGATTTTTTAAATATTAGTACCTCACCTGAAAAGTCCTGGAGAAACTAGTATCTAGCAGAAGCTTAATCTGGCCCTTAGCTTCCATGCCATTTCTTTGGCAAACAACAGAAATTAGAGTCAGTAAGTAAAAGAGCAGAACTTGTTAGCTGCACAACTACACATCCTGGGAGATTATTTCTTTAGCACATTGCCCTTAAGAGAAACAGAGAACATTTACTCTCTGACAGGCCATTACTGAGCAATCCACTTGTATAAAACTAACAGTTTGCATTTTAGAGTAACCCACAGCACCAACTTCACACTGGGATCAAGAGAGAAGATAACTATAGGAAGATATATTCAAAGAAAACCTCCTAGAAAATAGTTTGGCCTGTTTTTTTTGTTTGTTTGTTTGTTTGTTTCTGAGCGTATTAAAATCAATTCTCAATAACCGGACAAAGAATTCAGGAGAACTTTATGTACTAGTTAGCTCTTCCTCTGGTTGTAACAGGAATTAAAATGTTTAATGTTTTCCTAGTGCTTCAGTGGTTTAAGAAAAGCTATCTATCAACAAAACATCACATGAACAAACAGTTCAGTATGGGATGGAAGAAGGAGCACGAGTAAGGTTAAGCACTAAAACACGATGGAGACAGGGCTCTGGAATGCTCAAAGATCTCTCCTCTCATCTCTAACACTAATCATGGGAGCAATACCTGGAAATCACTGTGTGGCCTTCCCCATTCTTGTAGCTGAAAATACTTATCAAAATTTGTTTCAGGAAATGTCTGGAACCTACTAGTTTCCAGTCTTTGCAAGTTTTGGCTAATATGTTGATTTTAAGTTTGGCAGTTGATTTTGAATTTGGACAGTAAGAAATGTTTTCCACCATCTTTATTAATCAATTGCCAACTCCTTGAAAGCCAGGTACATCAGCTTGATTCAGTGTATTGAATGTTGACATGAATCACTTCATTACAGAGATTCTTGTCTGTGATAACAAAGAACAAAGAAACTTAAATTGTGTTTCTCTTCCTCCCCTAGCTGTTACTATGAGCAACATCATACTTTGTAAAATATTCTTCTTAAAAGATGCCCTGAGCCAAATTCTGAATGTGTAGATTGATTGATTTATTGATTCCTATTATCTTGGCTGCCAGAAAACCGGTGATTTTTACAATGCCAACCATTTGTAAACACTTCATTTTTAGAAACATGGAATCTTGTTATTATTACAAGGTGCTGAGATTCTTGATCCCAGAGTGGGAAAAAAATAATAGTGGTAGATGATTATTAATGTGATCCAGGCCAGACTTCTTACCTGTACCTTAAGAGTAATAACAAGATAGCTATGTTATACATAGCAGTAATCCCTTCTTATCCATGGGGGATACATTCCAAGACCCCTGGACATGCCAGAATTCTCTAATAGTGCCAAACTCAATTGCTGTCAATTGGAACATGTTTCCGTGTATGTCTTCCATCCACAAATGTAATGCCTTTTTCATCCTAACTAAGCACTTATCTTACACTGTGGCCATAACTTTTGCAGTTTGAGATACAACAAAAGTAGCTTAAAATTCTTTTTTCTTCCTCACAATTTCACATATAGAAGATTTGTTCTGCCGGGCATGGTGGCTTATGCCTGTAATTCCAACACTTTGGGAGGCCGAGGCAGACATATCACTTGAGGTCAGGAGTTCGAGACCAGCCTGACCAACATAGCGAAACCCTGTCTCTACAAATAATACAAAAATTAGCCAGGCATGGTGGTGGGCACCTGTAATCCCAGCTACTGGGGAGGCTGAGGCAACAGAACCACTTGAACCTGAGAGGCAGAGGCTGCAGTGAACCGAGATCACACCACTGCACTCCAGCCTAGGTGACAGAGCGAGACTTTGCCTCAAGCAAACAAAAAACTGAACAAGATTTGTTCTTACCTAGATCTTAGCAACCTCAGCATACGTTTATTTCTTATTAACTCGAGAACTTTCACCTTTTCACTTAAAGGAAGTATTTTACAGCTTTTCTTTGGCATGTCCAAATTGCCAGCAATGCTAATCTTGGAATTTGAGGCCATTATTAACTAAAATAAGGGTTACCTGAACATAAGCACTGTGATCTTGCAACAGATAACTAAGAAGGCTACTAAGTGACTAAGGGAAGGGCATCCTAGACAGTGAGGTGATGCTGGATAAAGGGAGGATCCCCTGCCAGGGTGGGATAGAGCTTGACGGTTTGAGGTCTCATTATGCTACTCATAATAGTATACACTTTAAAATTAATAAATTATTTCTGGAATTTTGCATTTCATATTTCTGGACCTTGGGTAACTAAAACCACAGAAAGTGAAATTGTAGAAAGCAAAACTGTGGATAAGAGGGGACTATTGTATAGAAATAGAATTAAGGACAAAAAACAAAATGATCAGCGTCTATCATGTTCCCTCCTTTGCTTTTCATTTTGTATGTGAGGAAGGTCACTGTGAGGGCTAGTAGAAATCTACTAAACCAGTGACCCAACTACTCCCAAGAGTATATCTACTATCTGCTGTGAACTGTATATATCTGGAGGAGGCTTAATTTCATGCAAATGTATCCTTGTTTCTCAGCATAATTCTGGTGCTTCCCCCCAACTACCCAGCAGGTGGGTGGTCAGTGAACATGTCATCAATTTAATATTAGCCTAAGCAAAGCTGAAAAGTAAATTAACATTTTACAAGAGTCAGAATACATTGATACTAGCTTTCAAATATAATCTGAGGAAGACTGCAAAACCTTAGGACAGGGTGCCTTATAGTTAAGTAGAACAAGAACAAAACTAGGTGTCAAGAAGCTGAGTCCCTATCTCATCCTATTTACCTCAGAGCCTTTGACTTCAGCAGAGTTTTTTTATATCCCTGGGCCTCAGGGTCTTCGTCTGTAATATTACAGTATGGACTACCATTAGAAGTGACTTGAAAGTCTGAAATTCTGTTATTATTCTACATTTATCACAGAATTAATACACTTCCTATTCAGCCCATCCCGGAAGATTTGGCAATTTATGTCTTTCTGAAATGCACAGTTACAGGATTTAAAGATGACATTTTTGAAGGGACATAGAATATCTTCTTAGCCTTTAAAGTATCAAAATACATCTCTTTGAGAGTGGAAGGGATTTAGGAAGTTTCAGTGTTTCCTGACAGAGGTTGAGGCTTCTTGCCTTGCCCAGCATCAGCAAGTAAACTGCACTAATTTGTCTTATGTTTGACTTTCTAACATTGATTTTTCTGATTTTTCCCTGTTCGACCCACCAATTTATAAAAATATGCATAATTGTTCTGCTGCTGCTGCTTTTGTCTGCTTTGGCTGCTGCATATACAGGTGAAGATCTGGAAAGAAATGATGGATCTACAGAAAAACCCTACTTCATAACCCCTAACCTGCACGGAATTCTGATAAAGAAGCAACTAGTTCCCCAGAAGCAGAAAGAGTAGAAAAGCTCCAAACAGTGTCACTCACTTTTAAGTAGAAGTTGTGTAAATTAGGTTGATTGTAATTTGGAAATGTCGCTTTTGAGTAATGTGAAATTTCTGTGCTTAATTCTAAAAAGTCAGCACCTGGTACCACCTGAGGTGTCAGGTATTTGATGATGTTAGCTGCTGTCTGCTTTATAGACGGTGGTCCCAGCTAAAGATCAAAATGTTAATGTCAAATGTTTTTTAAAATCTGTAGCCGAGAGTGTTTTAATAACTTTTATAACTCAGTGTGCTGTTTCCATTGCAGCACTTTGATAGCCTTTCTTTTTATAAGTGTATATTTGTAAAGGATATTCAGGCAATTTTTAAAAACACTATAAATGTGTAATTAATTAGCCATAAAATATTGATTTATAGTTAACCAGCCTATGGTACTAAATTTGTAAATATGGTGCTATGGTTATATTTATACTGTTCGAGCTGGTGGACAACTCTCTAAACTGTGATTAAACTTGTATTAATGGTTCCCTAGGAAGTATATTTCAGTGAGTCATGTCCATAACAAACATAGATGTTGATGTTATACAGGTTCTATGGAGAGCATTACTGGGTAAAAAATACTGTGGAACCTTCAGAGCCCATTCTGTTTTAGTGAAATGATGTTTATAGTGAAGTTGAATCTGAGTTCTGGAGTGTCATTTCCAACAACATGAACCTCTGTCCATGATGAAAATATTCTGAACAAAACTGAAATTGTTACATAACTCATGCCTTTTGTCTTTAACCCAAATTTCTTATTCCCACTATATAGAAAATCAATATGAATTTGTTTCAGAAGAGTGATTATATCTTTTCATGAGCATACCTGTGTTTCTAGATTAAAGAGATTGTATGGCTTTGTTCTACAAAAGGTTTGATTTTGTCTCACCTTTCAGTGAGGAAAGAGAAAAGTAAGACAATTCAGATTTTACCCTAAGGAAATATACTGTCAGCCCTCCATCATCTAATACCTTTATGAGGGAAATACTGCAGGTTAGGAACTCTCTCCCTGCAGGGCTTAGGAGGAAAGTTGTTGCCACCTGCCACCCTTGGCCTCCTGAGGTTTCTGATAGTCATGCGTAAGTTTTGAATGGCAAAACAAAGCATGAATCAAACACACACCTTGCCTAGCCAACCTCTGTGTGCAAATGTGTATGATGTGGTTAACCGTGTAAAAATGCACCCCAAAAGGAGCATTGAATCAATTTGTATTTTCTTGGCTTTTACTGTAAGCTTTGTGTATAAGGATTATTTATGTATTGACAGAAAGGAACATGTTGATCTAACATGTTGATCTGAATAGCACCCATATATCGAAGAAAAGAGTCAGAAATGTATTATTGTGTTATGGATTGATCTAAATGTGTATTAATTATCTTCAAGTGTAGAAACCTAGATTTAAACTGACTCTGTGGCAGATTAATTAATAGCAATAGCCAATGAATAGGGAAGATTTTTAATGTGTAATGACTACTAGCTTGTTCTTGGCTTACATTCTTGAGATTATTGTATTCAAAAGTGTCGGTTGGCTTCACATTTTGGCAGAGTCTTCTGCATTCTTATTCTCCTTGAAGCATAATGCAGATAATGACAACTTATCTTTCTAGATTATTATTATTTTATTATTCAACAAGACAAGGGCCACAACAAAGGACTAGTAGAATAGTGACCTCTACCTGAGAATTTGTTGTAACTATAAATGTCTGTGCTCTGCCCAAGAGATTCTGATATACTGTGATTTGATGTAAGCCAAGATGTGAATTACTATAATGTTCTCTAGTTGATTCTGATACACCTAAAGGTTGAAAAATTGGCCAGGTGCGGTGTCTCACGCCTGTAATCCCAGCACTTTGGGAGTCCAAGATGGACAGATTACTTGAGACTAGGAGTTCCAGACCAGCCTAGGCAACATGGTGAACCATCTTTATAAAAAATATAAAAATTAGCCAAGTGTGGTGGCGCACACCTGTAGTCTCACCTACTTTGGAGGCTGAAATGTGAGGGTGATTTGAGCCCAAGAGGTCGAGGCTGCAGTGAGCCATGATCACACCACTGCAGTCCAGCCTGGGTGACAGAGAAAAACCCTGTTTAAAAAAAAAAGTTGAAAAATCACTTGATTAAAATATAAATCAACACATAAAACTAGTTGCCAATTTATATTATGAGCTAATGTCTAGTCAGAAAAATATTCTCCATTTACTACTTATTTGTGTAATTGAAGTGTGTAGAATAAAAATGAGCATTGTTTTTGAGAAGATATTTAGAAGCCATTTTCTTAAAAAGCAATTAAACTAAAAACTGTGAAAAATCAGGGCAATGTTCCTCAAAATTTGCAGTGGATGTGTTTGAAACCTAAAATTTCACAATTATTAGTTTTCAAGGCTATACTATCTAAATTATTGATGGCAAAACAAAATCAATTTTAAACAAATATAGTAATTTAGAAAGTAAATTGAAAAAAGAAGGTGAAAGTTATTTTCTCAATCTTGCAACTGAGAGACACGCAATATTGTCAGAATCTGACCTGTTACACAGAATGAAATAATATCTACTGACATAATCACAAGGGCTGATTGTTTTCTCATAACTATGTTTACAATAATGTTGATGCCAAACTATGCTGTTTAAAAAACAAAAACAAAAACAAACAAAAAGAGGATTTTGAACTGCTGTAAAGCGAGTATACAGCAGATGGCGATGTTACTTCTCTTACAGTTCTGCTTTGATATTTACTCTGTACCATTCTTCCTCCTAGTGGAAGATTTAGAAAGAAATGATGGTTCTGCTGCAAGACCTTATTACGTGAGTCAACCTCTGCTGAAGATTTTCCAGGAGGAAAATCCACAAACTGAGCAGCAGTAGAAGAGCAAACTGGTCGTCCTACAGCTGTGTGTTACCTTTTCTCCATCTGCTGTGTCCGTGCAACATTTGTTTCATAAGTGCTTTGTGTTTAGCAACACTGTTATTTACGACCTTGTTGGCTTGCATTTGCATGTTTTATACCAAAGCTTATACTGTAATATGTGAAGCCATCAGAAATCGCAAGGGAATTGTTAATAACATAAAACATTTTTATACTAAGATCATTTGTTTCGTAATTCATTTTTAAAGAGTGGCTTGGATGTTTTGAAAATAATACTGAATATGTTAATATTCTTTTAAATCTTAGATTGAAAAATGATACATTATTTAAATTGATAGCTCCTAATATATTTTTAAAATTAAAACTAAAAGACTTCTTCTGCAGGGAAAATTGGTCAGCAAAGTGAAATTAAAAAGTTTAAAGCTTTTCCCACTCTTGTTGGACAGGAAATCAGTGAAAGGACTGCCCCACTTCAGAGTTTGCTCTCTTTAAGTATAGAATGTTTCCTCTTAAACAAATTGCCAATCATCCAGCCTTTACTACTTCGCCCTCTGACAAAGTGCCTTACTGGCTATTTAATATTACCCAGCTTTTATGGGCAAGTTTACAAACATTGTTTTTAAAAAAATTAAAACTTGCAATGTTTCGTGATGAAAACAAGTCTTCTTGCATTTGTTTCACTCTTAGCTCACTGATTGGAAAACATTTGTCATTTTGCTCTGTTTGATATCCTCACTATTATGGAATACATTGTGCAGCTAAACCATTTCCCTTGCGCCTAGTGGACATTCCTGAATGTGTACTACACGCAAGGAGAAACAAACCCCGAAAGAACACTTGTTGGATTTCTTTCTTTCTTTCTTTTATCTATTTATTTTTTTTACTAAAAGAGAAGTTTTAAAATGAAATGTTTTCTATAGTAGATCTTTGAAAATACAATAGGTATAATACTGCATTTCTCAGTGTTTTACAAAGACCGGAAAGGGAATCTTCTAGGAATTACAAAGGGAAACTTTACTCCTCGAGAGGGTGCTCACAGATGTCATGTACTGAATAGCTCCCTTTTAAATGATCATTTATTTTCATCAAAGCCTATTCTATATATGCCACTTCATTTTCTAACTTTTGGTATGAAAAAATCAGTTTACTTACAATATGTTAGTTGTATTATGCTACTATAAACAGGAACATAATTTTCAATTCAGTTTTAAATAATTTTACCAGTACTACTAACTTTTAAGGAAATTAATTCAGTTGGTTTCTCACTGTTACAGAAAGAGTTCATAAAAGTATTCACCCTAAGAGAATGTCAATCATATGATGATAATTTGTGAAAGCTTTGAGAATCAATCATCAGTAAGTTACTATCAGTTTATAAAATATTATCACATTTGTTTAAATGTGACTTTAGATACTTTTATGCCAAAAATAAACTCACATGAGCACATGACAGTCTGAGCTCTATAATCAGTGTGCTTCTGCTGTGCAGAAATGTTAGAAATGTATTGTCTAAATATCTTTGATAATTAAAATGTTTAATATTTAATGAAATTTGTTGTTACTTATTGTTTTAAAACTATTTGTTTTTTCTTTTAATAAAGATTTAAATAAGAAATATCTGTCTGTCTTTTGATTTAAGCTAGAAAAAGAGAAAAGCTTTTGCTTTCAACACCCACTATACTATGACAGTATCTTCTCTGTACCAAATGTCTAGGTGGGTTTTTTATTTTAATCTAGATTTATATTTTTAAAATTTCCACTTTTCTCCAGCTGTGCATTGACAAATCAAATAACTAAAACTGATAACTTATACAAAGGAAATAAGTCAAAGCTAAATGGATGAGATACAAAAAAATTTTTAAAAACTCATATTTTTTTTTAAAGCCTAAATTAGTCAGTTGTTCTTTGTTTTTATTTGCTAAAGGTTTGCTCAGTCCTTCATTTCATTTTGTCAAAATTTACAGGAAGAAAATGTCATTATTTTCAAGGCAGGTGTAAATTTAGAGGCCCTAAAGGATATGAACACCAATTAACAGTAGTTTCCTAAAGCAAGATTAAACATAACTATCACTGATTTATGTTAGGCTAAATTTTAAAACAAATATACTGGTGTCTTTTCCTAGGTTGAATTATATATTAAATCTTCAAAATTAATTATTATTTAAAATTTACTGGGTTTCTGTTCTTTTTTATTCTTTTTTTCTTTTTTTTTTGAGACGGAGTCTTGCTCTGTCTCCCAGGCTGGAGTGCAGTGGCACAGTCTCCTCTCACTGCAACCTCCATCTCCCGTGTTCAAGCAATTCTCCTGCCTCAACCTCCCAGGTATCTGGGACTACAGGCGCCCACCACCATGCCAGGCTAATTTTTGTATTTTTAGTAGAGACAGGGTTTTAGCATATTGGCGAAGCTGGTCTTGAACTCCTGACCTCAGGTGATCTACCCGACTTGGCCTCCCAAAGTGCTGGGATTACAGGCATGAGCCACTGCACCCAGCCCTAAAATTTAATGGATTTCTTTCAATGAAAACATTGAACAATGATCTTGCAGTTTTCAGTGTTCTTTTAAAATAAGAACACATTAATAAGATAATAAGATAATAAAATAAGATATTGTATTAATATAGCTAATTATTCTTTTTTATTTGAAATATAATATGTGGTTTCCAAAAGAAATTCAAATTCTGCTTTATGTCTTAAAGACGCCTACTTTTAGATAAAGCACTTATGTTGGTAAATAAATGATATACAATTGTGCAATGATTAATTTGGTTTTTCTATGTGCCTAAAGAGCTTAAAAAGAGTTAGTGTGTCTGTATAGTAAAAATCACACTATGAAAGGTTCTATGGCATTGTCAGGGACAATGTAATTCTTAAACTGATATTGGAAAACGCTCTGTGTAACAATTTCTCACTTTTCTTTTAGCATACAGCTGACTAGCACTCATTCCAATGTATGTTCTTTCACTTTTACAAGTGGTGCCTCAGGAAATTGTTCTTAAACTCTAACCAGGCATAGTAATTATCTCCCGTATTATCTGGTTCTGGATTGGGGAACATGCTTTATAAATCAGTTTTTGTTGGCAAAAGATATGGGGACAAATTTGAACTAAAATCATTATTGCAGACCATAGTGTATGAAATGACATCTTAACGTTTTTTCCAGTTTCTTGCAAATGTTAACCTTAGGTGTGTGCAAATGATTGTTTTATAATAAAATATAGATATAAGAATACAATTCAATAAATCATTAATGAAAAAATCAATATAGCAGATGCACATTCCATAGATATTAACAACTTTGGGTCTTATCTAATTCTCATTATCTAGGTCTAATAAATAAAGTAAGTAAAAAACCAAATATATATATGTGAGATATACATATGTACACACATATATATACACACACACACACACATATAGAGAGAGAAAAAAAAAACAGAAAAAACTACTTCTTCGAAGTTACCTCCCGTATTAGGGCTAAAAATGGGCATTAAAGATATTTCTCTCTGGACCTAGCTGAATTACTTCTGGTTATTAGTGAATCAATCATCATCCAGAAAACAAAGCCAACCTCCATTAAAACAAATGTGAGGCCGGGCGCAGTGGCTCACGCCTGCAATTCCAACACTTTGGGAGACCGAGGCGGGCAGATCACGAGGTCAGGAGATCGATACCATCCTAGCTAACATGGTGAAACCCCGTCTCTACTAAAAATACAAAAAATTAGCTGGGCGTGGTGGCACGCACCTGTAGTCTCAGCTTCTCAGGAGGCTGAAGCAGGAGAACTGTTTGATCCCAGGAGGCGGAGGTTGCAGTGAGCTAAGATTGTGCCACTATACTCCAGCCTAGGCAAAAGAATGAGACTCTGTCTCAAAAAAAAAAAAAAAAAAAAAAAAAAGCGAATTCATTTATTCATGGACATGGAGTATCATTTATTCAAGGCTTAGACAATAGAATGATGTTACCATCATGGACCCTATTAAATGTATCAGGTCAAACTGAACTGCCCTTTCCCCCATTAACAACTTTGCAATTGCTTGGAAAGAAAGGCAGCCAAAATGTGTAGAATCTGGCAACATCTTCTGTCATGGTTTCTGCACTGGGGGAAAGGGAACTGTTATGTGACAAATTTAAAAGCAAGCAATTCAATTTTACTATTTGAAGTCACTAGCTTTATTTTCTTTAAATTTAACTCCTTGGCTTTTTTTTTTTCTTTTGTATTTACTGTATGAATCAGAATAATTTAAGCAAGTGGGGAAACTGTGAATGCAAGTAAAACACCCTTCTACCACTGGCTCAAAAACATGATACATCTTCACCTTTTGTCCCTTTGCAGTTAAAGAGCACAGTATGTTAACAAGGGTGGGAAAGGCTTATCAAAAGAGAAAGATGTTTTCATTCTACATATAAATTAACATGGAGCCTGAACTTGATCCATTGTTAGAATAACCCTGGAATCTCCACATTCTTCCAGGCAGATGAATGTGCACTGCTGCATGTGTGTCTGCACAGAAAGGAGAAAATGAAGGTAGGATGTTGTGAAAAGCATTGGTATCCAAGGAGAGACTGGAGAACCTAAAACACAAACATCTCTAGTGGGTCCAAGAGGGCAATGTTACAGGAATTGGGGTGCTTTCTGAATGCAATTCATAAACCTATTGAAAAAGAAACTCAATAGCAAATCATAAGCTAATAATTAAGCAAATAAAAATATTTTTCTATCCTCTGATAGTGTTGAAGCCAACTGTGTTACAATGAAACTCATCACATGCTTATTTGCATTTAGTCTAAACAAATAAAAAGAATGATGTCCCAATATGATTTATGACTAAGGGATTCAAAAACATCTGCCTCTTTTTCACAGTGCTTTTGCATGTTAGCCAAAGCTTTACTGTCATGATGAGCTTATGTTTTTCTCTCTTTCCTCTCAACACCAAGATGAATTATTTTTCAGATCTTCCCTGTCATTTCCTTTCCTCCAACTCAATCTCTTATCTAATTTTCCCTGGCTTACAAAAATCTGAATTTCTAATAAGGTATTTGGGAGGAAATGGAGGTGGAAGAGGAAAAAAAATATGAAAACGAAGACTTGAACCAGCAGGTTGGTTTGTGGTATGGACCGGCAGAGTTCAGAATGAGTTCTGAACCATGCTAGGGCATAAGGAAAGGCAAATGACAGAGCCCCGTGATGTAGCATGGAGGCTGTTAGTGCAGGCTTGAGAAACAGGCCAGGGGAACTTTCCAAAGTCACCCTGTTACTCTGCAACCACAGGCAAGGTGTTAAACTGCTCAAAGACTTCCTCAACTGACAAGTGAAGCAAGCCCCCTCCTCACAGTGCTGCTGAAAATATAACATCAGAGTAAGCATTATATCCATTATTGAGGACTGGTACCTAAAGTTGGGCAATGCCTGTTAGCATTAACAGTGATATTCTCTTGACTGAGGTCTTTCAGCACCTGGACTTTACTACTCCCGTGCTACCCCAGTGGACAGTTTATTTGGGCCTCTCTGAGAAGCTAGTAAAGGGCATGTCAGTACTGGGCTTCCCACTACCATCCCTGCACCCAGGCCACAGTAAATGAGAAGATATAGGTGACTTTCCCTCCTTCTCTGGAGCTTCATTCCAAATCCCACATGAGACTTTTTTAACATAGCTTGAATTCTTGGGTCACTGATGACAGACTCTTTCGGAGTATCCAAGAGGAAGTTCACTGAGATTTCAGCTCTCTTGTCTCATGCTTCCTCACTATTACCTTTCTCTTAAATCCTGACATTAAGCCAGGTTTGTGAAGTTGGCAAATTGAATGGCGTTTCTAGAGTTCCTTAACCTTTGCTTGTTCTCTAAATAATTCTTCAAGCTGAGTAACAGTTAAATTTAATGTTTCATAACTGGATGATTATAGGCTTCAAAATTAAGTCCATAGATCTGCATTTGGTTAATCTGATAGAGGTTTTTCTCTGAAGCCGCTGTTCCATGAGTTTGTGTAGGTCAGTGGAAAGACTGTTCATTCTGCTTCTCTACATTGGGTTGTAGACAGGAAACCCCTAAAACTGCAGGCTTCAAGCCTGTCTAGAGGACTATTTTCAACCTTATAGGTGAGGCTCCTGTTTTTCTGAGACAGAACAAGATGGCCTTACCAGTCTTAAATATAATCGGCAAAGAAAAAAACATGTTTAAAAGCAATATTCCTTTTCTTTTAGTGGGTCCTAAATTAGCTTTTGGTGACCACGACAGAAAAAGAAGTGGCTAGAAGTCATTTTATATCATTATTTAAACAACTATAGATAGGGAAATCATTTTGCCATCTATAACACATAACTTGAAAATATCACTGTGATTTAGGGAGGTGAGGTCAAGAGAAATCAAATTTAAATGTTTGATTTTAATCAAATCAAATCAAAAGAGCAAAGTAGAGATTTTTGGAACTGTACAACTATGTTTTTAAATATAGTTTCTTGGAGCAGCAGGATATATTTAGAATACTAATTTTAGCACTTTAAGTGATAGAAGTAGACAATACCTGAGCAACAAATATATCTCCCAGTTCATATAAAAAAGTAAATGTTAACTTAATGGATCAAAAAATTTCTGATACAAAACATGCCAAATCTTAACAAAAAATGTTTCTGTTTTCCTAATTAATACCTTAAAATTAAATTATTTCATAAATTATTAAATTTACCCTTTTTACAAAATTTTTTAATTTTTGCTGCTATTAGAAACTTTTAAAAATAATTTTGGTTTGTTGCTCACGCAATTTTTTGTTCTTTGCTGTTGTTTTTTCATATGTTAGTCTTGGGCATATAAATTGCTCTCGAACTGGTTTTATCAAGTGTGAGCCATTATGAAATAGTCACTCTCAAAGGGTCCTTAATGGAACTTAAAAGCACACATAGGGGGGACCCTTGATGTGCCTTGATTGCCTTAGAGTGCTATGCCTGCAGCGTGTGCCTGTACATGTGCAAGACGTGCAAGTACATGTGTTAGGAGGGTAATTTGATGTGTGTGAGTAGCATACAGCAGAGCACCTGAGTAACTCTCATCTATTGCTGCTATCTAGAAATACAAAAAAAAAAAAAAAATCTCTTTCCATCTCTTAATATGAAGCTTAGGCAGAAAGAGATACCAAAATTACCTTAATATTGAGAACAGAAATAAGAGCTGATCTAGAATGCTTCCCATTATGCTTTCTTATATATCCCCAAACCACTGAGCCACACATTAGGTTTATAATATGGTATTTTGGGAGGAAGGAACTCTAATAATGCAATCTCCAAAGGAAAGATTCACAACTATGGCAGAGCAAACTATCTGGCTGTCACTTGTTTCCCAGCCAGCTTTTAGCTGGATTCACATTAAAGAGTGTCATGTGTATTTCTTTCAAGCTCCAGGGAATTGGAATTCCTGCCAGTACCACCCAGTTGGCCCCCAAAGAAGCAGCTGCTTTATGCTTGATTCAGACTATACTTAATATCCATGCAGAACAGCTCCATGAACTTTTCTCACCTGGAATTGATCACCTGATTATCAGTCACCTCTGAAGTGTCCCAGGCAGCAAAGACCCCAGAATATTGACAATGGTACTCACAGGAACCAGATGCAAATGCATGCTAACAGATCCCACCACCAGATCTTCCCTCAGATTTGAGGAAAAAAAAAAACCAACTTGATAGTTATTAAAATCCTTCTGAATGGAAGGCAGTGTGGAAGATTTAAAAATATATTGTCACTGTCTGTTGGTTTCTCTTCAGAGTAGTCATTACAACTGCTCAGTTATTTATAGCTTCCACCAGACTATAAGTCCCATGAAGGTACAGACTGTATCTGCCTTGCTGTCCATCATATAACAGATGCTTATTAAATGCTTCTTTAATAAGTAAATGAGGTGAGAGAATATTTCATGGGGAATGTAGGATTTGAGTTGTCTTTAGAAGAATACTGAAAGTAGGTACACAGGGAACTAAAGAAAGAAAGATATTAAAGGCATCAGGAAGAAAACGAGGCTTCCAAAATGATGGAGGGAGAGAGAAAAGGAGGGAAAGAGGGAGAGAGAGAGAGAAGAGAGAGATATGAGTCTCATGTTTTGACCCTTGAGTTTGTGCACCATTGGGATGGACACAGCACGCAATTGTTGATGAGTGACTGAAGCTGGGGAGATAGGTTAGGTCTCGAAGTATAGAATAACAAGTGTTTGAAGGAGGAGGACAATGGAAGCCCCAGGACTGAATACCATACTAGAAAGAGGTTGTGAGCCAAGAGGCATGAGGGCTGGGAAGCTTCTTGGTGTGGAGTCCACAATGACTGAGCAATAAGACTCAGAGATGGGAACATAAAAAAAAATCAGTAACGCAAAAGGTAGAATAAAGATATCCTCCATTCATCTAAGGATAAGGACTGTTTCCTTTTCTCCCTCTTATACCACCAAATAGCAAGACCCCTTGCCGTTGGCCACCAGGTGAAGTCCTTCCCTGAGGAAGGATGCATGGGCATGTTGTATAATCTATACACTTGCTACATACTCTTGGGCAAGTTACGTCACTTTTCAGAGACTCAGATTTCTCATCTATAAAACTGGGACAACATCTGCCTCTGGGAATTGGGGTAATGTGAACATTTAATGTGGTAAGACATCTAAAGTACTAAAAACATAGTACCTAACACATTGCAGAGGAGAGGTAGATAGATATGGAAAGAAGCAGAGATACAAATTACATAGATAGACATATATATTTTTCTTTCTCCCACTTAGCCTCTTAGCCTTAGACTCTAAAGACTTGTGTTTGAGGCTTTGCTCTTCCACTAAGCAAGTGATCATGGGTCTCTGTTTCCTCACCAAACAAAACATGAGAGAATGAACCAGGCAATCTCTCAACTATCTTCAAGTTGTAAGATTCTCTAATTCTCAGATTATAAAGAGGAATGTTTGGGGATCACATATTTAGTCTTTCTAACCATGTAATTTCTCAAGAGAAGTTTCTTAGGAGAGGCAGATAAACTAATCTTTATCTAATCTCATCAACAAGCATTAAGGATGCCATGTCAACACTTTTTGATCCTAGCGGGAAAGGATCTTCCTCCTCACACAGGCAACGAATGTGTCCAAGATCCTTAATTCTTAAGAGAGTAACTCATGAGTAAACGGGAAGCTTGAGTACACGAGAGAAACTTCCTGTTTTCCTTTGAGACACTGGAAAATTAAGTGTATCAGCCTCAAAGAGAGACACTAGAGTGAATAATGAAAGCACAGGTGGTGACTATAAATGCTGGAAAGTGAGGCTATCAAATGCAGGGAATTATAGTAAAAGCACATTTCTAGATAAATCCTCATGGTGTTTGTCTAATAAGTATGTTATCCCCAGAGCCATAACCTTTCAGAACATAACCATTATGTCACAGACAAGGCTCATGGCTCCTCTGATTCAGGACCCTGCCTCAAGCAGGAACCCAGGAGACTGCAGTGGACACCCTCAGTGGCCCCCTCACTATCTCTCCAACCAGATGGCAGGGACCTCCAGGATGCCAGCTTTATTATTTGGGTCCTGCCACTGCCCTCATCATGGGGTCTTACACAGAGGTGGCACTCAATAAATATAGGCTAAATGAATAAAAAAGTAGCAGGTATGCCCCTAAAGTTGGAGTTAACCTCAATAATGGCTAATAGTTCGATGCTGTATGAAGCTGTCTAAACCATTGTTTCATATTTTCAGCCTATATGAATTTGAATGTTTAGTGAAGGAGTTCATTTGTTCTAAACAGTTCTTCCTGCTTTGACGCATCCCCTCAAGCAGCCCTTGGTCTGATGGGAGAGGTGGCAGATGCATAAATATAAAATTCAAAGCAGAATGTGAATCATCAGAAAGTCAGCAAAGCACCATGAGTATTTAAAGGAAAGGATGAGTTTCAGGGAAATAGACATGTTTTGTGGACTAAGTGGTATTTGTGTCAGGTCTTCAGGAGTTATAAAATTTTGAGTAACACAAATAAAAGGGGGAAGATGGCACTTCAAGCAAAGAATTGAGCCCAACGAGGCATGAAGGCAGAAAGTGAAAAATGCATCCTGAAAGCAACTAGTTAGATAAATGTAGGTTTAGAGATTCTGGGAGTTAAGGCAAAACACAGGTTGGAGTTATATTGTGAAGAGATTTTTTTTTTTACTACCGAATTATGCAAGCCATATTTTAGCAGGAAAGATGAAAAGCATAGTTTAGAATACAAACCCAAAAATCAGATTAAAAAGGAAACCATCTGGATTCTGGGGCTCTCCTTAGAAATATATGTGCCTTGCTCTTCAAAGTGTGATAGGGGACCAGCAGTTTCACATTACCTTGGAGCTTATTAGAAATGTGGAACCTACAGAATCAGAATCTACATTTGAATGGGATCCACAGGTGATTCTGGTGCACATTAAGATTTAAGAAGTGAAGTCAGAGGAGAACTGGGAAGAGCCTGAACCTAAGTGGCTGCTCAAAGATGGCAGAGAGGAGACAGGAGAGAGATGTGGAAAGGCAATATGCTGGGATCATCTGAGGCAGCTGACACTTTATGCTAGGGACCAAAAGAACAGTGGGGTTATTCTCAGGAATCTCAGGAGGGAAACATGTAGGGCTCATGGGATGATAGATGATAATTTCACTTCACATAGAGAGATGAAGAAGCCTGCAGGAAGTATCCAGATATAGATGTCCAAAAGGCAACTGGAAAAGCATATTAGCTCATAAATAAAATCCTCTTGCACTTTATTTCTGCAACAGACATTCAAATGAAAAATGTAATAAATCACCTAGCCGGGCATGGTGTCTCATGCCTGTAATCCCAGCACTTTGGGAGGCTGAGCTGGCAGATCACCTGAGGTCAGGAGTTCAAGGCCAGCCTGGTCAACATAGCAAAACCCCATCTCTACTAAAAATACAAAAATTAGCCTGGCATGATGGCGCACGTCTGTAATCCCAGCTACTCAGGAGGCTGAGTCAGGAGAATCACTTGAGCCCAGGAGGCGGAGGTTGCAGTGAGCTGAGATCACACCACTGCACTCCAGCCTGGGCAACAGAGGGAGACTCTGTCTCAAAGGAAAAAAAAACAAAAAACAAAAAAAACCAAAACACACACATAGCATCTGGACACAATGTATGAAAAAAGTAAAAAATAAAAAAAATTGCTTAAAATATTATAAAAGAACAAGAAAATATCACAACTAAAAGGAAGAATAGATGTCATCCAATCCAATCCTGTTCTGTGATGGGAGGAATCACAGGTCCAGGAAGGGGCACTCATTTTGACAGGTGACTCAGAAGAGAAATAAAAATATTAAGTCACCTGACTGCAAACTCAGGGTTTACTGCACTTCACTGTTATTCTGATAAAATAGGCCTTGGGAACTAGAAATATTGGTGTTGGGTTCAAGGAGATATGGCTAGAAATCCAGAATCAATGGAAGTCTTAGTAAATGGCTCAGTTGGAAAACTTGAGGAATTTTATAACAAGCTTTTGCTTGGTGTACAGACCTTGGTCAGGTTTCAGGGCTATTTCAGAATATACTTGGTATTGGCATACCAAAATCAAATCTAATCTGAAATGCTTATTATATGACAACTATATTAATTAACATTTACATACCACCTAGTAGGTGCCACTCACTGTTCCAGATGTCTTACATGTATTTAATAATTTAAAACAACTATATGAAATAGGTACTGATATTCTCCATTTTATAGATGGAGAAATTAAGGCACAAATAACTTACCCAATGTCACAGGGCTCATCAGAGATGGAGCTAGGATTCAAATATGTAACAATTTATTTTCTTCTTAGAAGACTGGCTATATATTTTTTTTCTCCTTTTCATGTAAAACTATAAAACTTTCTGCAAGAATCAATTCTAACTGTGCAGACTGTTGAGCTAACAGACATGCTTGGTTTTGGGCAGTTTATGGTTATGCTTTGGTCTATTTCCTCTTTGGCTAATCCTTGTGCAATTTTGATCTAACACTGGCTTCTGGCCAATGATGACAATCCACTTTCATATCCTTTTTAATATTCTTTAGTCCCATTATCTTTAGGTCATTTCTAATGACCATCCTCTTAGTAAACTTCGCCTCTAACATGTTTTAGTAACAAGAGACAGGAAAAGACACACAGCTTCTGTTGTTTTGAAGAATAAAGCCTTCTTAACTGTGTTTTCCCTTTTTTGGCTTTGGAGCTGAGATTTCTGTTCAGTGGGGTTTAGTTTCCTTAGATCAGGATCAAGGGCACTGGCTGCGGTTGGCTCCCTCCCTCCATCCTGAGGAAGAGCTTCCAGCATGCCACCTGTGCCTCCTTTGTAGCATCGCATGGTAAAACGTGCTCCAACCGTGTTTCCCTTGGAAGGCGCTGGCACTGCTCCTCTGAAATAAATCCTCTCAGCTGGAGAGAGCGGGGACTGCGGGTGGGGTGCAGAGGCAAGGCCATATTATGGGGACCTTCATTAATGGCATTGTGGGTTGCCTTGATTTTCCACACGTCTGACCAAGTCAATTTCCTGTCTTGGATCCCTTTCCTTCTTGTCAAATTCCAAGTTTTTTGCTCTCCATTCTTGGCCTGGCTGTGTGGGTGATCGATTTTAATTTTTCTGCTTAAAATGTACGAAGTGTTTGCCTTTTGGAAAGGAATACAGAGAAGTGTCAGGGGAAGGGCTCAAAGTTTAATGATTTCTAAATGATAAAACCAAAATTCTCTTCTCTTCCCCTCCTCTCTCTCATCTCTTTTCCTTTCTTTTAAATTTTTGAAAATTTTATTTTTTAGGTTGACATACAATACAATCAACCTTTTAAGTGTATATTCTATGAATTTAAACAAATGTAGAGTCATGTAACTATCACCATAATCTTTTCTTTGTTTAAACTCAAACTCTTTGAACAAAATATTAAGTAAATATGCTAATATCTTACATTACATAAAATTATTATTAGCACAAGATGTGGTTATTATCTTCCCCAAAGAGGATTATTTTATTCATTACGACATTTTTAAACATTGTAACATTTTGTTTATCTCTAAGAAAAAGTTCCAGCTCCAGAATATGCAGATATATGTAGACAAGATCAACATTTTCATGGTTTAATACAATTAATTCTACTACATGTACCTTTAAATTTCTTTTTCTCCTTTGGTCTGGTATGAATGATGTTTTCATGGTTTGTTTCGAAGAATCTTGCTTTTATTACTTTGAGCAGTTATTTATTTAGGACAAGATAAATGATATCTGGTTGAGAAATGGTATTTACATCTCATAATACAGAAAACAATCTTGTGAAAACAAAATAAGCAGAGGGACACAAATGTCAAGCTTGACTATCACTTCAAATCAATTTCCAAATTTGGGAGGAGTAATCAACACATGAAAATGTAGCCAAGTGGAATGATCTATCTGTTGCTTTTTCTTCAAAAACAAAAATATAGGGCAAAAATTTTGATTATTAAATACTTCGCATAATTCTGAATGGCAATAAAAAGCCCAAAAAAGTCTATTCAAGTAATCTTGACTTTTAGGTTCTAAAGAAAAAAGTTTTTTCACATTTATTTATTCAAGAGTCCTTCCACACTCTATCGTTTCCTTGGCCTCTCATTCTTTAAGACCCAGCTAAAAGGAATCGTTCCCTGAAAAGATTTGCTTTTTCCTCAGAGTTAGCCATTATCTCATCTGTGTTCAGCTCAAATATTTCCTGGAGCATTGAACATTTTGTATCACAATAATCTATTTATAAGTCTGTCTTTCTCCTTTGGCTGTGAGCAACTGGAGGTAGGGGCCATATCTTATTTACCCTTATTTTGACGAGGTCTTTGCAAAGAATTCAATAGTTAATGAATAAAAAATAGAGTAAATAGCACTGAACAGTTGATTAAATGACCAATATTCACGCAGTATTAGTGTTAGGTGATATTCAGTATTAGTGTTAGAATTAACAAAGCTGCCCTGATCTTTGCCTTCGTAGAGATTACAGTATGATGAGGCAGAAGACAATGATAGATATCAATCTTAGAAAGGATGTCTTTTTCCTGATTGATAGACTACATGTTAAATCAAGTCAGTTATTATGTTTTCTATTATTGTTTTATATGACATCACTAACATTTGATATTACTGTGATGAGATTTTAGTTTCAGCAAAGGGCTATTAGGTATTTTCTAATTTCAATCTAATAAGAAAATATTTAACTGTTTTTATTTTGTGACTTTCCTTGTTTCAGTTACTAATAGATGATGCTGAAAATCATCTTTAGACACCCTATCCATAAATTAAATTGTACACACCAGCTGCATGTGCTATGTGTGCTAAAATCAATAGAATGGGCTGCTAGTTCCTTTCTCCTCACTAAAAGAATTATTATATAATTGAATTATATTTATGATGATATTTTTATAAATTAATAGTTTGTTTGGCTGGTCTAGTAACCTACATCCAAATTTTGATGGCAAACTTTCTCTTTAGGAAATGACTTGATTAAATACAAGAAAACAAAGGGAAAGTAAGGATCATAATTTTCTGTTTACTCGTTGTTATCTTATTTTCCTTTATCCCAAGAAAGAAGCAGCCTGCTTATATTTTGATAATGCTGTTTATCTGTCAGATGATGCAGGAAGAAGCCAGCTGTTTCCTATAAAGATATCTTGGAAAACAGCAATATGACTGTCTATAATGGCAAATGCTATCTGATACCATCTCTAGGGGGTAGTTCTTGTTGAAATTTTGTGAGAGGGTTTTCTAAACAGCAGGCCAAGATGTCAAAAATGGTTACTTGGTTACTGCTGATACATGCCAAAGTCAATGCAAAATACGTAAAGAGGAAAATAAAATCCTATTTGAGAGAAGAAGGAAAGGTTCAGAAGACAGTTCAGAGCAGGCAGTGTCCACAGAGTGTATTAAGACGGAATTGATTTTAAAAAGTCTGAGAGTGGGGCTGAAAGCTCAAAGCTGTGAACATAGTCATCGGTGCCCAGATCTTTTCATAGATGTTTTCATAATGCAAGTCCTCAGGATCTGAATGTGATGACGGAGGAAAGGGAAAACAAAGCTCAGAAGACCCCACATGTTTGGAGCTTTGTCATTTCATATAGGTTAATTTTCCAATGGAGAACATTAAGGAATTCTCCTCACAGTCACCAAAGAGGAATAGTGCCTGCACCTGGAGAGCACTGGGCCCAGAAATGGGTTCCATAAGGACAAAAGAAGACATATGGAGGATAGGCAGTTCCAAGGGAGGGAGCCCAAGAGAGAGAGAGAGAATTGTGAAGCTGTGTCCCATGAGAAAAGAGCCTGGAGAAAAGTAGTTCAGGAGAAACAGGACGAGCTTCCCTCAAAAGTTCCCAGAGCTGTTGTAGAAAGTCTTGGCCTATAAGTTCCTAAAGGCTGGACTAGACGCTATAGAAAGAATTTACAAGGTATATGTTTCATCTGAACATAAGTAAAATTCATCTGTTGGATGAGCAACATGTATGGGTATAAATACAAACTAACGTTGACATTTGACTCTCACTCTGTCTTAAAATCTTCTCATTGAGTGTGGTCTTTCCCTGCCCTGGATAAAAAGCCCTTCAGGTAAATGAAAGTTTTACAGCCACTTAACATGAAAAAAAAAAAAGCAAAACAAAACAAAGCAAAAACAAAGCAACAACAACAACAAAACAGTAATTTAAAATGAAAGGGATGTCATGGGAGTATGACATTTCTCTATTTCTTCGCCTCATGCTTTTTCTCCTCCCATAGCCAGCTCACCATGATTTCTGACCCTTCCATGTAGAAGGAAGGGAAGGAAGGACAGATGAAGGGGCATGGAAGCCACTGTGACTGTGCTGCTATAATGACTCACCTTCCCTGGGGCTAGCAGGTGTTTAAGCTGACTCTTTTGTGCTCCTCAGGGATCTTCCTTATTCCTGGTTATCTCATGTCTGCAGTTTCCTTGACCTAGGTGAATGCAGTCTAGTTTAACTGTTTCTCCTTTCCCCTCTGTCCCTAGGAATCTTCCTTCAGCTTCTTTTCTGTTGGGGCTTTAGTATCTTTCAGGTGACCCCACTGAACAAGATCTAAGAAAACTCCCACACAGTCCTGTTTTCACACACTGACAATCTATAAGTGCAGGCCCTTACTAACACAACAGCATTTCTTCTCCATTTCACTGGTAAAGTAACTGGCCAAGTCTTTCTCTCCTCATGCTCCCTTGCTCCAGTATGCCTGCCAACCGGAAGTAACAAGACTCAAATTCTCCAAATGAACCCATGGGAGCCTCTTTCCCTTGAACTGAGATGATGAGAAGGAAGGGGACCCCCCAATACTTTCCTCACAAGACCCTTTCCAATAGCCAACAACTTGAACCTTCTATACCTTCTATGCTGCAGACAAGTCTTGCAGTAATTTCTCAGCCAAGATAGTCTGTCATTTTGGAATGTGGCATCTGTTGTTAACAGAAACCAAAATAGGAAGAGTTCCATGTTAACACCCTATAACCCAATGCAGGACTTTTTCTGATAAATAGCATACTGTGTATCATGCTGAGTTGGGAGCTGGACTCATTTGGTAGTTTTCAAACTTTACTGGTGCCAAGTTTTGCAATTTTATGGCAGTGCTTTGGCACTATTTATTTGGAAATAAGAAGGAAGCCTCAAGTGGTGCTCTGGTTCTGCCACCTTCATGTCAACTGAAGTCGCTCAGCTTTTGATTTTTGTATGTTGAGTTTTAACATTAAGATTTCACTAAGATAATATTACGCTGCCAAAAAGAGGCTGCTTACTGGGTAGACTCATCTTAACCATTGATTAATTCACTCATCTGTCTATTCTGAGCAAGACACCAGTCTAGGCAGTTTCACTCTGATCCTGGGAGTTCAGAACTGCTACTGCAGCTAATCAGCAGGGCTTCCAACTATAAGTTAAAACAGCTCTGCACAGGTCAGCCACTTTTTCACTGGACAAGCTTAAAGGAGTTACTGAAACTTTCTGTACTTCAGTTTTCTCATCTGTTAAATACCTGTCTGGTAGTATTGTTTTGAATTGTGTGTGTCAAGTGCCCTGCATGGTATTTCCTGAGTGCATGTATGTTGACACTCAGGATATCACAGCTACATGGCCTTTCAAAGCTGTCTTGGAAGCTAACAAGCAAAGTTCTCAGAAACTATCCTCTCCTGTGTCATTAATTTGAAGGACCTTGCTCTAGTGACACCTGTGACAAGGGGACATCATGTCCTCTCAAACCATTTCCTTCTCCTATACCCTAAGTGAGAGACTGAAACAGTTTCCTTGGAGATTTTTATTGTGGGTACAGGGCATAAAGGAAATATCTCCCCAACCTGAATGCAGACCAGGAGCAAGAAATCAGAAGCACCATTTACTGAATAGGGAATCCTTTCCCCATTACTTGTTTCTGACAGCTTTGTCAAAGGTCAGATGGTTGAAGGTGTGCAGCCTTATTTCTGGTGTCTCTATTGTTCCGTTGTTCTATGTGTCTGTTGTACCAGTACCATGCTGTTTTGGTTACAGTGGCCCTGTAGCGTAGCTGAAAGTTGGGTAATGTGATACCTCCAGCTTTGTTCTTCTTACTTAGGATGGCTTTGGTTATTTGGGCTCTTTTTGGGTTCCATATGAATGTTAAAATAGTTTTTTTTCTAGTTCTATGAAGAATGTCATTGGCAATCTGATAGGAATAGCATTGGATCTATAAATTGCTTTGGGCAGTATAGCCATTTTAATGATATTGATTCTTCCAATCCATGAGCATTAAATGTTTTTCCACTTGTTTGTGTCATTTCTGATTTCTTTGAGCATTGTTTTGTAATTCTTATTGTAAAGATATTTTACCTCCCTAGTTAGCTGAATTCCTAGGTATTTTATTCTTTTTGTGGCAATTGTGAATAGGATTGCATTCTTCATTTGGCTCTTGGCTTGGCTATTATTGGTGTATAGGAATGCTAGTAATTTTTGTGCTTTAATTTTGTATCCTGAAGCTTTACTGGAGTTGTTTACAGGCTAACGGAGCTTTTGGGTTGAGACTCTGGGGTTTTCTAGATAAAAGATTATGTCATTTGCAAACAGGAACAATTTGACTTCCTCTCTTCCTATTTGAATGCCCTTTATTTTTTTTCTCTTGCCTGATTTTCCTGGTCAGGACTTCCAATACTGTATTGAACAGGAGTGGTGAGAGAGGGCATCCTTGTCTTGCACTGGTTTTCAACAAGAATGCTTCCAGCTTTTACCCATTCAGTATGATGTTGGCTGTGGGTTTGCCATAGATGATGCTTATTATTTTGAGGTATGTTCCCTCAATACCTAGTTTACTGAGGTAATCATATGTGGTTGCCTTCAGTTCTGCTTATGTGATGAATCATATTTATTGATTTGCATATCTTGAGCCAATCTTGCATCCCAGGGATAAAGCCTACTTGATCTTGGTGGATTAGCTTTTTGATGTGCTGCTAGATTCTGTTTGTCAGTATTTTGTTGAGGATTTCTGCATCAATGTTCATCAAGAATATTAACCCGAAGTCTTCTTTTCCTGTTGTGTCTCTGCCAGGTTTGGGTATCAGGGTGATGTTGGCCTCACATAATGAGATGAGGAGTCCCTCCTCCTCAATGTTTGGAATAGTTTCAGTGGGAATAACACCAGCTCTTCTTTGTACATATGGTAGAATTTGGCTTTGAATCTGTCTGGTCCTGAGCTTTTTTTTTTTGCTTTGGTTGGTAGGCTATTTATTACTGATTCAATTGTAAAGCTTGTTATTGGTCTGTTTAAGGAATCAATTTCTTCCTGGTTCAGTCTTGGAAGGGTGTATGTGCCCAAGAATTTAACCATCTCTTCCAGGTTTTCTAGTTTGTGTGCATAGCGGTGTTTATAGTACTTTCTGATGGTTATTTTTATTTCTGTGGGGTCAGTGGTAACATCCCCTTTGTCATTTCTAATTGTTTTTATTTCCATCTTCTCTCTCTTCTTATTCGTTTAGCTAGTGGACTATCTTATTAATTTTTCAAAAAAAACAAACAGCTGCTGGATTTGTTGATCTTTTGAATGGTCTTCTGTGTCTTGGTCTCCTTCAGTTCAGCTCTGATTTGTGTTATTTCTTGTCTTCTGCTAGGTTTGGGGTTGGTTTGCTCTTGCATCTCTAGTTCTCTTAGTTACAATGTTAAGTTGTGAATCTGAGATCTAACTTTTTGATGTGGACATTTAATGCTATAAATTTCCCTCTTACCACTACCTTAGCTGTGTCCCAGAGGTTCTGGTATATTGTATCTTTGTTCTCCTTAGTTTCAAAGAACTTCTTGATTTCTGTCTTAATTTCATTATTTACCACAAAGTTAATCAGAAGCATGTTGTTTAATTTTCATGTAATTGTGTGGTTTTAAGAAATTTTTTTAGTCTTGATTTCTAATTTTATTGCTTTATGGTTTGAAAGTATGTTTGGTATGATTTCAGTTTTTTTCTGATTGCTAAGGATTCTTTTATGTCTGATTGTTTGTTCTATTTTACAGTATGTGTCATGTGGCAATGAGAAGAATGTACATTCTGTTGTTTTGGGATGGAGAACTCCATAGAGGTCTATCAGATCCATTTTGTCTAATGTTGAGTTCAGGTCCTGAATATCATTGCTAATTTTCTGCCTTTGCCTAATACTGTCAGTGGATTGTTGATGTCTCCACCATTATTGTGTGGGAGTCTAAGTATCTTTGTGAGTCTCTAAGAACTTGGTTTATGAATCTGGGTGCTTCTGTTTTGGGTGCATATATATTTAGGATCGTTAGGTCTTCTTGTTGAATTGCACTCTTTACCATTATTGTCATGCCCTCTTTTGTCTTTTTTGATCTTTGTGGTTTAAAATCTGTTTTGTCTGAAATTAGGATTGCAACCCTTGCTTTTATCTGATTTCCATTTGCTTGGTAGATTTTCCTCCATGCCTTTATTCTGAGCCTATGGATGTCATTGCATGTGAGATATGTGTTTTGAAAACAGCATCCTGTTGGGTCTTGGTTTTCTATCTACCTTACCACTCTGTGTTTTTTAAGTTGGGGCATTTAGCCCATTTACATTCAAAGTTAATATGAATATGTGTACATTTGATCCTGTCATTCTGTTGTTAGGTGGTTATTACGCTGGCTTGTTTATGTGGTTGCTTTATAGTGTCACTGCTGTGTTCACTTAAGTGTATTTTTGTATTGGCTGGTAATGGCCTTTCCTTTCCATATTTAGTGCTCCTTTTAAGATCTCTTGTCAGGCGGGTCTAGTGGTAACAAACTCCCTTACCATTTGCTTATAGGGAAAGGATTTTATTTCTTTTTTGGTAAGAAAGCTTAGTTTGGCTGGATATGTAATTCTTAGTTGAAGATTTTTTTCTTTAACAACATTATATAGGCTCTCAATCTCTTCTGGCTTGTAAGGTTTCTGCTGAGCAGCTTGTTGTTAGCCTGATGAGGTTCACTTTGTAGGTGACTTGCCTTTTCTCTCTAGCTGCCTTTAACATTCCTTTCTTTTATTTTGACCTTAGAAAATCTGATGATTATGTGTTTTGGGGGTGATCTTCTTCTGTAGAATCTTGCAGAGTTATCTGTATTTCCTGAATTTGACTGTTGACTTCTCTAGAGAGGTTGGGGAAGTTTTCATAAATGAAAACCTGGAACAGTTTTCAGGTTGTTTGTGCCCTCCCCATCTCTTTCAGGGATGCCAATGATTAAAAATATGGAACACTCCACACATTTGCATATCATCCTTGGGTAGGAGTCATGCTAATCTTCTCTGTATCATTCCAATTTTAGTACAGGTGGTGTTAAAGTCAACACAGAAGCCAAGTTTTCTAATAACAGCAAGGCAGATGACTGTTCCCCAAGGGCAGCTGGCTCCTAAGAAAGAGGAGTGAACAGCTAACCATTCTCACTAGTCCTCCTAACCTCACTCACCTAATATTTCTGTTTCTGTAGGAAGGAATAAAGGGTGGAACAATCAGCCAACGTGTTTAGAGAAAATTTCTTGTTATGAAAACAATCCTAAAATTCATATGGAACCAAAAAATAACCAAAAGGATCTCGCATAGCCAAGGCAAGACTAAGCAAAAAGAACAAACCTGGAGGCATCACATTACCAGACTTCAAACTATACTACAAGGCTATAGTTACAAAAGCGGCATGGTACTGGTATAAAAATAGGCATGTAAGGGCCAGGCACAGTGGCTTATGCCTGTAATCCCAGCACTTTGGGAGGCTGAGGTAGGCAGATTACCTGAGGCTAGGAGTTTGAGACCAGCCTCACCAACATGGAGAAACCCCATTTCTACTAAAAATATGAAATTAACTGGGTGTGGTGGCACATGCCTGGAATCCCAGTAATCCCAACTACTCGGGAGGCTGAGGCAGAAGAATTGCTTGAACCTGGGAGGTGGAGGTTGTAGCCCGAGATTGTGCCATTGCACCTCAGCCTAGGCAACAGGAGTGAAATTTCATCTTAAAAACAAAACAAAACAAGCAAACAAAAACAGAAATAGGCATGTAGACTAATGAAACAGAACACAGAACCTAGAAATAAAGCCAAATATTTACAGCCAACTGATCTTTGACCAAGCAAACAAAAACATAAAGTGGGGAAAGGACACTCTATTCAACAAATGGTGCTGGGATAATTGGCAAGCCACATGTAGAAGAATGAAGCTGGATCCTCATCTCTCACATTACACAAAAATCAACTGAAGATGGATCAAATACTTAAATCTAAGACCTGAAACCATAAAACTTCAAGAAGATAACATTGGAAAAACTCTTCTCAATGTTAGCTTAGGCAAAGAATTCATGACTAAGAACCCAAACAGAAATGCAACAAAAACAAAGATAAATGGATGGGACCTAATTAAACTAAAAATATTCTGCACAGCAAAAGAAATAACCAGCAAACAGACAACATACAGAATGGGAGAAAATTTTTGTAATCTATGCACCCAATAATGGACTAATATCCAGAATCTACAAGGAACTCAAAAAATAAAGCAAGAAAAAGAAACAAAACGGAGGTCTGTTCCAAGATGGTCAAATAGGAACAGCTCCAGTCTGCAGCTCTCAGCATGACTGATGCAGAAGACAGGTGATTTCCGCATTTCCAACTGAGGTACCTGGTTCATCTCATTGGGACTGGTTGGAAAGTGAGTGCAGTCCATGGAGGGTGAGTCAAAGCAGAGTGGGGCATTGCCTCTCCTGGGAAGTACAAGAGGTTGGGGGATTTTCCTTTCCTAGCCAAGGGAAGCCATGACAGACTATACCAGGAAAACCGGGACATTGCCACCTAAACACTGTGGTTTTCCAACGGTCTTAGCAAATGGCACACCAGGAGATTATATCCCATGCCTGGCTCAGTGGGTCCCATGCCCATGGAGCCTTGCTCACTGCTAGTCCCAGACTGAACTGCGAGATGGCAAGTCTAGCTGGGGCAGGGGTGTCCACCATTGCTGAGGCTTGACTAGGTAAACAAAGCAACCAGGAAGCTCGAACTGGGTGGAACCCAACACAGCTCAATGAGGCCTGCCTGCCTCTGTAGACTCCACCTCGGGGGTAGGATATAGCTGCACAAAAGGCAGCAGAAACTTCTGCAGACTTAAACGTCACTATCTGACAGCTCTGAAGAGAGCAGTGGTTCTCCCAGTACAGTGTTTAAGGTCTGAGAATCGACAGACCATCTCCTCAAGTGGGTCCCTGATCCCTGTGTAGCCTAACTTAGAGACACCTCCCAGTAGGGGCCGACTGACACCTGATACAGCCTGGTGACCCTCTGAGATGAAGCTTCCAAAGGAAGGATCAGGCAGCAATATTTGCTGTTCTGCAATATTTGCTGTTCTGCAGCCTCCGCTGGTGATACCCAGGCAAACAGGGTCTGGAGTGGACCTCCAGCAAACTCCAAAAGACCTGTAGCTAAGGGACCTGACTGTTAGAAGGAAAACTAGTAAACAAAAGGAATAGCATCAACATCAACAAAAAGGATACCCACACCAAAACCCTATCTGTCACCATCAACAAAGACCAAAGTTAGACAAAACCACAAAGATGGGGAGAAACCAGAGCAGAAAAGCTGAAAATTCTAAAAACCAGAGCTCCCCTTCTCCTCCAAAGGATTGCAGCTCCTCGCCAGCAACAGAACAAAGCAGGACAGAGAATGACTTTGACAAGTTGACAGAAGTAGGCTTCAGAAAGTCAGTAATAACAAACTTCTCCAAGCTAAAGGAGGGTGTTCAAACCCATCACAAGGAAGCTAAAAAATTGAAAAAAGATTAGACGAATGGTTAACTAGAATAAACAGAGTAGAGACGACCTTAAACGACCTGATGGAGCTGAAAACCATGGCATAAGAACTATGAGATGTATGCACAAGCTTCAGTAGCTGATTCAATCAAGTGGAAGAAAGGGTATTAGTGATTGAAGATCAAATTAATGAAATATAGTGAGAAGAGAAGTTGAGAGAAAAAAGAGTAAAAAGAAACAAACAAAGCCTCCAAGAAATATGGGACTATGTGAAAAGACCAAATCTACATTTGATTGTTGTACTTGAAAGTGACGGGGAGAATGGAACCAAGCTGGAAAACACTCTTCAGGATATTATCCAGGAGAACTTCCCCAACCTAGCAAAGCAGGTCAACATTCAAATTGAGGAAATAGAACACCACAAAGATACTCCTCGAAAAGGGCAACACCAAGACACATAATTGTCAGATTCACCAAGGTTGAAAGGAAGGAAAAAATGCTAAGGGCAGCCAGAGAGAAAGGTCAGGTGACCCACAAAGTGAAGCCCATCAGACTAACAGCAGATCTCTCAGCAGAAATCGTACAAGCCAGAAGAGAGTGGGGGCCAATATTCAACATTCTTAAAGAAAAGAATTTTCAACGGAGAATTTCATATCCAGCCAAACTAAGCTTCATAAGTGAAGGAGAAATAAAATCCTTTACAGAAAAGCAAATGCTGAGAGATTTTGTCACCACCAGGCCTGCCTTATAAGAGCTCCTGGAGGAAGCACTAGACATGGAAAGGAACAACCGATACCAGCCACTGCAAAAACAGGCCAAATCGTAAAGACAGTTGAAGCTAGGAAGAAACCGCATCAACTAGTGGGCAAAAAAACCAACTAACATCATAATGACAGGATCAAATTCACACACAACAACATTAACCTTAAATGTAAATGGGCTAAATACTCCAATTAAAAGACACAGCCCGGCAAATTGGATAACGAGTCCAGACCCATCAGAGTGCTGTATTCAGGAGACCCATTTCATGTGCAGAGACATACATAGGTTTAAAATAAAGGGATGGAGGAAGATCTACCAAGCATAAGGAAAGCAAAAAAAGGTAGGGGTTTCAATCTTAGTCTCCAATAAAACAGACTTTAAACCAACAAAGATCAAAAGAGACAAAGAAGGTCATTACATAATGGTAAAGGGATCAATTCAACAAGAAGACCTAACAATTCTAAATATATATGCACCCAATACAGGAGCACCCAGGTTCATAAAGCAAGTCCTGAGAGACCTAAAAAGAGACTTAAACTCCCACAAAATAATAATGGGAGAATTTAACACCCCACTGTCAATAGTAGACAGATCAATGAGACAGAAGGTTAACAAGGATATCTGGGACTTGAACTCAGCTTTTAACCAAGCAGACCTAATAGACATCTACAGAACGCTCCATCACAAATCAACAGAATATACATTCTTCTCCACACCACATCGCACTTATTCCAAAATTGACCACACAGTTGGAAGTAAAGCACTCCTCAGCGAATGTAAAAGAACAGAAATCACAACAACCTGTTTTTCAGACCACAGTGCAAATTAGAACTCAGGATTAAGAAACTCACTCAAAACTGCACAACTACATGGAAACTGAACAACCTGCTCCTGAATGACTACTGGGTAAATAATGAAATGAAGGCAGAAACAAAGATGTTCTTTGAAACCAATGAGAACAAAGACATAACATACCAGAATCTCTGGGACACATTTAAAGCAGTGTGTAGAGGGAAATTTATAGCACTAAATGCCCACAAGAGAAAGGAGGAAAGATCTAAAATTGACACCCTAACATCACAATTAAAAGAACTAGAGAATCAAGAAAAAAACACATTCAAAAGCAAGCAGAAAGGCAAGAAAAAACTAAGATCAGAGCAAAACTGAAAGCGTTAGAGACACAAAAAATCAACGAATCCAGGAGCTGGTTTTTTGAAAAGATCAACAAAATTGATAGACTGCTAGCAAGACTAATAAAGAAGAAAAGAGAGGAATCAAATAGACACAATAAAAAATGATAAAGGGGATAGCACCACTCATCCCACAGATATACAAACTACCATCAGAGAATACTATAAACACCTCTATGCAAATAAACTAGAAAATCTAGAAAAAGATGGATTAATTCCTGGACATATACACCCTCCCAAGACTAAACCAGGAAGAAGTTGAATCCCTGAATAGACCAATAGCAGACTCTGAAATTGAGGCAATATTTAATAGCCTACCAGCCAAAAAATGTACAGGACCAGACGGATTCACAGTCAAATTCTACCAGAGGTACAAAGAGGAGCTGGTACCATTCCTTCTAAAATTATTCCAATCAATAGAAAAAGAGGGAATCCTCCCTAACTCATTTTATGAGGCCACCATCATCCTGACACCAAAGCCTGGCAGAGACACAACAAAAAAAGAGAATTTTAGACCAATATCCCTGATGAACATCGATGCAAAAATCCTCAATAAAATACTGACAGACCGAATCCAGCAGCACATCAAAAAGCTTATCCACCAAGATCAAGTTGGCTTCATCCCTGGGATGCAAGACTGGTTCAACATATGCAAATCAATAAACGTAATCCAGCATTTAAACAGAACCAAAGACAAAAACCACATGATTATCTCAATAGACGCAGAAAAGGCCTTTGACAAAATTCAACAGCCCTTCATGCTAAAGACTCTCAATAAACTAGGTCTTCATGGAACATATCTCAAAATAATAAGAGCTATTTATGACAAACCCTCAGCCAGTATGATACTGACTGCGCAAAAACTAGAAGTATTCCCTTTGAAAACTGGCACAAGACAGGGATGCCCACTCCCACCACTCCTATTCTACATAGTGTTGGAAGTTCTGGCCAGGGCAATCAGGCAGGAGAAAGAAATAAAGGGTATTCAGTTAGGAAAAGAGGAAGTCAAATTGTCCCTGTTTGCAGATGACATGACTGTATATTAAGAAAACCCCATTGTCTCAGCCAAAAATCTCCTTCAGCTGAGAAACAACTTCAGCAAAGTCTCAGGATACAAAATCAATGTGCAACAATCAGAAGCATTCTTATGCACCAATAACAGACAGACAGACAGCCAAATCATGAGTGAACTCCCATTCACAATTGCTACAAAAAGAATAAAATACCTAGGAATCTAACTTACAAGGGATGTGAAGGACCTCTTCAAGGAGAACTACAATCACTGCTCAATGAAATAAAAGAGGACACAAACAAATGGAAGAACATTCCATGCTCATGGATAGAAAGAATCAGTATCGTGAAAATGGCCAGACTGCCCAAGGTAATTTATAGATTCAATACCATTCCCATCAAGCTGCCAATGATTTTCTTCACAGAATTGGAAAAAAACTACTTTAAACTTCATATGGATCCAAAAAGGAGCCTGCATTGCCAAAAAAATCCTAAGCAAAAAGAACAAAGCCGGAGGCATCACGCTACCTGACTTCAAACTATACTGCAAGGCTACAGTAACCAAAACAGCATAGTACTGGTACCAAAACAGATACAGACCAATGGAACAGTACAGAGGCATCAGAAATAACACCACACCTCTATAACCATCTGATCTTTGACAAACTTGACAAAAACAAGAAATGGGGAAAGAATTCCCTATTTAATAAATGGTGCTGGGAAAACTGGCTAGCCATATGTAGAAAGCTGAAACTGGATCCCTTCCTTATACCTTATACAAAAATTAATTCAAGATGGATTAAAGACTTAAATGACAGACCTAAAACCATAAAATCCCTAGAAGAAAACCTAGACAATACCATTCAGGACATAGGCATGTGCAACGACTTCATGTCTAAAACACCAAAAGCAATGGCAACAAAAGCCAAAATAGACAAATGGGATTGAATTAAGCTAAAGAGCTTCTACACAGCAAAAGAAACTACCACCAGAGTGAACAGGCAACCTACAGAAAGGGAGAAAATTTTTGCAATCTACCCATCTGACAAAGGGCTAATATCCAGAATCTACAAAGAACTTAAACAAATTTACAAGTAAAAATCAAACAACCTCATCAAAAAGTGGGCAAAGGATATGAGCAGACACTTCTCAAAAGAAGACATTGCTGCAGCCAACAGACACATGAAAAAATGCTCATCATCACTGGTCATCAGAGAAATGCAAATCAAAATCACAATGAGATACTATCTCACACCAGTTAGAATGGCAATCATTAAAAAGTCAGGAAACAACAGGTGCTGGAGAGGATGTGGAGAAATAGGAATGCTTTTACACTATTGGTGGGAGTGTTAACTAGTTCAACCATTGTGGAAGACAGTGTAGTGATTCCTCAACGATCTAGAACTAGAAATACCATTTGACCCAGCCATTCCATTACTGGGTATATACCCAAAGGATTATAAATCATGCTACTATAAAGACACATGCACATGTATGTTTATCATGGCACTAATCACAATAGCAAAGACTTGGAACCAACCCCAATGTCCATCAATGTTAGAGTGGATTAAGAAAATGTGGCACATATACACCATGGAATACTATGCAGCCATAAAAAAGATGAGTTCATGTCCTTTGTAGCGACATTGATGAAGCTGGAAACCATCATTCTGAGCAAACTATCACAAGGACAGAAAGACAAACACCACCTGTTGTCACTCGTAAGTGGGAATTGAACAATGAGAACACTTGGACACAGGGTGGGGAACATCACACACCGGGCCTGTCATGGGGTGATGGGATGGGGGAGGGATAACATTAGGAGCAATACCTAATGTAAATGATGAGTTATTTAGTGCAGCAAACCAACACAGCACATGTATACATATGTGACAGACCTGCACGTTTTGCACATGTACCCTAGAACTTAAAGTATAATAAATAAATAAATAAAAATAATCCCATCAAAAAGTGGACTAAGGACATGAATATACAATTCTCAAAAGCAGAAATACAAATGGTCAGCAAACTTTTGAAAGAATGTTCAATATCACTAATTATCAGAGAACTGCAAATCAAATTCCACAATGAAATAACACCTTACTCCTGCAAAAATGGTCATAATTTAAAAATCAAAAATGAACACAGGTTGTCATGGATGTGGTGAAAAGGGAACACTTTCACCTGGATGGTGGGAATATAAACTAGTACAACCACTATGGAAAACAGCATAGAGATTCCTTTAAGAACTAAGAATACACCTACCATTTGATCCAGCAATTCCATTACTGGGCATCTTCCTAGTGGAAAAGAATTCATTATATGAAAAAGACACTAGCACATACATGTTTATAGCAGCACAATTTTGAATTGCAAAAATATGGAACACCAGCCTTAATGCCCATCAAACAATGAGTGGATAAAGAAAATAGGATCTACATTATGGAATACTAACCAGCCCTAAAAAGGAATAAAATAATGACATTTGCTGCAACCTGGATGGACTTGGAGACCATTATTCTAAATGCAATAACTCGGGAATGCAAAACCAAACATCGTATGTTCTCACTTATAGGCAGGAGCTAAGCTATGAGGATCCAAAAGCATAAGAATAATATAATAGAATTTGGGGACTCCAGGGAAGGGTAGGAGGGGGTGAGGGATAGAAAAAAAAAAACACCACACATTGGGTACAGTGTACACTGCTCCAGTGATGGATGCACCAAAGTATCAGAAATCACCACTTTTTCATGCAACCGAACACCACCTGTTTCCCCAAAACTATTGAAATAAAAATTTAAGAAATAAAAAATAAAAATAAAATGAAAAAAAGAAAACCAGTTGTGAAGACATATTCTATCTGCTACTTTGCACTGTAGCACTTTATCATGTTCTACCTTGTATAATATGTTGCCGGGGTGGCTGGGGGAAGCATTGCTCTAGAGGAAATGTCATTTATTCTGAAACAGGAAATAGGATGGCTTTTGAGGCTGCAATTTCAGTGCTAAAGGGCAGAGTTAGGGGAAGGAGTTGGTTCTAGCCTCCAGGCCTTGCAGACCTGCCTTGGGGCAAATGGCTGTGGCATGTGTGTATGTGTGTGTGTGTGTGTATGCATGTGTGTCCACACACACTCACATATACTCATGTGTAAAATAGAGAAGCTATGGACCCAAGCATAAAAAATTATTGAGAACTGGAATTATAGGTGTAGGGAGGGACTACAGCTGAGTATATCCAGGGTGAGGGTATCAGTAGACAGACATCCTCTTCTCTATATCTGGAGAGCTTCCAGCTGGCACGAACAGGGACCTGACATCACCAGAGCCCTTCTTCAGCAGACAGGGCATTGTACTAGACTCCAGGATGGCCAGGATAGGGGGCAGGGTAGATGATCAAAATGCTAGGCTTCCAGTATGTCAGTAACACCATTCTTTTGGCACAGGAGCCAAATGAATCATGAGTGTCTCCAACAGAACTGAAAGTAATTTCTCTTTAGCACCAGAGTAATAAAGACCAACTCCTTGAACTAAGGAAGTACAGGTTGAATATCCCTTATCCAAAATGCTTGGGATCAATAGTGTTTCAGATTTCTGACTTTTTTTTTTTTTTTTTGATTTTGGAATATTTGCATTGCCAAATCCAAAATCCAAAATGCTCCAATGAGCATTTCCTTTGGTGCTCAAAAAGTTCCAGATTTTGGAGCATTTTGGATTTTGAATTTTCAGATTTGAGATGCTCAAACTCTATAGCTGGGATCCCAGAAGCTACTATGGTTGGAAAGAAGTACACACTTGCAGTTAGGATGAGGTCTCCGAGTTATTTCATCAGACTATCAAAAAGATTGGTTTCTTTTTTAATTCCCTAACTCATGTAAATTAAGATGATTTCTTGCTTACACCTTAGATTTTTGGAGATAGGGTAGCATAATGATTAAGAGTATATATCCTGAAGCTAAACCGCCTGGATTTAAATCCTGGCTCTGCCATTTACAACTTTGTGACCGGTGCTCAAGTCTCCTCAAACGTGAAATAGAGATGGTAATAACTAACTTGTGGGAGGTAGGGAGGATTAAAGAATGTTAACATGTGTAAGCTCTTGGCACAGTGCCTGGCACATACCAAGTGTTCACTAAATGTCAGGTATTGATATTAATATTCTCTTGTTTCTTTTTCCTAGATATCTTGCCTACTCCAATGGGAATGGAATCTCCCAAAAGGCTCCCAGAACAGGTTGAGCATACTCACAATCAGCACTTAATGACAGAGCCCTTTCTTCAAAAGAAAGAGAGTGAGCTGAAAAGAAACAGAATACCAGAATTCAGAGTTTGACGTGAGGGTTTCCAGCTGAGAGTTATTTTAAGGTACAAGCAGGTAGTGTCATGAAGACTTGGGAGCAGCTCAGTATTCCCACAGAGAGACTCCACTGGCAAGCAAATCATTTAGCAGAGTCCAGGGTGTTCCTAGGAGATTCAGGCAGGGGGTCCAAACACGATTATTTTTGTTTCCATTTCTGAGGAAAAGCTGGAAGGGAGAGGAATTTGGATTGAGAAAGTAAAATAAGGGGATTGGATAGGATGATCTCCAAAGACTGTTCCAGCATTCTGCAAGACACTGAGTCTGTGAGCATGACTAAAAGAATGAAGATTTAAAAATATTCAAGGCAGGAGAATTCAGGCAGATGCTCAGGAAAATATGTCCCAACCAAATTCCTGCTGAACCTCAGAATACCCTGGTAAGAGAAATGATGTGAATTTCATACCCAGAGTTATGGAAAATAGAATGAAACACATAAGGTTGGGGGAAAAATCTTACACTGGCAGAGATACAACCTTTTTTATTTAGTCAGTCTTTCCTCATTTCACCATAGCTAGAAGTTATGTTGTGTCAAAGGAAGCTTCAAAAGAGTTTTGATGGACAAATTCAATAGTGGCTACAATCAAATCTTCCCTATTCTCTTTTGATATCTCCTACTTGAGCAATAGTTATTAGGCCTAGACTTACAAGGGCAAAATAATTCATAAATTGTATTTAAATGTGACTGTCTAAAGATCTCAGGACTAGTATAGTGGTCTCATATATCTCTAATAAGCAGTTCAAATAGTTGTGATATGAGTAGAGTTTGTGTGTTATAAGGTCATTAAATTAGGCTGTAAAATGCCATTTGATGAATAAGAATATTAAAATGGAATTAAAGTATTGTTGCAAGAGAGGAATTTTTGTGCTTCAAGAGATGAAAGATGGGGGAAGTTTTGGCAAGAACCAGGGATGAGACAAGCAGCTGCTGTGCAAATCTCTTTGCTATTATTCTACCAGCGCATCCCTGAAGTTTCCAGGCCAGGATTTCTCACCCTACACAAACACCAATCATTCTGCCAAGATGTTGGCTAAGCATTCAGTGTAGGAGCTGTGCCACTCTATTCTGTCCGTTAGCAAAGCCACAGACTTACCACGCTCCTTCTTCCTCTGCCATTCAGTCTTTAAGATGGCCGTTGTTATCCTGTTTATCATTCCTTCTTTGGTGGAAAGAAGAGAAACTTTATAAGTCATCATCTGAAATCTGGAACAGCAGTTATCCTCTGGTGCTACCTTCCTGTTCACCCCAGCCTTCACCATCTTAACAGCATGGCACAATTCAGGAGCATTCTTGTTATGGTTGCAGCTTGGGCAGTCTTCTCTCGAGGCACAGAGAACATGCCCATGCCTATTAGCACTGATTCACTTTATCCTCAGCTGTCAGCTTCTTTGGATAAGTGATTCTCATGAGAATGACCTCCTGCAACACCAAGTATATTGGGCCCTTCCCATTTTGGAAGAAGCATTTGCATCTGTGCAGGTTAGCACGCCAGGTAGAGAAAATATACTAAATAATAATGATAATAAAAAGTTGGCCTCATCTCTTAGTCATTCAGTGACTCAGATTTCCTACCTGAAAACTAGGCTCAAGTCAGTATCTCTGTGACTAGCCAAAATGTCTGCATATTTGAAAAATATGTAGATGTTGGATACCAAGTGTATTAACTCAAATGATTAACTCATATTTTGGCAACTGCATAATGCCAAATAGCATTTTGGTAAAAGATTTCCTGGAATTAAAAAAAAAATCAACAAAAGGAATTTTGGTGTAAACAAAATACATCTAATTATTCTAACTTTTTGAACTGCCAGGGCTGGTTAAGCTCTGAGTGTGCCTTAGTTGGCTTGCTCCCAGGCCACCTGCCTCCCTCATTCTCAGCTTTCACTGTAACATATGGGGTAAAAAAAGAAATTAAAGACCTGAGTTCAAATCCCAGCCCACCAGGCGAGTTATTTGGCCATGCAGAGCCTCAATTGTATCATCTGTAAAGTGGGAATAGAAATAATACACCATGTGGCAATGTTGTAAAGAGTAAATATAGTGTACTTTAAGCCCCCAGCTCACAGCAGACCCTAGAAAAATAAACAGTAGATTAATGGGAGCAAATATGGTGTGAATTAGCAACTCCCTCCTACAGTCTCAGGGTTTCTCAAAGTCTGAACTCTGACCATCTGCTGCAGAATTCTTCCAGGAAGCTTAGGAGAGACAGAGACTTCTGATCCCTACCCCAGATGTGACAAATCAGAATCTCTGAGACTGACCATTTCTAAGACCTCCCCAGTCTCCAGATGACTCTTGAGTATCTTAAAATTTGTGAGCCACTGAATTACAGCATAATTTAAAACTTATTACCCCTTTTAGTCATTGGTTTGTAAAGAAATAGATAGCTCATGTGTTTCAGTGATTTTTAAGCATTCCCTACAGTTCCTGTGTCCCAAGGTCCACAGGTTCTCTTAACAATTAAATAATACGGTCAGTTTGGGAAAGCTTAAAAAGCTCATCAAAGTAGTTAATAGGGAAGCTAGCTTTGTGTTTGTTTTTGTTTTTTTGTCTTTTTTGCTTGACTTGCTGGCCAACTGAGCAACTGAGTGATTTTGTGCTATGATTTAGGCCCAATGGGTGGCACTTATCTAACTCCCTGGGTTAGAGTTAATATTAAAGAGAATTTTATATCACTTACTAGTTTAGCTTGTTAAAATTTCAATTACCATACAAGGTGACTGGTCTAAAATCCACTGGTTCTTGTACTTGATCTTCTAAAAGAACTCTTAGCCCAGAAGCACTGAAGTCTTGAGCTTTCAGCTGAGCAGAGAAAAATGATTCAGCAGGCATGACAATGTGGATTCATGTTAGCACAGAGGTAAGAATCCAAACAGCACACAGTGGCCATTTCTTCGGCAATATAGACCTGGGGTATCTGCTGAAAAGGCAAAAATGGAGCAGGCAGAGCTGGCAGGCTCCTAGAGTGTTCATCCAACAGGGGAACCAAGGTAGCACTATGGAGCTGAAAAGTGAGCCAGTTCCACTGGCAAAGATGAGGAGCTCCCCCTCCACATCTGTGGTGCCTTTATTAAATGGGACCCACAGCTGAGTAGTGATATGGAGAACTTGGAGCAGGGCCACGGCAGGCAATCAAGATCAATCAGGCTTCTGGGGAATAAATTCTTCAAGGGCTTGGCCTTCTCTAGACCAAAACAATGGAACTGTGGGCTGGCAGAGTGAGTGTGCAGGGGAAATCAACAGTTCATTGAGATGGCTCAGTGATAGTTTAAATATTTCTACTAAGAATATCAAAAAAAGGGCTTGAGCAGAAATTGGGCTTGAAATTGGAGTCCTGATTGTGAGGGAAAGGGTTATCCTGTTTTAGGCAAAGCTCTAGAGCCCCTTTTCCACTTCAGAGCACCCAGCCCCTCCACCACCCACTCTCCTCACTCACTCCTCACTCTAGTAGCCACCACTTCTTGACGTAGGGTTGACAACCTGCCAAATATTGTGCTCACTGCGTTACATTTAATACCTCATTTAATTCTCAGGGTAACCCTGCAAAGCGGGTAGTGGTGTGCTCATTTACAAAAGAGAAACAGGCTCCGTGAGATTAAGCAACAAGGCCATGTAGCCAGAAAAACGGCACAGTCAAGCTGTCTCATTCCAAATCTCATAAACTCTACTTTATCCTGCCCACTTGTGTATAGCTTGGGAGGCCAGTGTGACTGGAAGCAAGAAAGCAAGTGAATGAGTAGCGGGGAGGTTAGGAGATGAAGGCAGAGAGTAACGGGGTGCATGGGGGTGAAGTGACCCCCCGATGAAAAGTGCCCTTCAAGGCCACAAAGGATGTTGCATTTTCTTCTTAATATGAAGGGAAACCACGGGGGCAGGGGGGAGGGTTTCAACAGAAAAGTTCTACTTTAGATTTTAAACACATCTTTTTGAATATATTTTAGGGGGAAAGGGGTGGAAGCCAGGAAAAAAGTTGTGTAGCTATTTTAATAGTCCAGGTGGAAGATGATGTTTTGCAGTAGGTAGGAGTGGCAAAGATACAGGGAAGTGGGTAAATTCTAGAGACATTTCAAGGGTAAAACAAGCAGCATGTGATGAATTGGTAAGTGATATGCCCACGGTTACATAGGAAGTAAAAGGCTGGACTGCAACTGGAACCAGGCTCTAACTACTTGAAAGCAGACCCTGTGAGCTTTCCACAAACTACAGTGAGCTGTGGTCATCGGTTCTGAGAAAGGGATTTCAGAATTCCTGCACCTGAGGCCAAAACAGGACAAGCTCCCGGTGCGTGAAATGTATGACTGAATTATGTGTTTCCTGTGTGTCCTCTCTCTAAAAAAAAGAGGGGTTGACAGCCGATTATCCAGGACAAATAGAAAACAATGACAAGGCCGAGTGCGATGGCTGACGCATGTAATCCCAACACTTTGGGAGGCCAAGGCAGGTGGATCATCTATGATCCTCGAGACCAGCTGGGCAAACATGGCAAAACCCCATCTCTACTAAAAATAAAATATAAAAGTTAGCCAGGTGTGGAGGTGGGTGTCTGTAATTTCAGCTACTTGGGAGGCTGAGGCAGGAGAATAGTTTGAACCCAGGAGGCAGAGGTTGCAGTGAACTGATACCACGGCATTGCACTCCAGCCTGGGCAACAAGAGTGAAACTTTGTCTAAAACAAACAAACAGAAAACTATGACTAGACCCCTATCTGACCATTCTGGCCCACTTTGAAGACTAAAGAAACAAGGTGAGCTGATGGCCTAGATAGCTACTGCGGGAGGAAGAAAAAGAAAACTTTACATTTAACCTATATTAGATAGAAAATGGGAGGAGTCATTCAAGAGAAATGAAAAGACTCTGCAGCCACATTTACGCAGTAAAAGCCAAATGGAAGATTGAGCAATTACCCAGTAACTGCAGGCTGGGGAGTCAGCCAATTTGGGTAACTCAGATAAAAACATGTGTTTGGCTGCTTCTCTTGCCTGAATTACTCGATAATGACCCAACCTGTCTGTTTTGCTTAGTTGAACAGAACAAGAAACAGGTCCATCTGAGGCAGAGAACTTCCATGGGCCATAGCATAGCCTAGGCTGAGGAGCTATTGGGGAAAGGCTATCCGCAGGAGCCTGGCATGGAGTAAATTAACCATGGCAAGAGGCTGCTCTGTCAATGCCTTGTGCTAGATCCTAGAGACCCTAAGATGAATAGTCTAGGGTCTCTAGTCTAGTCTTGAGACAAAATTGAGGAAGGAAAATTATAATAAAATGTATTAAAGTGTAGAGTTATCCTTTGAGGAAATGATGGCAACACAAAGAACTCACTCACATTGGGGTGGGGTGTGGGGAACAATCAGGGAAGGCTTCCTGGAGGGGATGATATTTGAGCTCCATCCTGGATGAGGAGGAGTTGTTAGTCAGGAAAAGACAAATGGAGAAAGGAGAGGGAAAGCTAGTGAAAGATGATGGCATTCTTTTTCCTCTGGTGGTAAGAGTTAGTTTACCAAGGAATAAGTACAGATAACTTTCAGGGTTTATTGTGCACCAGATACTTTTCTAGGCACTTTATATGTACTATCTTATCACAGGGTGACAATAACCAGTTGGGAAAAGTGCTATTATTTCATTTTACATATGAGAAAACTCTGGCACAGGGCAGTTTAATAACTTGCCCAGAGTCACCATGGTGGGATGTGGCAAAATGAGGACTCCAGACAGCATGACATCAAAGTTTTTGTGATACTTCTCCATGTTGTCTGTAATGTAGCTTCAGCCCTACTGCCATGCCATTCCTGCAGATGTCCATGACAGAACAGAATAAACTAATGCTTCACAAAGGCCAGAAGTCTGCTCTCAGATTAGAACACTAGCAGGCAAGTGACACACAGAGGCTGCAACTCTGCCTTTACCCTGCCTGCTCCTGTGCCAGCTCAGCTCCACTTTGACACCTCATCCCCTGCCTACGTGATCACCACATGCTCCTCAGAGTCCATGAATTCGCTACAGACTCTCTTGTCTCCCTCCTTCTATCCTAACAGTAGAGGAAGCCCATTATAGGACTGGATCCAAGTCTTTGTTAGAAGTTTCCTGATCCTTCTCCCACCTTTGCAAGTGCTAGGCTCTACTGAGGAGACTGTGAAGCTAGTTTTGTTCACCAGGACTCCTGAGACATGTTTTTACCCTAGTCATAAATGCACCAGGCTGTCTTCTGAAAGACAAATGATGAACTAGGAAAATTGCACACGGTCTCGCTTGGAAGAGTTTCAACCAAAGATGAAATTTGTGGTTCAGAACCATGCTGGCAAAAAGACTCATTCCAGTACATCTGAAAGAAATGAGCTAATAACTAGTAGTGGTTCTCTAGAGACATCACCCTGGTTCCAGGAAGTAAATATTTTGAAATTGAATTTGTAACAATGGTTTCCATTTTCAAATATGGCATCATAATTCCTTTGGGTTTAAGAAATTTTTTTTTGAAAACATTTCAAATCATTTCTGCAAACTAAATTATACAGAGACTCTCTACATCCAAATCACAGAAGGTCACACCTCTACTTGACTGAATAATTCTTTAAGATCAGGAAGGGAGTTAATGTAGACAGCAAATAGATGTTTTCCATCTGTAGGGAGGTTGGAGTAAGAGCACTTTGCTGGAGAATGTGTAACTCATTAACAGCATAGATGCTCCACCTCTGACTTTATTTAAAGAAATGCATAAAGTGCTTTGTTCCTGGGGTTGCCTGGGATAGGGCAGTGCTTGCCAAACTTTTGGTGCTCCATCAGCTCCAACTGCCCGGTCTCAGAGTGCCTGATTTGCCACTAACCCTGCCCTTCTAAATGAACGGATCACGTTTCTATCATGTCTTTTTTCCATTCATTTCACTTTTGCTTCATAAAAACTTTCCTTTTACTGCTAAGGAAATCAGCATGCAGGGACGCTAAGTGTCCTTGGGATGTAGTTGATTGGTGTCAGAGAAAGTACCAAAATCCAGGTGTCTCACATTCCATGATAAATGGTGTAAAAAGAATATAAATTGCCATGAGTATATAAGATATTTGCTAAAGGAAAGGAAGAATATTTTTCTTGAGGATTTGAGAAGATCTGTTTTGGAATTTGAAGTTATTCCAGGACACTCAAACATAGAGTCTTATTCTGATTGTTTTTCTGCCACCCTCATTCAAATCCCTGAGTGATTACTTGGTGACAGGAACTGTGGAATGTAATGGAAAGCAAGACAGATGTTGTTTCTACCTCCCCAAGACCCCTTCTATTTTCTATTTCTTAACACCTTTTTTTCTTCCATTGATACCCCCATACAAGTGCCCATACACAGTCCATCCCTAAACTCCACTCTCAGCCCCCTAGCAAGTTCAGATCTTCGTAGTAAGTACTGTACTTGATGACAATTTAGCAAAGGAGAACCAGTTCCCTGCAGTGGTTTTCACATCCTCTCAGCCTATGGCAGTCTATTTCTTATGAAATTCAAGGAACTGGGGGAAATTTGTTAATTTATTCTAAGATCTCTATATATTTATAAAAATAATCTGGTGCCCTGGAGAACTCTTGCATATTAAAACCAAAGGCCTAATTATGTTAATTGAAGCCTCCTAAATTTCAATTCCCTCATCTGTTGAATGAGAATATGATGATACACAGAAAAGCATTTAAAAAATATGAAGGACCATGTAATAAAGTTATCACCATAATCAGCAACAAAGAAAATAGAATATGATAGTGTGTCAGGTACGAAAATAAAACATTTGATATCAAGTGAATGAAACTTCAGTTGAAAAATCCTAATGAATGCTCACTTTAGTCATAATATGCAGAATAACTAAAGGGAAAAAAAGTCATAAAAGTAGCAGCTTGTGCTTACATTTAGCCCCTTTATAAGATACTAGTTTTCAGCTGGACATGGTGGCTCACGCCTGTAATCCCAACAGTTTGGGGGGACAGGTGGGAGGATTGCTTGAGCCCAGGAGTTCGAGACCAGCCTGTGCATCATATTATAGCAAGACCTCATCTCTACAGAAAAATGGTGCCACGCATCTGTAGTTCCAGCTACTTGGGAGGATCACTTGAACCCAGTAGTTGGAACACAGGGAGACTCTGCCTGAAAAAAAAAAAAAAAATACTAGTTCTCTGAAATTCAAACTACAATTTTATATCAAGTAACAAATAAAATATAAAGTTTTTAAAAAATTTTTTTGAGTATAAGATTTAAAAAATATTTAACATATCAACTCCAATTTAGGCAGGATAGACAAGGGTTCCAAAAATACTTCAAACACTGCTGGTGGAGATGTAAGTTTGTGCAACATTTGGGGGGCAATCAATGCATTTCAAGAGCCTTATTTTAAACCTATGCATGCACATCCATTCCACTTCCAAGAATTCACACTGGCGAAATAAGAATATAAATTAAAAGGTAGCAGATAGTCACAAAGATGCCATCACAGTGTCACTTAAAATGGTAATAGTATAACATAGTGGTTAAGATTATGGCATCTGGCATCACTGAGCTGCTAAATTCAAATACTGGCTTTGTTACTTGTCACCAAGATAGTAGACATATCAACTTTTTAATTTCTATGTTTGTAAAATAAGGGTGATAATAGAATCCCTTTCATGAAGTTGCTGTGAATACATTTCGAAATACCCCTGAGGCACTCAAACAGGACATCCTGAAAGTGCTCACAATGTTAGGCTCTATTCATCATCATAAAAAGTTAGATAGAACCTATTTATCTAATAAAATTGTTTCATTCAAGCAATGTAATAATCTGTGTTTTAGTCTATTTGGGCTGCTACAACAAAGTATCAGACTGGGTAATTTACGAACAACAGAAATGTATTGCTCACAGTTCTCGAGGCAGTGATGTACAAGATCAAGGTACCAGCAGATTCTGTCTGGTGATGACCCATTCCTCATAGATGGCACCTGCTCTGTGTGCTCACATGGCTGAAGGGCAAAGGAGCAAACAAGCCCCTCAGGTGTCTTTTATAAGGGCACTAATCCCACTTTCAAGGGTTCTTTCCTCATGACCTGGTTATCTCTCAGAAGCCCTACCTCTTACTACCACCACAATGGAGACTATGTTTTAATACATGAAATTTGGGGGGACATAGTACTATATATCAATTCAAATGATATTGTAGATAATATTTGACTTGGAAAGATATTTGCTAAAGGGAAAAAGTAGGCTGCAAAATAGTACTTACTATCTGATTGAATCCAAGTAGATGTTTATTAGATGTTATCCAGTGTACCTGAACTTGTTTTGGACTCAGATCTATTTCTCTCTAAATATTTAGTTGCGTTTCAAAAGAGTAAAAATCATATAGTGCTAATATAAGTTTCTTTACCTCCTCAGGTAGGAGCCATTGAGAATCTTTCCTACACTAATATACTTTTGGTACTTAGTGTACTGCGACCTAGATGACTTCTGTTCTAAATAATAAAATAGAAACATTACTTTTGCTAACTGGTAAAGTCATCCATGCCATAACCAAAGTCCCAAGATGCCACCTAGTTTAATAATACTACTAATTATACACATAATGTACCACATCAAGAAATACTATGGCTATTAGCTTTCAGACGACTTTAACGAATTTTAAAAGCTTGAGCTGTGATTCTAGCTAACAATGTTTATTATGAGATATTCAAAACAGATGTACTTACAATTTACAATGAGTGATGTGGAATTTTAAGAATGACATTTGTCAAATGTAAAACTACTACTAAATACTACCTTGTCCAACTAAAAATAATCACTTAAAGAGTATTGACTTAGTGTGACTTCCATTTCAATGTTTGAATAGGATTCTTGATTTGCATTGCAAAAAAAAAAAAAAAAAGGTATCCTATCCTCTCACAGCTCATGAATGTCTTCACACCTACTTGTTACCCAGGTCTTTGCTACTCCAACAATATAGCGTTTTCTTTCTCTAATCTTCAAAAAAGTTGACCATACTCAATTTCAAGTAAGTATTGTGCTCACATACTTACACTGAATATTACTTGCATGGAAATACTTCAATTCTTCCCTAATTTTAGGTTCTAAAAATAAGATCTCTGGCTAGAGATAGCAAAGTAAGTCAGATGATTGTATCACATATCATATTTTTAGTACTTTCATATCTATCTCTTCATGATTAACAATTTTATATGCAGGATATATAAATCTCATCTATTTTGATAGCTTTGAACCTCTTTGTTATGAAGTTTTACTTCAACTATAGGCATTCATCTTTGGAACTAAAAAGGGTGGTGATATGTTTTGTAAAAACTCTCTGTACAGAGTCAGAGGATGGTGAGCACAGGAAAAAGACAGCAAATAATACTCACAATCAGCCACCTCCCAAGGTACAGGATGCCAATTATAGTCAGCTGGGAAATGCTGTAAACTGCTAACAGTGCAGAGCTTGGCTATATTACAAAAGCTTTCCTTGACATCTGGTAAAGGTAAAGCTGACCTCACCACTTCATGCCTGGGACAGGCAGACAAAAACCCACAGAGATTAGTATCAATCTCAAGATCAGATAGATTGACTTTTGGCTACAAAGTGATTTAAAATAAAGTAGCCAGTTAAAAAAAAAAAATCCCTCTCTCCCATAATGAAGCAGGTTTGTTGCTTCTGGTTTCAGGTAGATGTTACTTACGTCCACATGATTACTTTCTGGTTGTATTTATGATTACTAGAATAAAATTACAAATACTCTACTATTATTTCCGGTCCTCGGCCTGATGGAAATCTGCTCAGTTAAACAAAGACTTAAATCTAAGTTCTAAAAGTTTTTTCTCATTACCTTTTTTCCCCCCAACTGGCATATAAAAAAACAAAAAGTGAGGACTAAATTCTTTAAATACAAAAATTTGCAAGTCTACTGTCACATAAGATAAAGTCCTGAGTTTTAGATTTCAGCTGTCAGAATCACAGTCCCTAAAGCATATTCACCAAGAAGAAAATACAAAGAGTTCTTGCTCTAGAAACTTTTAGTTCTCTTTTTTCACTCCTGAAGAAATATATTACGGCCCATATTTCATTTCTGACTTGTAATATCCTCCGAAGTCCATTCTGAAAAGTGTTCTGCCTTCTCTTTCACATTGATTTTATTAGCTGGCCTAAAAGACAATTTTTGCCAAATTAGATGTTTTAATGTGTTCTTTTTTTGAATGTTTCCTACTCAAATGTATTCATACAACACAACTCAAAACACAATACTTTTTAAAAATTATTAGTTGTTACATTTTAAAGAGACTAAAGTCAACTTATTGCTGAAAACACACAAAAAGGACAAATTGGTTGAAATTTTCATGAGAATGGAAAATGTTTAATAAACTCAGAATGGCAGGCTTATTAAACTATAGTGTTATTTACAGCCATAATTCATCAACCACAAACACAATAATGTGTTTGCATGGCATGCTACAACAGAAGCTTTATTCAGTTCATTCAGAAAACATTGGCAAAATAAATTTCAGTTGCGAATTCACAGATACAAGCTTCAAAGTATAAAGTTGTATGTAACAAAAAATACAGGTAATATTTATAACAATAACTTACAGGTACAAACTAATGATAAACTACAATTTCACAAAAGACTGTAAACATTTTGCACGCTTGTCAGTCCTTTCTTTTAGGCAAAGTGCTCTTTCGATGACAAATAAATTAACAGATACACACTAGAGTGAACTATTTCCAGACAATACAAAAAATGTTCTGATTTTTTTTCTTCTTGTAAACATAAGTTTTACCAAAATTGGAGAATCAATAAAAGTGTCTTGCAGGCCAACTATGGATACATACCTGGGCAGCAAAGTGATGTTGGAAATGCTTTAGGTGTTAAATAAAAAATTAACAGCAATATCTTTTCAATGGTATTTTATACATAATAAATGATGAATTTATATCCTTAATCAAGTCTATCCCTGAAAAAAGAATTAGGTATGACTTATTGGCAGTTGTGTCATTGAATGGGGTAACAAGGGCTGGAGTCCAAGAGCTGTTGGTGAATGAGCTACAAAATAGAAAGAAATTTGTGGATCAGTTTTGCAGGGTGAATAAAACTGATTATTTATAAACAAACAAAAACAATCCAAGTCAATGTTTTCATCACTCATTATAGCTGAGGGCACCAAGCTACACTCATTCCACTGACCTCAGCAGAAGCATTAACTTATTCAGCATAGTGAGAGTCCAGGAACAGTTTTACCCCCAAATCTTTATTTGGGGCCACAAGATTTTGTCACTTTAATGTCCTCCATCCATACCCCATTCACTGCACTTCACCCTGAAGCTAGAAAGACATGAGTTCCTCTTCAGAGATGCTGCTAGCTTTCTCATGAAGGTGTTTGTATAGGATGATCTTCCCCAAGTTTCTCTCATTAATGTTTAATTACCTCCTCCCTAGGCATACATCAAAACACACTGGACTCAGGCAACACTACTGTCTTTCATGTGAACACACACAATTTTAATGCTAGTATAAGTAAATGGCAACAATAGTACAGGCTCTGATTTTTTTATTTAACCAAAACTTAAAATGAAGTTTCTGCTTTCAGCAAGGGCTATGTTGCTTCAAACCAAACCTTTCTCTGAGACCAACTAGGAAATCTGGACAAAATTTTAAAAATCTGTTTGAAGGCATCTGAAAGACACTTAAGGACTGAAGACTTACAAAGTCCCAGAGTGGAGGGAAAGAAAATGAGGATGCTTTTCCTTCCACAAGGATAGTACAATTTAAAACAAAACAAATGTCTGATAGGCCGAGAAGTTTAGCAGAGCATTCAGAAGTTAGACTTTGGCAGAGTGGTAAGAAACAAAAATTAAAGAGCAGGGCCCACTGAAGAGGAGAAGCCCTAGTTAAAAACAACAACAGAAAACAAAATAAAACAAAACAAAACAGGGATACATTTGTGATTCCAAAGAGCTAACTCCAAGGAGTAGTAAAACAAAAATATACCAGCCCTCCTAAGGATTTGTGCCTGATTGGATTAAGTTGATTTCACCCTATCCTGACTATCTGGGGGGTAAAACTAATCTTCCCTAGTGGAAGATATTATCCAAAGCCTCAAATTATCTTTAGTTACTCATACCCAACATCTGAAATGCAATAACAATTAAGAAGACAAATAACTAGACATGACTTGAAAGAAAATAAAGAGGAAAATAAAGAAAACAGAATAGACCCACCAAAGATCCAGATATTTGAATTATCAGACATGAACTTTAATTTAAATAAGGATAAAGTGACAAAATGGATGACTTCAGCATACAAATGGAAATCTTAAAACTGAAAAACAAAATAAATGAAATTAAGAAGTCAGTGGAAGATTTTTTTTTTACAGGATATTAGATATAGAGAGTATTAGTGAACTAGAAAAATAGTTCAGAAGAAAACATGAAAATTTTTTCATAGGAGCAAAAACAATATTTGAGGAGACAAAAGCTGAGAATTTTCCATAATGAAAGACATCAAACTACATATTCAAGAAGCACACCTGGGCACAGTATGATAAAACTTTTTCAAGACAAACACAAAGAAAAAAGTTGAGGAAAAAAGACATTTATTTTCAAAAGGAGCAACAGGGAAAACAGCTGACTTTACCAATAAATGGAGCCAGGTTAATTAGCTATCCATATGCAAAACAAACAATGAAAATCAGAAGACAAGGTAATCATGTCTTCAAAGTGCTGAAAGAAAATACCAACCCAGATTTCTACATATAAACAAAATACCACTTACAACTGAATCAAAAGAAATACTTAGAGACAAACTTAACAGAAGATGTGCAAGATTACTAAACAGAAAACTCTAAATCATAAGAGATTACTCAAAGACAATCTAAATAAATGGAAAGACTTATTAAACTTCATAGTACGGAAGATAATACTGTTAAGATAGCAGTTCCTAAAACTGATCAATATATTTTCTATAATAGATTGTATCAAAATCTTAATTGTTTTCCCTTTTGGGGTGGAAATTGACAAGTAGGTAAATTTTATGAAAATATAAAGGGCCAAGAATGGGCAATACAAACTTGAATAACAATGAAATAGAAAGAAACTTATTATCAGATATTAAGAACTATAGACCCAGCATGATTAGAATGATTAGGTAGCAACAAAAAAATAGACTAACAAAACAGAACAGAAAGTACAGAAAGTGACACAATATATGGACATTTGATTTATGGCAAATGTGTCTCTACAGAGAAACTGGATATTTTCTATTTTCATCAACATAACAGAAAAGCTTCAATTTCTATCTCACACCACACACAAAATTCAATTCCAAATGAATTTGAATTTACATCAAAGGTAAAACAAAGTTTCTAGATGATATCATAGAAGATATATCTTCATTATCTTTGAGTATAAACAATTTCTTGCACATGTCACCAAAAAAAGCACGGCTCATGCAGGAAAAATGATGAAATAAACTACATTAAAATTAGGAAGTTGTGCTCAATGAAGCATTCCATTAAGAGAGTAGAGAAAGCCAAGCTACTGAGTAGGAGAAAATATTCTAAGCACATACAGTTATCAAAAAGCTTTATATGCAGATTACACCAAGAACTAAAGCAAATCAATTTAAATAAATAATAAAGACAAGCCAGTAGGCCAACAGACAAAAGACTTGTACAGCTCTTCACAAAAGAGAATATACAAATGCCTGATGAAAAAATGCTCAGTCATCAGGTAAAGGCAAATTAAAATAAGATTGCACTACACAATCATCAAATCTGCTAACATCAGGAAGTTACACCATACCAAGTGTTGGTGAGGATGTGAAGCACCTTGAACCTTGCGCTGGTCAAGGTGTAAACTGGTTCAATCACTATGAAAAACTGTTTGTCAGAATGACTAAAGTTTAGCATATGTGTAGCCCATGACCTTACGTCCCACTCCCAGGTACATATCTAGTAGAAATGTGAATTAATGAGCACAAAAAGCATGTACAATAAAGTCCATAGCAGCATATTCACAAAAGCACAAACTGGAAAAAAAAAAAACAAGTATCTATCAACCAGGAAATGGATAAATTGTGGTATATTCCTACAGTGGGTTTCTATATAACAATGAAAACAAATAACTGATTCTCACAATACTATAGGTGAATCTCACAATGTAATTGAAAGAAGTGAGACACATAATACATTCTGTATGGTTCAAAAAGAGCAAAACTAAAGGGTGGTTTTAGAAATCAGTGCTATGTTACTCTGGGAGAAAAGGATAATAATTGGACGGAGACATAAGAGAGGCTTCTGAAATGCTAATTATATCTGCTACTTTGGGCAGTATCTATATGGATACATTCATTTTATTAATTCATCAAGCTGTATAGTTATGTATGCACCCTTCTAAATGTATGATTTGCTTCAATAAAAAACAATTATTTAACAAAACTTATTAAACTCCCATCTAAATATCTGAGTGTGAACACTTGCTCTGATCACAGAAAATAAAGTATTTAAATATTTACTGGTAAAAACAAACAAAAAAATCTCTAAGTAAAGATCAAGCACTGAGTCATTATTAATATTTGCATCTTAGCTGCAAAGTGAGTATTAAACTTCTTTCTTAAAATGTAATCACAGAAATAAAAATGTTTGGATAATTTTGTCTCTATTGCACCCCCCACATTATTTTTAGCTACCACTGAGGTAATATTTCAAAATATGAATTGCATCAATTATCTAATATTGGAAGTTACCAGTTGTTGACTGCTGGGAGACAGCTGTTAAATGTTGGGATACCTACCATCCATATAACTATGCAGCGCAGTTAACATCGTTCCATCTTGGGGCACGTAGGCAGAATAAGCCATTTCTTCTAACATGGGTGGAGACAGCCTGGAGGGTGGGACTGCTGTAACTGGGGTGGAGGAGGAGTGATTAGGACTGACATGTTTCTTGTGGCGTGCTCTACAATTCTGAAACCACACCTGAGCAGGGAGAAAAGCAACAGAAGTAGGTAGGTTGCACACCAGCTTCTGAGCACATTATCAACCCAGTTAAAAAATGAATGCAACCTCAATCACACTACCACACAAGCATAGCATAAATGTAAATCAGCTTTTATAAAAGTTCTATAGACAGAAAAGAAACATTTTAGTCCAAATAACAGTGGTCATTTTTCTTGCTCAGTTGATAGCTCTCTGGTGATTTACCTAAAAGCCAATTCTATTTAAATAGGAAAGGGGACCAACTGCTTAAGTGATTTTGGTTTGTTGAATTTGAGTTGGTCAGACATTAAAGTTACCTCTTGAATGCAATTATTAAACTCTATTAGAGTTGGCTGGGTACTGTGGCTCATATCTGTAATTCCAGCACTTTGGGAGGCTGAGGCAGGCAGATCACCTGAGGTGAGGGGTTCAATACCAGCCTGGCCAACATGGTGAAACCCCATCTCTACTAAAAATACAAAAACTAGCTGGCCGTGGTGGTTGGCACCTGTAATCCTAGCTACTCATGAGGCTGAGGTAGGAGACTCACTTGAGCCCGAGATGTGGAGGTTGGAGGTTGCAGTGAGCCGAGATCGCACCACTGCACTCCAGACTGGGCGACACAGCAAGACTCTATCTCAAAAAAAAAGAAAAAGAAAAAAAAATCCAAAACAAAAAACCCCCCAAACTCTATTACATTTATTTAAAAAAAATAAAAATAAAATCCAATTCTATACTAAAACAGCATCTTCCCCAGAAAAGGTGGGGAAGGGCCCTCAAGAATTCCAGAGAAATCTCCTTGGTTTTACTACTGGCATTTAGGACAAAAAGAAAAGCAGAAAAAGCTCTTTTAATCAGAACTTTAAAAAAAGACTACTAAATGTATTCTTAGGCACCTGCTGGACTTATTTCAAATCCTTGTTCAAATGACTAAAATCCCTACTGAGAACTTAAAGCTTTCTACAAACCTCTTGATTCAGTTATTCCAGTCAGATTTTAACCTGCTGAGTTCAATTTCTCTTGGTGAATACATAGGCTATTCCCTAAGAAGCATGTTAAGTCAGGTCTATAATAAGAAAAAACTCATAATATTTAAGTAGAATTAAATACAAACACATCCACTGGTGAGAGTTCACAAAATGTAAAGTGCTAACCACCCTGCTGTCCACTCTGCTGCAGAAATAAAAGAAGCAAATTCAGGGCCAGTGGAGCTTTACATCCAGGTCAGGGCAAGTAAGTCTAGGCTGCCCAGAAGGCTTCCAGTAGCTAATATGCCTGTGTTTGAATTCCCTGCCAGGTGATAAAACTTGACCACATAGAGTGTTACTTCATTAAAATACTGTATCACTTATTTTTCATCACTTCAAACAACTCTGTCATGAGAGGAAAGAGAGGTGAAGGGATAAAAACTTAGCATGAGAACATTTTGGGATCAGGGGATATGAAGCCAGGAAAACATCAGGGGCATAAGTCTGTTCAAGGTTAGTGGTAGGGCCTTGATGGCACAAGGCAATCAGGGCTGATTAATGTGGAATAAAAGGAAGCTGCAAAGAATTTATAAGAAAAAGCTGGCCTTACTTCAGAGCTACACCCTGCTCCTGGCATTGAAAAATAGAAGGCTGGCCAAGTATACTCTCAAGAGTAATTAAAACTAAAAGAATAAAAATTAATAATCTAGTGGGGTACATAGCCTTGAGCAGGAGGCTGAAAAGTAGCACCTAAGGAATGTTTCTGGGACAAGACTTAGGCATGTATCAAGGAAGATGAGTGGGAAGTCACAGCCTCCTCCGCATCCCTGTTCTCGGAAGTGTTAGTGAGACTCAGAGATACCTAGAGACCACACCCCAAACCTCCACAGTTCTGCCCACAGGCTCTGGAACAATACATGTCACTACTAACACTAATCTCATCTAAATAAGATAACATTACTCAAATATTCTCCAATGTGTAAGGGGGAACCTCTGCCACCTGCCTTTTTCCCTTATGGGACCCCAGAAGACACATATGCCAGAGGACTACATATAACCTAAAACATGTTGCATTATGATTCCCAGAGCTTCTTCAAAGTATCTTTTTGTCTCCAATAAATTATTTATTGAATGGAATCTACACAGTTGTAAAACAAAAGAAATATCATCTTTTGATTGAAAAAAAAAACCTCAAACTTTGTAAATAAACATGAAGAAGGTGTAACAGAAACAGCAGAATAACTATCTTAATACTGATTAAGCAGCTTCTTGGAAAGATTATCCAGAGGTAATCAAGCAGAGGGAGGTTTGCAAACACAATGTCATATAACTGGTAGACCAAAATATAGTTTAAGATTCCAGAAAATTCCTTCTGGCATGAATGCTACCCAGCTTCAGAATCAAATATAAGTTCTTTTGACTCTCCTCACTGACAAAATTTCCTCCTTCTGCTTTGCAAACATCCAACAAGAGTTACAATTTTCTGAGTAACTACTTTAAAATTTTTGAGTTCTAAGTCATAAACTAAGCTAAAATCAGGCCATGTAGATATAATGGAAAAACAAAATACTAATGCACAAAATGAAACCTTTAGAAAGCCCAGACAAAAAGCCAAATATAATAATTTTGTATATGACAAAGATGGGATTTTATTTTATTGGGAAAATATGGTTCACTGATTTAGGGAAAACTAATAGTTTATCATTTGAAAGAGAGAAAAAAATAGATAAAACCCTATCTCCCATGGAACCAAGCAAGATAAATGAAAGTTTAGGTGTAAATAATTGAAACAATAAAAGTTTAAGAAAACAAAAAGCAACACCGAAATACTCTCTAGTCAGGGAAGCATAAGAAAGACCAAAACTAGACCAGAAGCGGTGGCTCACACCTGTAGTCCCAGCACTTTGGGAAGCTGAGGTGGTAGATCACGAGTTCAGGAGTTCAAGACCAGAATGGCCAACATGGTGAAACTCCATCTCTACTAAAAATATAAAAATTAGCCAGGCGTGGGGGCGAGCGCCTGTAGTCCCAGCTGCTCGGGAGGCCGAGGCAGGAGAATTGCTTGAGCCCAGGAGGCGGAGGTTGCAATGAGCTGAGACTGCACCATTGCACTCCTGCCTGGGCAACAGAGCAAGACTCCATCTCAAAAAACAAAACAAAAAGGCCAGGAGCGATGGCTCACGCCTGTAATCTCAGCACTTTGGGAAGCTGAGGAGGGTGGATCATGAGGTCAGGAGTGGAGACCAGCCTGGCCAATCTGGTGAAATGCCGTCTCTATTAAAAAATGCAAAAATTAGCTGGGCGTGGTAGCAAGTGCCTGTAGTCCCAGCTACTCAGGAGGCGGAGGCAGGAGAATTGCTTGAACCTGGGAAGCGGAGGTTGCAGTGAGACGAGATCCTGCCTGAGTGACAGAGTGAAACTCCATCTCAAAAAAAAAAAAAAAAAGAAAGAAAGAAAGGCCAAAACTATCAAAAGACTGGGAGATTTAAACACAGAGAAACATAAATGTTCTGTGTGGAAAAAATAAAAAGGAAATTGATGAACCGTGAAAGGTTAACATGACAGATAGGATTAATAAATATCAGTAAGATATAGAGAAAATAACCCAACAGAAAAGTGAGCAAAAAATATACGGTCTTAAAAACTCAAAAAATGTGTTTAAGCTCATTGATAATATAAGAAACAAATAAAATCAATGAGATTTTCTTTTCTAACTATTAAATTGTAAAGGATGTAAAAGAATAACGGTATTCATTATTCTTGTGAGTTGGGGAAAAGGAACTCTTGTATGTAGCTCCTGGCAGAATAAAGTTGTATGAACTTCCTGGAAGGCAAAGAAATTTCATGTTTGTATAAAGGCCCTATGCATGTTTTATCTTTGGACTCAACAACCTCACTTCCAGAAATTTATCCTAAGGAAACTATTGAACAAGCATGCAAGGTAGATATACAATGTTACTCATGGCAGCATTTTATAATAGTGAAAAATTGGAAATTAAATAAATTGTACTATGCTCAATATATGTGGCAATAAATATGATGTTAATCTTAATATGGAAGGATCTTCCCAGTACACTGATTGGAAGAAATAGCGATATTTTACTCTGTCTCTACACAACATAAAAGTCATAATTCACTTATCTGAAAGAGTATGTGAACAGTGATTATATCTGGATGCAGTGTGTCGGGGAAAAAAATCATTCATCTTTACTCTTTGACTTCAGTATAATAACACTCTGCTTTATTACAAATGTCTTACTAAGCATATTTGTAACTAGGAAATGTGAAACTCTCCATGTACCAGACCACTGTTTCCCCCTAATCTTTGGGCGATCTAGTTTGCATATTAGAATTAGAAGAAGTCTAGTAATAAAAACTCTTTTTTCTTACCTTTCTAAAATATTGTGCCCAATGCTAGGAAGGAGGCTGAGGGAAAGTATGATTACCATTTGAGATCACAGTAATTCTTAAAAAATACTCTGAAGGGCTACAACATATAGTAAGCCTATGTACAGATACAAATAATATACACATAAGCATGCTAGTACTCTTTCCTTTGGAATCATATCAAAAATATTTAATGTTCAACCTTAACATATTGAAAGCCAACATTCAAAACATATTCTCCAAATGGTATGGCATAGGACAATGTTAACTTGCTCATAGTACTAGTAACCTAAATACCTGGAAATTACATGACAGATGTCTGCCTGTGTTCCTTAGTCCTTCAAATATGAAAAGCTCTAAGAAAACTCTCCTTCTTTGCTTTCAACTTCAAAATGGTATAAAACATAACAGTCATGCATCTGACTTACTTGAAGTTATCATTGTTATGAATATACAGAGTCTTAAATTAGAAGGAACTTTTAGCCCATGGAGTCTGAACTACCTCCCAAAGAAAACTGTACTCCCAGGCACAGGAAACTCACTACCTTCCTTCGTAGTTGGTGCCATTTGTGTAGCCTTGCAATAATGAGAAAGTTCATTGTGAGTGAACACCAGTGACTTTTTCTACATTCCATTGCAGGGAAGCCTTTCACAAATATTTAAAGACACCTACTCTGGATATTACTCTTTCCCTTACCATCTCCTGGCCTTATTTCCAGATAAATATCCCTGCTGCCTTTAATGTTACGGAATAATGTAAATCTTTCACAACCCTGGTAGCCTTTAAGGTAGTATGTTTTTCAGATTGCTTATTAGTCCCTTCTTAAAATTTGGCACTCTGAAATAAGCACAATAATCTGGATATCTGAAAACTGCTGAAGTGGTAGAACTTGTCTCCTAAGACAGCCTCATCACCCTGCAGTCAATTAAAACACTGGGAACCCTAGGTCTTTAGAGAAGCTACAGTACCATCAGGTCTTTTCCATCTGCTTCTTTGTACAGATGATTTGTTAATTATGAAACATTTTAGGCTTACGGAAGAATAAGTACCTGTGTATCAACCACCCAAATTAAGAAACAAAATATAGTATGTGCAATGAAGACATTCACCTTTCCCCTCCCTGAGTTTCCTCTTGCCTTTTATGGTTACTTGCTTTCATTCCTTAAATTTTTTGAACTTCCAGTTTTCTTAAAATTATTTTCTGGCTGGGCACAGTGACTCAAACCTGTAATCCCCTCACTTTGGAAGGCTGAGGCAGGAGGATCACAAGGTCAAGAGTTTGAGAACAGCCTGGCCAACATAGTGAAACCCCGTCTCTACTAAAAATACAAAAATTAGGCGGGCATGGTGGCATGCACCTGTAATCCCAGCTACTCAGGAGGCTGAGGCAGAATTGCTTGAACCTGGGAGGCGGAGTTTGCAGTGAGCCGAGATCGTGCCACTGCACTCCAGCCTGGGTGACAGAGACTCTTTGTCTTGGAAAAAATAAAATAAAATGAAATAAAATAAAATTATTTTCCATTTCCCTGGTCTCTCTGATAATCTTGACACAGCTGGCCATCTCATTCTTGAATTCACCCCACTTCTTCAGCCTCCATGCTGTTTCTCCACCTGACTCTTTCCTCAACTCTGGCTGTTACTACATCTCATTTAAACAGAACCTCTTACCCTGCTCTCTAAAACCCACTCTTCACCTTTTATACCCCATGATCTCTTTCTAAAGGATCTTATCCAATTTCATGGCATTAGATCTCTTTGCTTGAGTCCTGTTCATTCTTTCAAATACCTGTTTACATGCTTAACTGCCACCATCACTGCATAATTAGCACAGCTAAAAGGGTTCAACTTCCAATCCAGCTTTCTTTTGACTTTCACATTCCTGTCAATGGCACCATTCCCAAGATTACTTTGACTTCAAATTTATAAGTCACTGACTTTTTTGAGAGAGGATCTTACTCTGTCACCAAGGCTGGAGTGCAGTGGTGCTATCATGACTGACTGCAGCTTCAACCTCCTGGACTTATGTGACCCTCCCTCCTCAACTTCCCGAGTAACTGGGACTACAGGTACACACCAGTATGCCTGGCTGGTTTTTTTTGTTTTGTTTTGCTTTGTTTTGTTTTTCCTGTAGAGACAGGGTTTCACCACCTTGCCCAGACTGGTATCAAACTCCTGTACTAAAGTGACATATTTGCCTTTACCTCCCAAAATGCTGGGATTACAGGTGTGAGCAACTGAGCCTGGTCGAGTCATTGACTCTTAGACACCTCTCTGCTTCCCCATTACAGTTACCAAATCTTTCTTGTCTTTCTAGCATCCATCAACTGCCATCAGTGTTCAGTCAATAAAATGTTTCTCAGCTGGGCATGGTGGCTCATTACCAATAATTCCAGCACTTTGGGAGGCCAAGGGAGGAGGACTGCTTGAGTCTAGGAATTTGAGACCAGCCCGGGCAACATGGTGAGACTCTGTCTCTACAAAAATTTAAAAATTAGCCAGGCGTGCTGGTGTGCACCTGTGGTCCCAGTTTTATTTGGGAGGCTCAGGTGGGAGGATCACCTGATCTCAGGAGGTCGCTGCAGTGAGCTGTGATTGCACCACTGCACTCCAGCCTAGGCCAAGCATGACCCTGTTTCAAAAAGTTTCCCAAATGAATTCTACCCCAGTTAAGTGTCTCTTCAGAAACAAACAAACAAAAAAGCAAATGACAACAATAAAACCACACTACTTTGCTGGGCATTCCAGCATTCCAACTAACCTGCCTACCTCTATCTAGTCTCTCCGACTAGATAGAACTCCAGTTATTCCCATGTGCTGTGACTAGCCCTTTCTTCCTAAAATCTCATATCATGGCATTTACCTGCTCAGAAGAGAACTCTGCATTTGCAGGCCTCTCCAACTTGAACTCCAACAATTTCATTTCCCACTATTTCCAAACATAAATTCTATATTCAAAAAAACTTGCATGAATTCATCACTTTCCAGCTTTATTCACACCAGCTCCTCTCCCTGGATCTTCAACAGAGGCCATCAGCAGCCATCACACACACAATCACAGAAAAAGTAGGAAAAAACACCAACCTTAGAGCAAGATTTATCTTGGAAGTTTTTTAGCCTGAGGATCTTAGGGTTGCTGTGAGCACTGAATGAAGTAAGATGCACAAAGACTCATTTGACAAATGGTAGCCTAGCCCAAGCAGGATAATCATTACATTTTAAAAAATTGATTTAGAATGTGAAGAGACTTAAAACAAGAGAGTAATGTTTTCACACTTCTTCACACACAAAAAAAACCCCAATGCATACTTATAAATACCCAGAATTAGAACTTTTTGTTTCTCTTGATTGACCTTTAAGTTAATCACCTATGGCCAGGTACAGTGGCTCATCCTGTAATCCCATTACTTTGGGAGGCCGAGGTGGAAGAATCACTTAAGCTCAAGAGTTCAAGATCAGTCTGGGCAACATAGGGAGACCCGATATCTATTTTTAAAAACCTTAAAAAAAAAAGTAATCACCTGTATCACACGTCTGCTCAAGCCTGTCCTTTCTGCCAATTTCTGGAGTGTCTGTGCATCTGGGTTGTTGTCCTGAGCAAACTGTGCTTGCATAACCTGTTGTTTAAAACATGTATGTAGTAAATAGCTAAAAACAAGCAGCTCGGTCTTCTTCCTGCATTTTTATCATAAGAGATAAGACATGCACAAGAACATGGGATACTTTCATTACTTGAAAATCAGTATGGGGAAATATGTGTAAGTGAAAACGAATGCATATTTTGTAAATTTATACACAAGTTGCTATGCTGAGAACTTTAAAAAAATCTATTTCAACATAAAACTCTCTCAACTATGCTGTTAAAAATAAGCTCACCTTTCCTTTTCTTCCCATCTTATAACTCACAAATCAAATAGCAGGAGTTTCATTTATTGTTTTTTCCATTTTGTTAAAAATTGCCAACATTTGAAAACTTAATACAAAAATCATATCACATTTGTCTCTAACCTTTCCTGAGCTAAAGAGGTTCAGAGCCCCTAATACCTAATAGTATACACATCAACAGAAGGATTCCACTTAATTGTAATGATCCCATCATGGTTTTGAGCACTAGCTCTATGAAAAAATAAAAAAAAAAAGGTGTCTAAAAAGAGACACTCATCAGAGTCCACTGAATAAGAATTTACCAGGGTCTAAACATGTATATATTTTAAAAGCTTACAGGTGATTCTGAGGTGAGCTTTTGGATTGAAACCACCATGCCAAGTGCTAAGAGATAGTGAAACATGAAACAAAACTCTTTGGTTTTAATTTCCTGGCAGAAAGATGCTGACATGCCAATAAATACCTATAATAAAAGATAAAGGGAGATGAGTAGAGGGGGAGAGAGTGCCAGAATAAAAGCACAAGTCAAAAACTTTGAATTCTTTCAGAAAAGAGAATCATTATGAGAATTAAGTGAGATACTTGAATTCTATTACTAAAAGTCAGTCAACTGAGGGAAGCATTACAAAATGTAAAAAATGTATTATTATGAAGAATGAGAGAGAGGAGTTTGGCACCCAGTGTGACTGTGCTTGTCTACAGGCATAGGATGTGGGTAACCAACCTATCTAAAGACCTCAAGCACTGCTGGCTTCTACTCTTTTCAGCAGGCAAAATTAATTGCATTCTCCACTATGCTCTTTGTATAATGCTATCTTCTGCCACTACACTTGTCACAGGGTAGCTAAATAATTTCTTTTCAAGTCTATCTCCATAGTGGAAAGTGAGTTCCTTGAGATCAAGGGGAATGTCTTTTTCTTCATATCCCTAGGAGTTAAACTCCCTTTCTGTCAGGGAGTATGTTAAGAGTTTGTGACAGAGTAAAACTTGACAATGTAAGGAAAATCTGAAGACGGTGTAGAAAAAAAAGACCAATATTGTTCTGGGAAACCTTCTGAGGTTTACAAATTTTTAGGTTTACAAATTTACCCTTCTAGAATTAAGTATTCTTGGCTTCCTATCTAGCTACATTGTATCCACAGACTCACTGTAAACAGAACATGGATTTTTTGCTTTTACAAAAGGGCAGAATTGGCTTAAAAGTTTATTCTTGCTCAGTTCACTTTAGTCTTTCATTCCTACTCCAAATGTGTTACTTTGATATCTTCCTGTGAAAATAGAGTTGTGTTTCTATGCAGTTGGACATGTAATAACCCCAAATAGAAACAGAATGAGCAAATTATGTCTTTGTTTTTTAATTTTTTAAATAGAAAAAAGTTGAACAGACTTGGGGATTTGTTTGTAAGGTCATTATTAATAATTTACAAAACAGAAACTTCATGCTTTTCATAAATGCATTTTTAAAGTCACAAATTTGACAATGCAACCAAATTATATTTAATGAAGTAATTTCTCATTAAAGAGTAAAGCAAAACAACTCTGATCATTTAGAATTGAAATATCCGAAGGGAAAAGTAAGATGAGTTGATTGTTCTTCCTTTCAATAGTATCAACAATTAGTCTCACACACACAAAAAGAAAAAAGAGATACTTTGAATTTCTACTTAGTTTCACTCTTCTCTAGGCACTAATGTTGATGAAAACTACTTTACTCCTTTTCCAAGTTCTTCTAACATGGACAAGGAGTGAGCCTCTGTAGACACTCATCATTTTTAGGCCAGGGGATCTACCGGAAAAGTCAGGAGGCTGCATAGCAGCAACTCAATCTGAAAACAGACGAAAGCAGGAGCTAACCTTGGCGTGTTTAATATTAATAATCATTAAGTGCTTCTACCTAGAATAAGCAAGCCATAATATTAGCAGGAAATCCTTAAACATCACTTCTACAAATGGGACAGTATTTGAAATCCATTTGCCAATACATCCTCTGAGTCTTAAACTATTTTTTCTCCCCATAAATTTCTAAAGAATAATTTTGGGAAATTCTCTTATTTATCGCTTCCATTTTAACTCTCCTCTGTCCAAAGCAGGCACTGACTAGATAGTCTTGACTTACTCACTGGTTACATGTAATATTTCATTATCTTGCCAAATTCAAGCTCTACTTGAAAATATTCAGCATTCCTAAAGGTAGGACAGTTTGATAATAAGGATACCGATTTATTAGAGGGTCTGGCTAAAATAAACGATTCAAGTGTTCTTCATTTAAAATATCTATGATTCAAGATTTTTTAAAATATCTATTTCAGATTCCTAAATTACAAAGGACCACTTTAGGACAAAGATTGTATCTCATTTGTTTCACCCACCCCTTCCATAAGATAAATGCTAATACATATTGAATAAGAATATACTTTGAAAGCATATTACCTATATGCTTTCATAGGTAATCTGAAAATGGTAATATGCTTTCATTTTTAAAACCTATAATTCTGATATACAATTTTTAAAATTTATGATTCAGATCACATTTACCTACTATAATGCATGGCTTAAATATTTTATGCATGTTTAACCATAAGACTATCTACAAGATTCAAAATCTCACTCTTTTGCTTTAGCTGCTGCTTCTACTAAGTGGAGTTTTGATAAGACAGACTTCCACTCATGGCCTCCTGGAAGATCAAGCAAAATGAAGAGACCAGAGGTTTGAGAAGGTTCCAAATCTCTTCTCTTCCATTCCCTTGGTGGATTGCCTTGAGGAGTTCCTGCATTCTTGAATGAGGTTTGTTGTAAAAGTTAAGGGAGATAATGTAGATAAATGCCTGGTATAGGACTTGGCATAAAAGGATGTCCACAAATATTGTTCCCATTTTATTTAATTAGTATTTATAATTATTTTCCCATAGAAAAGTGTCTACCTAGAGTGGTTTCAAATTTTCACAATTATAACTTTAATAATAAATTATTATATCCAATAAAAGTTATCAACTTTGTAATTATTAAAATGATAACCAGTCCTTCATGGGAACAGACCATTGTAAAAATAGAATTATATTAGAGATTCTATTTTAACTAGCCACCTTTAGTGACTGAGTATTTTTCCAAGTCTCTCAGAAGTACTCTCATCTTCTGACTTAGGGCATTGTGTGATCTTCATTATAATCCAGTGAAGAACCCAGAAAGCAAGGCTCAAACAGAGATATTTCTTTGAATTGCCTTATCCTTCATTCATTACTTATTGACCATGTACTTTATGCCTAAATTAAGAACTCTAATTTATGCCTAAATTAAGAAATCTAAAACAATCATCCATTTGGAAAATTCTTCTGAATGAATCTAGATTTTAATGCTAGAGTGCTTCCCACTGCCATATTCCCTTGGAATATGTGTGTCACATCAAGGTTTCTTTCCTAAATCAATCTCAAAATAAAAATTCTCTCTTGAAACACTTGTATCCATCTTAAATACCGGCAGGTCTTAGAATACTAAATGCAATTTTTGAAAAAGTTACTTTTATTCATTTGTTAACACTGCATAAATGTCCTTTAAAGTCTGAGCAAAGATGGATACTATGTACAAGGCACCCAGCAGTGTGGTAGGTGTTCAACAAATGTTATTTTTCCTTAACATGTAACAAATGCCTCAGTCACATTAATCTTTTAGAAAATATGATTTCATTATCTGCAAAAATGCCAGAAGGAATCATTATATAGGTGTATAAAGCAAGGAGTAATTTAATTATTTTGTAATTAGTATAAATCAAATTTATGACAATCATACTTAGGGCAACTAAGCTCAAAAAAATCCCACCCTTTTCAGGGGACACAACAAACCTTTAACATCAAATTATAGAAGTACTCCCTTTACCACCTTTAAAAACATAAAGGAATCTGCTCAACTGTAGTCAACCAGTAGTTTCCTGTTAACTTTAAGGCACACTCAATTATTTCCTACGCAAAAACCACACAATTGTGTTCATTAAATGACTCACTGCAGTTTGTTAAAAAGACTAACACATTAGTGTCCCATAGACTCACATGGGACATGTATATCTCTTCAGAGTTTCAAAATATTTTGTCTTCCATTGCAATTATGTGTAGAAATATAAATGTCTGGTTCAGAATGATGTAATCAGGAAGTCAAGACAAAATATTTTGTTTCCACTTTGATGTTGATACCAATAGACCCCAGGGAAACAATGCTTGAATGACTATTTCATATCATATTATGATGCCAGAAATACCGACAAACACTTTAGGGCAATAAGTATGTTTTCATATATTCACCAAGTTAGTTTTCATAGAACACATAGGCTAATTTTTTAGAAAATATAAAAATGTTTTTAGGCAGCATAGAGATTGCTTTATTTATTTATTTTTTTTGGTTGGGAGGGGCTCCAAAAATCAAAAATTCATTGTTAATGCTTACCTGAAGCTGATCTGCTGTAAAGCTGGTCCGAGCTCTTTTTGCTGGTTTTGGATGGTTAACATCTTGCTCTGTGAGGAGGGCACCTTCCACACTAATGCCATTACCTGCATTTAAAAAACATACTATATATGTTGGTAATTCAAACGGGTACACCCATCTTGCAATAACAGGTTTCTTATATCTCTTGGCTTTTTGTGTAACTGTATATGTTTTCTAGATGGCAAAACCCCTTAAGTTTTAAAACATACTACAGATATACTGTACAAAACATATTCCATGTAGAGGCTTGTATATTTAGTGAAAAGTTCAAAAAGTTAGAAGTACATATCTAAGGCCCAGCAAATACAGGACAACAACTATTTACAAAAAGAAAAGCAAAATCCTAATCCAAAGCTGCTGCCTGAGAATATGGCACAAAACTAATACATACAACATGGCTTTCCTTGTAAACAAACAGAGACCATCATGAACAGTAGAGTACTTAATGAGTTTTACCACACTTCTACATTATACAAAATAATGCATTAAGATTACCTTAGGAAAAGTTATTTTTATTCCTGTATTTACTGTCTCAAAAGACTCAAAAGTATTTAAGTACATATTTACCATTTTCGACTTCTCTTTTTAAATTATCCAGCATGCAGTCATAATGCACTCTGCAGAGGACTTTCTCTTCCACCAAAGCGAACTCCTCTCCTGTGGAAAGTTGCCTTTTGCAGGAAAAGCAGGCAAAGCATGCCAAGTGATAGACATTCCCCTTGGCTCTCCGGACCCAGTCAGTAGAATGGATGTGTCTCCCACATCGAGAGCAGCGAGTTCCATACCTTCTACATTAAATAGAGGTGTGGAAGGTAAATATTTTAATGCCTGGTGAGATATTCATCAGTCAAATATTAAACCAGCACATTATGTTACCTCATTGAAATAACCTAAGTATTTAAATATTGTGAGAATGAAACAAGAATCAGTTATTCTTCTAAACGTCAGTACAGTAAGCAATCAAGATGAGACAGGGTCACAACTCAAACCTGTTTATAAAAATAAGACCTTTTCTCTGTTCCTCTAAAAGAAGATGGAAGTTTTCTTTTAAAATGATTATTAAAATTCCTTTTGTTGTATCAAATATCAGTACATTTACAAATTTAAAGAATCAAGATAAACACACACACTCTCCAGACTGAAAATCTAAAAGCACAAAAGTATGCTGAAGATATTTATACTGAAAAACTGAAGATATAATGACTTCTTAAAACCGAGTTAAGATGATTAAAAATGATTTAAATATCATTTTTAGGATGTTAAAATATGTAAATATTTAATGTTAGAATTATCAAAGAATGTATATAACAGAAATTCTTCACCCTGGTGGGTGAGAAAGAAAAAGTCAGAAATGTTTCCTTTGGTGAAAAAGCTATTGTATTGCTCTCCATAGGAGGAAGGAAATATTTTCTAAATTTTCAGAGTCCTAACTGGACATTAAATGCAGGTCAATCTTAAAATGCCAAAGTTACATGTAAATAGTTTTTTTCTTACAGCCTGAATGACTGGAAACTCTTTGTCATGTCTCCTATCACAATCACAGTCGTGGCCCTGCATGTCCAAATCACACTAGATTAGTCAGTGTCTATTTATTGATAGATATATCTTTAAAGCTATTACCACTTTGTTTTTTTAGTTACTCTGAAAAACAGAATTCTAAAGATAAATTTCACAATATAATACGACATGAAGCAAGGAGTTTAAAAATCCTAAATAACTAGACTTTCACTTGTCGAATCTTTCAAACCAAACCTTTCAAAGGGCTTTAAGTTACTAAAAAAATTAAGATTAGCCTATCCCAAGTGAATGAGGAAGCAAATTATTACTAATATTAAAGTAATGAAAAGTAAACCTGCTGAGAAATATGCCTTTTTGGTAACTATAAAATTCTGTGATTTTATAAAAGACTCTAGGTCTCATAAATTATTTTAAACTACCTAGCAATTTTTATTCAAATTAATCACTAAACTCTTTGAAATCATTTTTTGAAATGGAGTATAAACATAATTAGTATTACAACCTTTATTATATAGTATTAGTTTCCCCATCACAATGAACATTTTTTATTTAGAAAAGTAAATAAATATGTTACAATTTTTAAAAGTCATTCTTGAGAAATATTTTAATTTCTAGACAGTTGTTCACACAGAATTATATCTTGGAAGAAACTTTACATTTAAACTATAGAGAGATCACACAGAGAAAATGTTATCTAATTTCAGATCTCATCTAAAATCTCATCTAATTTCAGAAACTGAAGATTGGACAAAGAAATAGTTTGAGGCAGAATTAGATTTGGTGTATTTATACAAGAATGGTCAATTCTTCTGAATACTATAGTTTATCACGGTGTCCAAACCCTTAGAATTGTATAGGTTTATAAGTAGGGATCATTCTATGGTAAACTGGTAAAAGCATAACAAAATCTTGATTTTTCTCCCCCATGATGTTTTATTTCATCTAACCATTCCCACCAAACAGGGGCTTCGTCATAAGTCATTTTGTTTTTCATACTTTTTACCTATGCACAGCAAAAAAGTTTCCCTGTTTGTAATGCCTCAAACTTTCACTCCCCAAAATGAAAGTATTATTTAAAATTAACTTTTGTCTACTGAATTCCTAAAAAGAATAAACATGCTTATTTATACACATTATATCTCAAACATGAAAGCACCCTCATTTTGAAATTTCTTAAATATGAAAAACTGAGCTTCATTAAATAAAACTGAACAAGAAAAAGCCTATTACAAAAGCCTCTTTGCATAATAATTTCTTCCAGTATCTACTAAGAAAAAGCTTCAGAGCATACCTGAAATAATCAAGTTTGCAGAAAATGTCTTTGTCTTTAATATAACAGCTGGTATGCCTTCCTAGGGAGGTTCTGCAAACACTGCAGGAGAGACACCGGACATGCCAGCATAGGTCATTCACCTGTGATGGGAAGAGAAGCCACTGTAATACCATATTTAAGAAAAGTATTCATTGGTTTTGTGTATTCGGCAATTTTAAAAACTGGCCCCTTAATATATTAACACATGCTCTGAATGTTTTCATCCAAAAGGTGTCATTTTTATAAACATATATCTGGATATATTATCTTTTAGACAGCAACCAAAAATTTATACTAATATGTGCCACATTTTGTGTTTATAATATTTTCTATTCCTTTGAAGAATTCAGGTTGCTTTTTCTTTCTTTCTTAAATGGAATCTTTATGAACACAGGGAATAATCTGGTTACTTTAAAGTCCTACATGCAGGTTTTTTTGTTATATTTTACCAAGTTCTTCCCACCATGAAACCTTGTAGTTAAAGAAGACAAAACACACACTCTCTCAACCTATTTTTTGGCTAAACAATTATAAAACAGAGCAATAAAGACAGTGAAAATGTGGTTTTGTGAGATAGTTACCCATACAGGACAGAAATTGCTCAGATAAATTTAAATGTTGATGTAGCAGAAACCCGGGCTCTCTTCTAATATTAAACATTGTACAGAAACAATAGAAGTAAGTAGTAAAGTATATTGGTAAAACTGCTTACTGATTTGGCTACAGGGGAAAAAAATAAATTTAATCATAAGTGCTTCTAAAAAAGCACCCAATCATTGTTTTCCACTTACACTTCAAGTAGTAAAACATAAGATGGTGTTTAATAAGGTCAGTATTTTATACTTTCTAAATAGGAACCTGAAATACTGTCAATCCAGGGAACAAGTCATAATTACTCTCACTTTATACTGTTGCCATTATATTATAAGAGCTACAACTTTAGCCCTGGATTATGAAGATGTGTATTAGATAGAACTGGCTTGCATCCAATGCAGGCTCCCAAAGTTTGCTCTTGTTAAGTGGACACAAGAACCTGATTTATGCTTAATTGAAATTCATGTAAAAGAACAGTAACATACAAAAACACCAGTTACACCCTAAAAATGGATCCAATGACTAAAATAGGAAAACAAATGACTGTGAGATATGATTTTTGCTCAACAATTCCATAATAAAGACTATGTGTCTATCAAATGAGAACTACTCTCCAATGTGTTTTTCTCTGATATATAAAAGGTACTTCGAAGCTGAAAGTTTTACGGACTTCTCATTACAGTTATGTGTCTCTTTCCAAAGCATTAATGAGAGTCTCATTTTGATGACATTTGAAAAGTTTTGGTCTTTACAAGAACTTAGAACTTACATGCTCACTATAGACAATATTTAAAATAACAAAGAAAACAAATAAATCTGAGGAAACTGGAATAAATAATATTAACAATGTTGAATACTATCTTGGAAATAAAAAAGTATTTTCCTCATTTTTTTTTCCTAAAATGGAAGCAATCAGTATAAACTTTAGAAAAACAGGCTTCCTTTAAACTTCCACTGGTTAGGGCCTTCTGTCTTACCCAGTGTTTTGTTTTGTTTTGTTTTGTTTTTAAAGCAAGGCTTTAGGGCAAGAGCCATGGCCTCTCTCTTACTCCCTTCTAAAGCCAGACCTGGTTGTCACCTTTTTTCAAAGTTTACTTTCCCCCTAAAATGTCTCTTTATCTTCAATTTCTTTGCTAGGGAGTAAAGTAAGGTGAAGAGAGGAGATTCTGGAGACTATAAACCTACTATTGATCTAATCTGTATATGTCTAAACATATAACTTGGACCAAGCCAGAAAAACCTACCCAAAGGACAGAGCACTGAAGTATTAGATAAGGCAATAGATGCTTCTAACTCCTGTCATACTTTTCTGTTCTAACTCCATTTTATTTGCCTCGCAAGATAGTGTTTTTCTACATTAGTTACACCCTCAAATAATATTTCTATACTAGGTCTAACTTTTTTTAAAAAAAAAACAGTGACTCAAGTTAAACTCAAACTTATCTGCAGGAAGTATTCAAAATGGAAAAAAAAGTTAATAATTCAGTTTTTGTCAATCATATAGTATCAAGCTTTAGAACTTACACACTAAAGAATACAAGAAGTGGTACAATAACACTGCATATGGAAGACTTCATTGGCAGGACTCCTGCCCTATTACAAAGGAAAGGTTTATGTAACTCAACTTAACTTAGGTTGTTATACAATACAAAGATATGTGTGTATATATATACATACACACACACACAAGATTAACACTAGAAACTATTATCTATTTCAGAGGGTGTGTTAAATGTCACTTCATCACAACTCTTCTATATCTTCTCTGCTGTGAAGTGTTAGAGCCTTCATAGGTCTACTCAGAAACATTCTTAAAGATTACGGCAATTATCGAGAGGGCTCATTAAAAATAAGGTGCTAGTTTTAACCCAAAAGATGATTTTGCAATATCCAAAAGGCTCAGTTTTAGCAACATGGAAAGTGTAATCTTAAGAATGCAGATTTAAAGAGAAAGCCAATGTTAATTTGCCAACTTTAAGAATCAACCACCAAGTAAGATTAATTTAGTCATTTTTAAATGTTTTTACCAAAACTTCTTTTGGCATTTTGTCTAAGTTTTATCTATAGGGTAGCATTCCCATTTTACAGATGAAGAAGCTTTGTATGTTGAGGTAGAAACTGAAAGAAACCCATTAACATGAATTTTGAACACATACTCTCCATAATTACTCCTTTTGAAAATCTAAGCAGGGTGGGGAGAGAATAGAAAGTGAACTGTTTTGCTACTAATTCAGTGTAAGAGAGACCATTATTTTAAACAGTGGTTTTAAAAAGCTATTTAAGTTGAAACCCCATGATACTCTGATTAAGACACATGGGACCATAATCCTGTCTGCACTGAGGTGGATAACTGTGGCCTGCCAAAATTTCTAATCCAAAATTCCCCAATATTTTAAGAGAAAAGTAAAACAAATTAAGACAATCAACTCTCAAAACACACTTGAAACACTTCTTCCCAGGCTATGTGTGTCTAACTTTACATCAATTTCCATTTTCTCCCCAAGCACTCGAGATGACAGCATTGAGTGGCCTAGAAGTATTAAACCTTAATAAGAGCAGGAAGGTATTGAAATGGTTTTTACTTAAATGCACCTATAAACTTTTACTTTGCAAAAGCCTCAGGTAACTGTAAAAAACATAGGACTGTTATTTTTAAAATTTGTCCAGAAAAGATCCTTTAAGCTACTTTACAGTGGCTCTCACCAAAAGAGACACTGCAAAGGGGAATCAGTTAATACATACCGACTTAAAATTCTTCTAAGCAGGCATGGGCGTGGACGTTACTGGGGTGGAGAGACCGCAGTCCGTTTAGAGGGAACAAAGATATTTAAGAAAGGAATAATATGGGGCTGGGTAAAAAATAACTAAGCAGGTTTCCGTCTCAGAATGGATAAGGGTTTTTCCACTTCTCTTCCACTACAAGTCGGTGGCTGACTCCAGCGCATCCACACCAGGATGTGTCACATATTAGCTGTTTTGCAACGACATAGAAGAGTCTGGGATTTCTTCTCACTTTATCTCACCGCATGAGTTGCCCTAAACTGGGCTAATTTTCTGCGAAAACCTACAACCTCCATCCAGAACTTGAACGGAAAGGTTGGTTGGAGGAACATTACTTTTTTCCCAGAGCTCCCACGCTAAGCCCGCTCCCCCTTGGGCTTCGCGCCCGAGGCCCTGTCTTACCTTGAGAAGATATTTGTCCACGATCTCCAGGCCGCAACTGTTGCATACACACTTGCCAGGGGGGCAGCCGGAGCCCGAGGCCATGGACCGGGGCGAGGACGACGGGGACAGCGGGGCCGAGGAGGAGCACGAGTCCTCGTCCCCCGCTCCCTCGGGGCTCACCTGCAGGAAACCGCGAGGCGCAGGCGGTTCTAGATCCCTCCTCCCCTTCGCATCCCACCTACCCACACGGGCGGCCCCACCGCCTCCCCTCCCTTCCCCCTGGCCACCCAACCCCACCCACAGCTTCTTGAGGTTACGATTCTCGCCCTCTTCCCCGAGTACAACCTCTGGCCACGCACCCTCCGGGGATGCCGACCCCTGACCTTTCCGTACCCCAGGAATCTTGCGGTCTTGCCCTCCTCGCCGGCCAGCTAACCTTCCCACCCCACCCAGACCCTCCCCGCCCCGTCCTCCGTCCGCTGCAGGAGAGGCCAGCTGGGCCCTGGAAAGAGCGCGGGGACAGCAGCCCTTCGTCCTGCCCCGCCTCCCCACGGCCAGTCTTGCCGGCACCCGAGCCCCTCCGCACTCACCAGTTCCTCTTCCCCGGCGCCTTTCCGAGTCCTCCCGGCCGCCAGGGCTGTAGTCCGCCCGCACTCCTCCGACATGAGCCCCTGGCACTGCGGAGTAGGAAGGGGAGAAAGTATGGAGAAACAGATCAGAAGTTCCGAGCGTGCTGCGCGCCCCAGCCTCGGCGCGGGAGCGAGCTAATGAAGGCCCTCGGAGCGCCGGGCAGCGCGTGCAGCCCTCACGGCGCCTAAGCCCGGGCGCCGCGGGAGGGCTGGCGCGCAGGCTCCCTCGCTGGCCGCTGGCTGCCGCCACCCGAGCGCCTGTAGCTGGCCTGAAGCTCATCGGCGCTCCCCGGGCTCCGGGTCCCCGGCGCTCACCCGGGCACGTCGGTTCCCCGCCCCCCCGCCGAGGATAACAAGTTAATAACAATCATCCCCGCACAAAGCGCTTTCTTTCCAGACGTCAATCATAGCGGAGCGGGGAACACCGGGCTAAAGGGGGTGCGGGGCAGGGGGAGGTGGAGTGCGAGAGAAGAAAAGAGGATTGAGAAGGGGTGGGAGAAGAAACTTGATTTCTTTAATAACCTCAATTAAAAGAGCAAGACACACATATATATATTTTAAAAGGGGGCTTTTTGAATAGGATAGCCCGAAAGGTGAAGAGGTTTAATAGGATACTTGAAAGCTAATTACAGCGGGATTTAAGAAGCCTGGTGTTTGTTCCGATGACAATTTGAATGAAAATGCTTCAGATTAAACCGAGCCAGCAGCTCTTTCGTAAACTTACAGCAATTAGAGTCGCGAGTGATTTACACTCGTTTCTTTAAGGTGTAAATTGCCACTTATTGCTCAGTAAGTCAACATTTGAGCTACTAAAGGATTATTTTTAACCAGCGCAAAAAGCGGGTAGAATAATGGAAAATATCCAGCTGAATTTAATTTGTGTCATTAAAAGAACTCACGCAACCTCGGACAAAATGTTTTAAAGAAACAACGCGCGTTACTCAAGTGTTTCTAAGTATTTGCAAGAGTTTTGTTCTTAAACGAGAACGCAGCGTCTCTGGGGTTAGACTGCTTTCGTTTCCAAAAACTCTAGCTCTGGGGCGGGTGGGTCCCCCGAACTCGAGCCGCTCACACTTCTGCATTTCTGACTGTTCGCCTCCCCTTCTCCCTCCCTCTGGAAGCACCAGGCAAGATACCAACCTGGGGGCCTCCGGGACCCTAGGCCGAGACCCTCCCTTTCTGGGGTGCGCTCCCTACGCGGGACCCAGCGTAGCTGCACTGAGGCCGCGTCCTCACACACAAAGGGAGTTTAAGCAGAACAGCTCCGTGTTCGCCTGGTGTCCCCAACCAGCTTCAGAGCAAAGAAATAGTCAGGGGCGCCTCGCGCGGGTCCTGCTGAGGCACTCAGGCTGCTGATGATTTCAAACTTAAAACACCAAATACCCATAGGTCCTGCCTCCAGAGTGAGGTGAGAGCTTGTCAGGTTCCCCAGTCTACTCAGACAAACCGCGTGACTCGTTTTGTGCCCTGCGGTTTTCTTTTGGCATTTTAGGTAAAATGGCTCTCCCGGCCAACCCTGGGATCCCAGAGGCCTTTCTGGAGCCCCGCAGAGGGAGGTGTGCCTCAGGGCCAGCAAGTGTCCGCGGGCAGCTGAGCGAAACGAGCCGGGTCTCCGGTTCCACCGACGACAACCGCCCAGTCCTCCCGACCCACTCTCCCGGACAGCCACGTAGCAAACAGAACAAAAGCACGACTCACATGGACCTGAGAGCGCCTTAGGCTCGAGGCTTCATCTCCCAAATTACAGTCTCCATGTCTCAGGTTAAGTGAGCTTTTGGGGAGGGAGTGCAATGATTACTGACTAAAGCTACTACGTAATAAAAAAAAAAAAATGCCAGGTCTGAAGATGAGGCCGTTACAGGTAGTTTCTGAACCTCGTTTAGGAGCCCAAACAACTCTAGTTTCAAGGACACTAAGATTCAGCGGGTCTGGCCAGGCGTCGGGTCGCTCACCTTCTCAGGGGGAACTGCCAGCTCCGGCACGTCCTTTTCTTCTAGTTTACACACAAACATCTGATCGCTCTTCCAATACATGGCACTGCTAGGGCTGCTTATCACATACCAACTCCAGAGGGTCAGAGGCTGTCCGTGTCTGCCGATCTCCCCCCTCCCCCTCCCCGATCCACTAATAAAAGCTGATGCCGAGAAGGATAATGCTACAAGTGTGTCTTCATCCAAAGAGGCCGCTGTGGCCTGACCACTTTCTGATGAACTGTTCTTAAAATTCCTTTCCCGACTTCACTGAGCTCCGTCCCTCCAGGAAAAGAAAAAAAAAAAAGTTTTGTTTTCCAGAGGGTGGAACCTAATATAAAGGGAGGGGGCGTGTGGGGGAAAGTCTTTTCCTGGAGAAATAGCCTCACCTCTTCAAGGAAAACCCGCCTTCTCTACATGTTAAAATCTTTATCAGGACACGCCAACTGACTTCAGGTTTAGTGTTAAAGAAAAAAAAAAAATGGGGGATGTCCTGTTAACTTGACTTTAAAAAATCTGCTGTCTGCATTTGCCATAACTTTTAAATTCTCGCTCCCCAACCCAAACCTAAACAAAGATTCAGGTTACATCTCTTTCTGTAGCAAGCAGAAGGGGAAGTGGAGGTCTGGGTGACTTGAAAGTTTTAGTCATTCTCTTGAAACTCGCAGCTCTCCGGTCTAGCCGAGAAAGGCCACCTCTCCTGGCAGCCTGGAGGCTGACTTATCTAGCAGTTCGCGCTCCCTTTCCGAAAAGTTTTCTCATTAAGATAAAGAGGGAACATCTGAGCAACACAAAAGCTTATGATTTGCGACTAGATTTGAAATCAAGGCCACAAGAAAGACAAAAGTATGTTGCTAATGAGTATTGCTTTCATCTCCTAGACAAAATTTAAGCCCTAGCAGCCTTGGTCTACTGCCTCAAGTTCTGACTGCGGGCTGGGGAGCAGCGGAGGGAGGTACTCAGGGTACCGTAATTTTGATTAAGACTGGAGGGTGTGTTTGTTTAAAACAGACTCTTTGTGGTATAAACTTTATTTCATTATTTAGTGCATAAAGACAAATTTGGTTAAAAGATTATTTTTTAATGATTTTTGTTTCCATTTAAAAAACTAAACAAACTTCTGAAACTGAGACCTAGGAGTCTATTTCTTAAAGGCCTTTAACAGAATCATAGGATTTTGCTTTAATTACGTGGAAATATATATGTAAACACACACACACACGCACACACACACATGTCTTATCTCCTTGCCTTATTTGTATAGAAGAAAAAGATAGAAAGGATCTTGCCCAGAACCCAGCTCGGTCAGCAGTCGGCTAGCGGAGGAGATAGATAGCCTTTCCTGTGATGAATTGAGCCTGCGCAAGAGTCTGGGACCGAGTTACCACTACAAATTTAGTTTTTCCTCCATTGCATTTTTCTCCCATAAACACTAGAGTCTTCAGAGCATTTTCCTATCGCCATTGTTTTTCTTTTCGCGCAGCTGCGCACAAGTTAATATTAGCCATCCCCCTGCAGGTCCTCTCTGGGAGATCTCGTTTAAATCTACTGAGCGAAGGGAGGAGACGCTATAATTAATCTGTGCCCTCTTAGAAAATTGAAAGATTAGGGTGGATTGACTTTTCAAAAAGCTAACTTGTGCTTGGGAACCAGAAAGACTTGTGTTTTTCATCAAGTGCAAAAATCGGTACTGGGGGTGGTGGGGAAATTCACATAATGCATTTTCCATGAAATAGCATCGTTCTGGACACCGCTCTTCCGAATGGAAAGTCAGAGTCGTGCAGAACATTGGCGCCATCAGGTCGTGTATAGAGCAGGATTTCGTTGAAAGTGGAATTAAACATAAAGGTCCAGTTTGGATATTTAATTACTCTGTGTGTGTGTGTGTGTGTGTGTGTGTGTGTTAGGGTTTAAAGTGAATCTGGAGTACTATCTGGCTACTATCGAGGAGAATTTATCGCGCGGGTCATTTGGAGATCCAGAGAGCTAGAGCTGTGTTAGGGAAGTAGGGCGGGGGTGCGGGCGTTTATGCGGTCTTTCCACCCACCCTTGCCTAATCAGGCGGCTCTCAATCAGGTTTTCAAAATACAAATCTTGATCTGAGAGCGTCTATCTCTGCATAAGTGGAGAAAATGATTCATTTTTAGAGGTTTCTGGGCTTGGGGAAGAAGAATGGTCGTCAGACAGGAGCAGAAGCCCTGAAAGATTGGTCTGGCCTCGCTTTACTCCAGGCGCCTGTGGGATGCTGACCTGTCCAGTGGTACATCTGCGCGCACCCATCCTTGAACTGTAAACCTCTGGGCGGTGAGTCAATTTCTATGTCCTGGGCGGTATAAGCCTTTGGCTCGGGGTCAAGTGTGCAAGAAGAGGGGAATGTGTTTGCTATGAATGCCAGGGCTGATCGTCCTGTCGGTCTGGGGAACAACGACCTTCTGACCTTTTGTCAGGAGCTGGCATAGGAAGGTATAGCTTCTTCATAGTGGCCAGGTTCCTTGGAGCTGGCGTCACACCTCTTACCCGCTCTCGTCCTCGGCTGGGGCAAAGCAAAAGTTACCCTGCTAATTTACAGGGGTGCTTGGGCTAAAAATCAAAAGAGTTTTTTGTTTGTTTAGACTTAGAAATGAGGGTTTTTAGCCCAAACTCCAATTGATTCCAATTTTGAACGAAGACTCTGATCAAGAAAACATTATCTTGTGTATCCACAGGTGGAAAAGCAATCGCCTGCGTCGTGACAGCTCCTACCTACTAAATTGAAAATTTGAAAATCAGAGACCGCAGGCCCACCCAAGGTGTCTACCAACACCTGCGGATCACAGGGCTTTTTGCAAGCCCATGGGAAAGACAGCCTGAGAGACTTTCGAGTGCCTCCTGTCCCAGGCTGTGCCTTTCCTGCTCCAGGCAAGCCTTGAGTGCATCTCCCTAAAAACCGATGGGGGCAGGGAAGGGGTCTAGATCCCGTGGAGCCAGGCCTTGATTGGAGGTCCGGGGCTAGAGAGAGGGAACACCAACCCACCCCGACCCCTACAGCTTCCACTCACCCGAAGAGCTGCCTAATTGGGCTGCGAGCAGCTGCGAAATTTGTAATCGTCTAATAAGCCTTCCGCCTCGGTAATTCTTATCAAAAGGCATAAAACTGATATTTTCACACCCAGCTCGCACTGCAGGCGCCGTTTATAAACATCCTTCATCAGTGGGATGAAATTAAGCCTGCATTGACAGAGGTCTCCGGAACTCGATATTTAAAAGCAATAGATCCGAATTAGCAAATTATAACTTTAAGTAGGGAAAGTCCCCACCAACTCGACTATAGAACCCTTTGCCTCTGAGCTCCTCGGGGTGAGTAACCACACGTTTGAGAGAACTTAACCTGGAGGTTCCGCGGTGCTCAGGCAATCTCCGGAAACTCGGATCCCTGAAATACGCCTGCTACGGCTCCTCCCGCCCGCCTTCTAGGAACTCGCCTGGGTCAGATCTGTGGAGACCGGGGCGAGGCACAGCTGGAGGCTGGGAGAAAACGTGGTCAAAGGAGGCGCATCCAGGACTCCCGGGCGGCCTGCAGGCGCAGTACCAGAGCCCTGCTCTTGCGGACCCGAGCTTTACCCGGCCCGTGGCCCTCACCGCCCACCTCCGGGGCACCAACACCAAGGGTACAGTGGGCCAGAGGACTGTAGGAGGCGGTGGAGGATGGGGAGACTTTCGCGACCATAAGGAGGTACAGATTCTGGCAGAATTCTGGTGGCGACTCCTTCGATCCCTGAAGGTGAAATCTCAGCTAAAACCAATCTGAAACTGCGGTTGTCACAGTTGGTTCAGGGTTAGGAGACGGTGTCTTTGGATTTTTGCCGCCCCCA
>NW_012114688.1:9841690-9860308 GCF_000951035.1 Colobus angolensis palliatus | reverse complement strand
CTGGGAAAAGACTTTAGGAGATTGCTTCTAGAGGTTCTTTCCACAAACTTGCGCTTCTCAGAACCTGCATAACCCCTCAGAGATAGCAGAGCTGTAAACGCGCTCACCTTGGGACTTACCGGTCCCAGACTCCTTATTAGACCTTGCCACCTACAGTTTCTGAGGGTAAGAGAGGGGCGCGTTTATTCACGCCAGTGGAGGTCGCCAAAAACGGGCGAGGGCCTCCGTCTGGGACCCACCGGTCTCTCCCACTGTGGGCCAAAACTGAGGTTTGATGGGCTTCCCAGCTGGGCAAGCCTGCTCCACGCGGGACACCCGGGAATCCACTGGTGGGCAGGCCTGGCCTTCGCCACCCGCCCCGCGGCATTCCTCACTGCAGTCTGATACGCCGAATGGGGCCAGTTGTCTCGAGCGGTTCTGGAGAACCGATAACGGAAAGCCAAGTTCTACGACCAAGAGCCTGTACGAGTGACTCGGTGTTTCTTTTCAGCCGGTGCGCAGAGCGCCAGTAACCTCTCCCCGTCCGCTATGGAAAGAATAGGGGAAGCGTTTCCAGTCCAAGAGAGAGGATGGGAGAGAGAAAATTAGGAACCAAACGGAGCCCGAAATTAAGCAGGGCAGCCTGGAAAGCTTACCGGCTAAACGCTATGGCGTGAAACGCTAAAGTCCGTTACACCATGTATTCGTTGTGACATTTCCAAGCCGACAATCGCGCCTTAAGCACGCCTGTGGTTTGGAGGTGCCGGTTTTATATGCATTTTACCCTTTAGAATGATAAACAAATCAGGACCAATGGAAACCTGATTCTAACCTGTTTCTACAGAACTCTGCCTGGATAATTCTGTAAAAGCCAAAGTCCAAGGTGGAGGGAGGGAGAGAAAGAGAGAGAGAATGAGAGAGAGAGAGACAGAGAGAGAGAGAGAGAGAGAGAGAGAGAGAATCCAACTCTTTAACCGCCTCGCTTTACCGTGTTTTCCTACAAGTCCCAGGTTAACCGGGCGGATATAGCCTTGAGTTCGCTGATCGAGAAGGCGGATGGAACCGAGACCCTATAGGCTTCTCCTCCCCTTCCACATCCCCGTTTTCCCGCTTCCCCAGGGGTGTCTGAAAGCCCAACTCGGCCAGTGTGGCAGGAAAACTAAACTTTATCTAAGTGCAAAAAGGCAGGCGACAGATGGTTTTCTCGGTTTCTGGGGATGGGGTGAGAGGGAGAAGCGGGCCTGTACGAGCCTCCTATTGGCAGAATTGGATGAGATTTTGATAAGGGAACCCTCAGCTCAGGTTGTTAGCCAGTGTGAATGAGCCCCACACAGGTCTGTGCCATCTTGCCCACAACTTTGGTGTCTAAGGTTCTCCCCAGCAACACTTCCACCTCTGGTGTAACTCATAAAGCCACACTTTTACAAAAAAAGTTGGCCCAAGAATATTGAGCCATGAATTTAAAAAACTTAAATAACTTCTATATGCATTTCTGCTACAGGAGAATGGTTCTTGTAACTGTGGCAAGGTTTTCTTCCTTTCCTTTCTCTCCTCCTCCTCTCCCTTCCTCCTTCCCTGCTTGACTGCCTTCCTTTATGGGAGTTCAAGGTTTAAGAGGTATGCAACGTGTTATTATAGTAAGACCACAGGTTTGAAGTTAGTCACATCTGTAATGGAATTTTGAGCAATTTAAATTTTTAACGCTTGAGCTTTCTCATTTGTAAAATGAAGATGGCATCACTTGGAAATTGTCATAAAAATCATAATGTTAAATTACGTGTTCATCCACACAGGAGGTTCTCAGTGAATATAATCTTTCTCCTACCACATCCTCCTTCACTTCCCTAGAGAGGTGTGCATGCAGAGGAGCCACCAAAGGCCCAATTTCCCCAGTGAATTGGGGAATTAGGTCAATGTTCTTCAGCAAGTTGACCATTTTCAGGGGTTCAAACGGTCACAGAGGCTAGACGCACCTCCCTGGGCTGCAGAGGCTCCATAGACGAGTGCAGCTGCCTGGAGCCACCTCTATCGTGGCAACTAGGCCCAAGGATGCACAATGAACACCTTTTTCATCTCCTTTATTGCTGGTTTATATGAGAGTTAATCTAGCACGTTCAAAAATGCTTGGCACCCTTCTGTCAGTTTGCACAACCTTCTGAATATTGTGAAAATGGCAGTAATGATAGCTGTTGATTATTATTTGTCAAATGCTCCCGCTGACGTTGTGGCACACAACCCTACTTTAATTTGTCCAAAGCCATATTTTACCAAGCCAGGGCAGAATTCCAACCCAGACATCTGACGCGAATGCCTGACTTTTAACTACTTTGCGGTGTTTGTCCTCTTTACTGTGAGTTCAGAAATTGATTACTTTCAGTAAATGGATTCATGATAGTTCTTTACCACTCCAGCACAAGTGGTCCAGCCGCTAGCCTCTTGCCTCTGCCCACTTCCGCTGAGCAGCTGGGGGGCGTCTCGTGTCCTGTGGGGAAGAGCGCCCCCTTCCCATCGCTACTCTTCCTGGGCAGAGGTTAAACAGCATTGAATGAACTGAAGTGCGGAATAAAACAGCCACGACCAGGAAAAAGGAGAACGCTTAAATCGGTGGTAAAATCTTTCTCTCTCCTTTTCCTTGCAGATTACATAATTCGATGTCTAATCATCAGCTAGTGGATCAAAATCTGGATTGGATAGACGGTGACTCGATCTCCCCACAGACTGAAGTCCTAAGGCCTGCGCTCACTTCTGGAACTTTCCTTTGGGCCTTGACCGAAACTCCTGTTATTGTGTGCAGTAGCAGAGGCTGCGCTGCCTGGCTCAGTTTGTGCAAAGGCTATTTATTGTTTCTCATTCACCGACCCCTCCGGTGAAGTCTTTAGCAATAGTTTTTTTCCCACACGAACGTGAATAAAGTCGACCCCTGCAGTTCTTCCTGAAGCTCTACAAGCTTCCTGGAAGCAGGAACCCTGTGCTGTTCCAACGACTCTGAAACCTAGTTCAGTGCCTGGCACTAGACAATAAAAAATTGCTTTCTGAATGAAAGTATATGCTGGCAGTTGCAGGGGGTTTCATGCCTTTCTCTGCCTTCGTAGTTCTAGCGCTTCCTACCTCTTTGCCCTTCTTGCCCAGTTCCTGCATCTTTCAATCCCTTGAAGAGCTAGGTAAGAAAGGGCATGGAAATTCTGACATAATAATTAGCAAGTGGCTTGTTTTTTGTCAGATGCCCAACTGATGTTGTGGCATACAACTTCACTTTAATTTGCCCACAGCCGTATTTTACCAAGCCAGGTCAGAATTCAAACCCAGACAACCCACAGGGAGGCCTGACTTTTAATTACTTTGCTATTTTTGTCTTATAACAAAGGCTTATAAGCTTATAACCTCCAAGGGATCCTCAGGCATCATGGTGCATTTGAGTTCTTCCCTCCTGAGAGAACGTCAGACCTCAGCATTTGCAATTAAATTGGGAAAGCTACTCTGGGTGCCTAAGAGACCAACTGGGTCAGGGCCTCTGTTTATACAGGCGGCTCTGGGGGGAGCAGTAGGAAGGTGTTGGATAGGAGAAGCCTGGGGCAAGCCCCCATAGAGAGACTCTGGATGCGCACTTTGAAATGCTGTGTGTGATGGCCAGACATTGATGTAGATTTTGGCTTGCTTCAGGGTAAAAAGGGGACCCAAGGTGGACAGTCAGAATGGGAGCTGAGGTCATTTGGAGCCAGGTGCTGCTGCATGCTGTCCTCTCTGGACTGGAAAGCAGATAGATACACCTTCGTTTACAGTCCACAAAAAGGAGGAAGAACACGGAGGAGACAGGAGGGCAGTAGATGGAGTCTTCACTCTTGAGTAGGACAGGTTCCACTCCACAGCAGGTCACAGTAGTGTGCCCTGGGTGCCTTGGTGGCTGAGCCTAGTCTCTCCCCAGTCACAGTCCATCCAAGCAGGAATAAGCCCTGGTCTAGGACTTGACTGGGATTCCAAAGTCCTGAAAAAGGGCTGGAAGACACCATGCAACCTGGAATGGTTTTACCAGTGCTTGCGATATTGAAATCACTCAGCACTAAAGGAGAAAGCACTAGGCCCTTATTCTTAAGACTTGGTGTGTCTTCTTGGCAAGACACACCAAGATTTGGGAACTCAGCTATAACTGCTATAGGCTTAGAAACACAACAAAAATTGTTTTAGAAGTGGTTAATCCCATTTCTTTCCCTCAAATACCACCCCCCCTTCCTCAGAAGGGCCTCCAACAAGTGTTTATTATTATTACTATTAATTTTAAATGGTGTCTTTAGGTTGTTCCAACTTTCAGTAATAACACCTTGATCTGGCTAAGCTCTTAACAGTTTGCATCATTATTGTTTTTGCATCTCAACGTTTTGGGAAGAAATAAATAGGCAGCAGTTTCTTTTGAAGATTTTAATACATACGATGCCTTTTCAAGGTTTCTTTCCCCTCCTCTCCTTCAGAATACTTCTGCCCTGCTTCGGTAATATTTTGGGGTATTGTGTGTGGGGAGGAACCTCTTGCGTTTAAAAAAATAACTTGGATTAATCCATGTAAATCTGTCTTTTAAAGGTCAGGATGCAGAAAAAAAGTAGGCTGTAAACTAAGTCAGAATTCCTGCTTCTTTAAACCACCTTTCCCCCCAGGCTGAGAAAACTTTTTTCCTAAAAAGACTTTGTACTTTTAGAGACGAATTTGCATCCTTTTATAAGAAGTACCATGGATTGTTTAGCTTTGCCTGGCTTTTATATATGTTGTCATATGTAGTCCTCACAATCTTCTGTTAAGTAGAATGTATTATTATGCCTGACTCACAGATGGGGAACCTGAAGCTCGGAGAGGTAGCCCACATTCTCACGACAAACTAGCAACAGAGGATGAACCTAAACTCATTACAAGGTCTTAACCATTGTGCTACATGTAAATAATATTGCATGTTGGCTGTGTGGCTCCTCCCAGTCTCCTGAAGCATTATAATAGAAGTGAGAATTCTCTTAGAAGACCTTGAGGATGGCGGGACTGGGGTAGTGGGGTAGGAGGTGCGAGTCTTGAGGGACCTGAGCGCTGCGCACAGTTAGGTGGGAATGGAGTTAGACACGTGTGGAACCTGGGTCTGGGACGGGGAGCGGGGAGGAGGGGGCGGAGGATGGGCTCCAGGAAGGCAATCAGCCAGGGGAGGGAGGTGGATCGCGTGCTGGGCGAACACTTTCTTATCGCCTGCTGGTAATAAATATTGTTGCATTTCCTTGGTAACACCCCAACGCCCGAGGCGAGGCGGAGGCCCGCAGGGCGCGTTCATTGGGAGTTGAGGCCCTTTCTCGCTCCCGGAGGCCTGGGCTGGCGCCTGCCTTCAAAAGCGACCTCGAGAGAAACGCCCTGGAGCCAGGCAGGTCCCCACGGCTTTGAGGTCCCAGTTGTCCAGCCCCAGTGCTGGTTGGGAGCATCCCCACAGCGCGGTGCACTCCGGGAGGCACTGTTTTCAGGCCCCAGTTGTCCAGCCCCAGTGCAAGTTGGGAGCATCCCCACCGCGCGGTGCACTCCGGGAGGCACTGAGGCATTTGGGCGCAGGGCTGGGCGATGAGAGCCGTCGCCCCAGAAACAAGCTCTGTTCAGAAAGCAGGTGGAGGACCCTGTGTGATCCTCTCCCTCGCCCCTCCTCATCACTAATCCAAAGTCGGTGTGGATGGCCGCGGCCCCGAGCGCCTGGACGCCTACCCGAGCCCAGGCCCTGAGACAGGCTCCTCGCGTCGCCCTGGTGGGTTTGACCGCCGCCCTCCTAGCATCCTTTTCCGTGGGAAACCCCAGGGCGGAGGCTTCGGTTTCACATGGGTAACATTCTTCTCCTGGAATCAGATCGGTCTTCCAGAGGATAAGACCTTTCTTTCCTGAGAAGGAGAGCCTGAAGGAGACTCAAGGCCCAAGCCCTCCTTCCCCTCCGCCGTATCTACTGGTAAATAGGTAGGTAATTCTTGCCCGACCCTTCAAAAGCCCCCTCTGTGCACATTCGAGCACCCCACAGAACGCTGTGAAAATAAGAGGAAAAACCACAACCGAAACCAGCAACAAACAACAAGGCCACGGGGGCAAGGCCTAACTAGGCCAGAACAGATATGTGCGTGGGTTGTCCCGTGAGGTGGACAGGCTCTGGATGCCCGAGTCGGGAAGAAAGGCTGGAGGGAGTGACACGGCGCGAGGGAGGCCGCTGTCATTTCGGAGTAGCTTCGCCGCTTGCCTTCCTCGGGCGCGGCATCTAGGCGGGCAGGCAGTAGCCCTGGAAGGCCAGGCGCTAGGGGCCTTGGGCCTGAGCATCACCCCGGAGGCCCGCGATTTCAGCCTCTGGGAGGGCTTCCTCGGGAATTCGAGTTTCTTCCACTTGGCTTTACTTCCTGTGCCAGCCATAGCCCTTGGTCCTTAGAACTTTTAATACTATGGTGTAAAGCTTGGGCAAATACATGTAACTGACCATGCACGAGTATATAGCCCTTTTAAAAGGTAAAAGGTAGGGTGTGTGTGTGTGTGTGTGTGTGTGTGTGTGTGTGTGTGTGTGTGTGTGTCTACGTCTACCTACGCACGCGCCTGTGAGATTCTTCTGGGCTGAGAATGTTTTCCGTTCCAAATGATGGATAGGCCTTAGACCCTCTGAATTTCTTTGGTTAAATCAAGGACTTAATTTCTTTTAACATGTATGAATAACTATATCATTAATTTTGGCCACCCTCATAGAAGTTTAATGCCAATATATAAGAGAATGCAAAAGGGAAAATATTTGTATGCCAAGTTTAGTCTGGAAAAATATCAGTAGCATTTCGTATTTGACAAAGACTTACATTTATAATTTTTCTTTTCCCAGCTGGCAAGGGTATTGTTTTTAAATGTATATTCCATGATTATTGTTTCTGTTTGGTACTTTGGTCATTTGAAACACATCTGTTTCTGATATCGTTCCTGTGTTAAGCACACACTATTGTGTTAGCAAGATTTTACACCATCTGTTTAAGAAAATTCTTGCCAGTGCTATTTGATGCCCTGTTGAACTTTAGCCAAACTTCATTTTATAATGTTCTCTCAGTCCTGAGCATATATAATATATTTTAATGAAATTATGCTTTTGTATTGACTGACAGACATTAGAAACACATTCACATAGGTCAAAAGCATTTGAGCTAAGTGTTGGATAGGAAGAACTATTAAAATAGTATAAGAAAAATATGTGTAAACAAAGCAAAACTTTAAAATAAAATAACCCAGATAAACAGTTCTCTCTCATGTGCACGTGGGTGCGCACACACACACACACACACACACACAGAACTTGGATGTGGCTATTGAGAGTTAATGTATAATTCTGATAATTTGTGTATTTCTTCATTACATTAAACTTGGAATTTGTATTTTTGCCATTATTCCAAAGGTGTAATAATTGACTTTATTTTTTTTTTTTGAGACAAGAGTCTTGCTCTGTCACCAAGGCTGGGGTGCAGTGGCTGGATCTCAGCTCACTGCAAGCTCTGCCTCTGGGTTTACGCCATTCTCCTGCCACAGCCTCCCGAGTAGCTGGGACTACAGGCGCCTGCCACCTCACCCGGCTAGTTTTTTGTATTTTTTAGTAGAGACGTGGTTTCACCGTGTTAGCCAGGATGGTCTCGATCTCCTGACCTCGTGATCCGCCCATCTCGGCCTCCCAAAGTGCTGGGATTACAGGCTTGAGCCACCGCACCCGGCCTATAATTGACTTTCAAAATAATAAAATAGAATAACATTGTAATGGGATCATATTAAGTATGTATTAAATGTAACACAGACGAGCATTGAGTCTACCTAAAGTGGTATTTTTTTTTTTTAATTTTGTGGCTACTCATAAAGGTTTTGCATTACATTATCAAAAGCTAACAAACTTAAGGTCATTTGTGCCAATCCAAAAAATGTTCAAGCGTCTATGCTTGATGGCTAAGCTTATATCTAACAGTGGAATAACTGCAAGGCTTGAATTGGCTAGAAAAAGCAAATATTGGCTGTGTATTTTCAAATATCTTTTCTAGAATGGAACACTTTGGTTGATAGATTGACCTATTTTGTTTACATCCAATATGTGTACCCCAGTATAAAGCTTTAAAAATGGCAATTTCTCGTGATATTTTAGTTATAAGTCTAGAAATATCAACCTTTTCATTTGGTTTAATAAGCTTCTGACACTTATTCCTAGAAATCAGTATTTTTCAGTTAACAAACAAGTTTGCTTTGTGATCTACCAAAACCAGGTTGTCAAATTCTTTCAGTTGGTACCTGGACAGACTGCTTTTATTGCTCATTAATCAGATGCTGTGGTTAAGGTGTGTCTATTAAATAACTACTTAGGGATGTATTGTCATTTTATTTGTTTCGGAAAACAACTTTTTGTTTTGGTGTAATTTCTAAATAAAATATATTCATGGTTATGTGGATAACTGACATACAAATCATTTGGAATTGAGTACCTTGTTAACTGTGTAATAAGTATGGTTATAAAAAGAGAATGAGTATCATAACATTTTTGCCTATATATACTTTTAAATATTTATCAGGATCTACTTTTTTTTTTTTTTTTGAGACGGAGTCTCGCTCTGTCGCCTGGGCTGGAGTGCAGTGGCCAGTTCTCAGCTCACTGCAAGCTCCGCCTCCCGGGTTTACGCCATTCTCCTGCCTCAGCCTCCGAGTAGCTGGGACTACAGGCGCCCGCCACCTCGCCCGGCTAGGTTTTTTTTGTATTTTTTAGTAGAGACGGGGTTTCATGGTGTTAGCCAGGATGGTCTCGATCTCCTGACCTCGTGATCCGCCCGTCCTGGCCTCCCAAAGTGCTGGGATTACAAGCTTGAGCCACCGCGCCCGGCCCTACATTTTTCTTAAACTGTTAATTTGGATGTGTTGAAATATACCCTATACATTTCTTTTTAAATAATTGTTTCTAGAAAACCTTATGGATCTTCACATGTCTGGTTCCAATTAATTTGCTTAGACTATTTAATGGATAAAATAATAAACTTGATTTAGTCAATCTGGACTTCTACACGAGTTTTCTATGTGCCTCTTTAAGGTCTAATGCCTTCTTCTACACGTGTTTAGTTCTTGGTTATACTCTTATAAAACCTGGGATTGGAAGAATAACTAATTTGATTCATTTTCTTAAAAAATTTTTGCAGTTACATCAGTACAAAAAGGCATCTTCAAATGAGTGTCAATGATTATCAAAAGAAAACTATGTACATCTTTGTGAAATTAATTAATCAAGTATGTATTGAGCACCTACTACATACCAGGAACTGGGGATACAAAGAATAAGACATGGGTGGTCCTTGTTCTCATAAAATTCTCAATCTATTAAGGAGACTGACAAAAATACAACTAGCTCATCCCTGTAATTCTTTAATGATTTTTATCTACCCCCTGGGCTTTCAATTAGTAAAGTATCAGATGATCCCAATACTTTGCATATGTTTTAAAAATCTTAAAGGCATTAAAATCATAAAATATCAGATGATCACAATACTTTGTATATGAATTAGTAAAGTGTATATATGACAATACTTTGTATTGTATCACAATACTTTGTATATGAATTAGTAAAGTATCAGATGATCACAATACCTTGTGTATGTTATACAAATCTTAAAGTTAAATCTTAAAGTCATTTGTGTGGAACAGAAGCAAATTACCCCCACAAGGCTATCGGGAATTAATTTATGGCTTTTGAGATAAACTACACCTTCTGTACTTTTTCAGGTATGAGGGGGGGATGGCTTTAACTTGGTGTTCCTAAAACATCCATCTGCTGGATTGTTTTGAGTCTTACATCGTAATTATTCCTTTGGTCTGTTGTAGAATCTGTTGAAAGAGTGGTGATTAGGTATAGTATTGGGGCTAGTTTTTTGGTTTGTTGGATTTTAAAACCTAAACAGCTCTTTTCCTCTAACTTTTCCCTCTCACTTTCCTACATAATAATTTAATATTTTTATTATGGAAAACTTTTAGATGATTAGGGGAGGAAGGAGGATTCTACAGATACTATCTTTCAAGGCAATATATTACTAAAGCCAATATTTGCTGTTTTTCCATCATATATTTGCTAGCTTTGGGGATTAATTATCCCCAAACTGCAAAGCTGAGTTTGTTTTTCATACAGACAAATTGGGGATAAACTGTTTAGCAGACTTTCTTGTTAAAAAGTTGAAAGTTTTTGTCTGTGGAAAGTTTTGGGAATTTAGGGTAAAAATTTAAATGTTAAGATGTTTTAGCACTTACAAGAATTACCATAAAGTTAAATTTAGCTACTATCTCTAATAATTTTAGAGATCAAAGTATAATTTTCTTCTTTTATACATGCTGGAAAATATCAGGAGAGAAAGGATAAATTATTTTATTGAATTAATTTAATGCTTTTTACCCCTGAGGAAACATTGCAGTTTTAATTGTTTTCTGTTTAATCTTGGGTTTTGGACTAAGTCTGTGTTGTGCTTTTCTTGTAGACAAGATTGCTCCTCATTTTGCCTCAACATAATCACAGAACTGTTTATATAATCTATTGATTTCTACTGGCATTTGTCACACATTTTATTTCGATTTCCTCAATTTTTCTCAACTTCTTGTTTCTTAGAAAGGTAGAATGCTGAAGTGAAAGGTCTTAAGAGTTGGAATCTACTGACCTGTGTTTTCATTTCAACCCCTTTGGTTTTTAGCTCTGTGACCGTGGGAAAATCACATAACTTTCTGAGCCTCAGTTTCCCATTATGTGTTCTTTTCGTATACATGCTGATTCGTGAGGCTAGGAGTTTAAAGATGAATACAAAACTAGTACAGTTTTGTTTTTGACAGTTTTGACAGTCTTGAACTGGATTAGGGTTTTTGGTAGAAATTCCAAGATGTCAAATCCAAACTTTTTTTTTTATGTTGTGGTTGAGCCAGAGCCCCTTTAACAAATTAACAAATAGTTAAAAAATATAATTCAGTTTTTCTACATTCAGAGGCTTAGTGAGTATTAGGTAATATATAGAAAACTTGATGTGTTCCTTTTGGGTACATTTTGGTTATGTGGCTTTTCACATCCACTGAGTTTGATACAATAACACTATATATACTTAGAATCAGTGGTCCATGTGGTGTTCGAACATTTGAAGTGGCTATAATCTAGCTATAAAATAGAATATAATTTTCTTTGTTGATCAGAAATAAGGCATCTCTCTTATCTACCTTTTTTGTTATATATTGAATACCTATTTAAAAAATTTAAAATATGTGATAGAATTATAGCCTTAAGCTTTCCTCCAAAACATAGTTACCGGTGTTTAACATGAATCTGTAATGAACTGAGACTAATCTGAAGTGAAATCTAAACTTATCATTCCATATGATGGAATATTAATAAAGACCTGCAATTTAAATTTTGAAAGCTGCACTCTGGAATGCCATTTGAAAATTAAAGTGAGAGAGGTAATGGAGACGTACTAGCCATATAGATTACCTTCCATGATCTGATCCTCACATACTGATTTAAATATTTGACCTTTATGCTTGGCTGGCATTTTGTGTGTTCCTCTATTTGTTACCTTTTTGTCCAGATGGGCTTATGTGATTCCTTTACTAAAAACTTTCTGAGGTCAGTGACTATGTCTTATGGAACTTGAGATTGATTCCTAGTGCCCCAGATAGTGACTGCAATTGTGTTTGGTGAACAGATGGAAGGATAAATGAATGAATGACTGTTCCATTTGATGGGATCACAGCGCAAACAATTTTAATGATCAGATAGTAATATGAATGTGGGAAGGGTCCAGTAAAATACCGTACAGCATGGGGGCCTATGACGTAGCTTGCTTACGCACATTTAAATTAATTTTTGTTTGTAAAAGAACTGTGTTGAGACACTTAAGAAGGTTACTAGTTTCTGATTTGTACATTAAGTCATCTTTTTAAAAAAATCTCAACTTAGAGATCAAAGACTCAGCTCTGATACTTAGACTTGTGACCTTTCTATGCCTACTTTTTATTTGGAAAATTAGGAAAATAATAACTTTTTTCACTAAGTACTGAGGTCATTTTGATGATCAGAAGAGATACTGTATCAAGACTTTTTAAAAATGTAGAGCAATAAGCAAATGTTAAGTAAGTGGTGAATGTCTAGAGAATGAATTGTGAAGGACATTCTAAATTCAAATAAACAAAGTCACAGTGATAAGGGCTCATTGGGGCTTAGGGACCATAATGAGGAAGTCTGGTAGTGGTTTCTATTGTAATTCCTATCTAAATTCAGGGGATTTGATTTTGGTAGATAGTGTGGAACCCAGGGATTAGAACTGTATGGGACTTTCTAAAGACTTTATAAGGTCCCAAAAGACTTCCTACATAGAGAAAACGCATTGGAAATTCCTGGTTGAATGACAAATCGGTCAGAGACTGCCTAATCTAGAAGGTTATGCACCTGCAGAGGTTAATTATGTATCTCCCAATGAATTTGTGCTGATTCTTGGTCTTCCCTTCACAGCCAAGCCTTCGGGAAAAGGAAGTTTAAAACCCTTCTGTGGGGAAAGATTTTTAGAGCTATAGTACTAAAGCTCTTTTTCCCCAAAGAGGGGGAGTACATAGACAGAACTGTTTTTTGTCGTTGTTGTTGTTTGTTTTTTTACACACAGAGAGAGACAGACAACCTGAGTGATGAGCAGAGCAGCAGTAGACCCTTCCTTCTGACAGCAAGAGAATGGAAAAGATGGCCTATGGATATTCATTCAATGCATATTTATTGAACACTTGCTATGTGCCAAGCACTGTGGCAAGCACTTGGGAAACATTTTGATAAACAGAACAGACCAGTCCTGTCCTTCCTCATCCCTTGATGCTTACAGGCAGATGGCTGACTGAGACAGACATTAAGCAACCTACTCTACAACTGGTTTTTCCCACAGATGGGAATAGATGATAATATAAAAATATTTATGAACCAATTATCTGATGTAGAATAATATAATTTTTCATCTTTTCTCTCCAAACTAATTTTATGCATTCTTTAAAAGAATTTTAAAATGCTTCTTTATTTCTATTTTTCAAGGTAAGCACTACAGCTGATTATTTAAGAATGTATTATAGAATTTAATTCAACCCTGAAAATAGGGATAGGTAAATTCTTGAATATCTCAAAGTAAAATAGTTAAAAAGCAAAAGAAATTAGAACAAAAGATAGATAAATATTTTAACCGTGTAACTTTTTAAACCTTTTAACTCAGATACATTTTAATGATTTCTTATTAGGTGAAACCCTGTTAAAACATATTTCTTCTTATCTCTTATTTTTCTTATCTCATTTGTTGTGGGTGCTCAATAAATATTTGTTCATAATTAAATAAATTCATGTCAGATCCTGAAGGTTAAAAATATAGTGATAGAACAAAGGGATTATACTTTCCTCCTATAGGCTATGACCCGATGGAACTGGTGACTGTAGTTTTAATTGAAAAAAACAAAACAAAACATAAAAACCTGATAGTTTACAGGACAGAAAGAATTTAAAACCAAAACACATCAAAGGCAAATAAATACTATTTAGATGTTGCCAGCTTCAGAGTCAGTTGCACATCTCAGAATGCTTAATCTTAAGTATTTATTACTTATTTCACTTTCAGCACAGATATATTACTTAGAAAACTGTTTTACAAAGAAGTTTTCACATCTGTCAATTATTTCCAGCTACTAGCTAATCTGGTAGTTTAGATCAGAGAAAAATAAATAAACTTACTTGCTTGTCATGATGTAGTTGAAATTTTCATATATAGAAAAGTATTTTGTATTACTAAGAAACTATCAAATCACTAATTCTACAATTTCATATTCTCTCAAAATATTTTTGGGCAATTGAGTCTTTAATTCAGAGTGTCTGATAAAGGACTTAGACTTTCTTTTTTGCTAAACTTTAAACTGTCTTCTAAATATTTTTGAGAATTTGCTTTCTCAAAAAGGGTATTGCCTATTTTTCTCTATATTGAGTTACTATTCACTTGTTTTGCTTATAATATTTTCCAGTTTGTGGATTTACATAGGACAAATACTCCTCATAGATTACTTTTCTGTGGCTCTTACGAAATAAAGTACTTAAAAGTAATGTTGACATATTAATAAATTTTGATATTGTAAAGAGAGAAAAATTATGGAAATTTGAGTTTTAAAGTAAAGCATAGTTCTCTCTTATTTCTGTAAAGTTTCTTAAAATGTTCATCTATCCTAAAGAGAACCAACAGGAAACTTAAAACTCCAACATGAAAACTTTTGAAAATCATGAAATTCAGGGGATAACTATATACTGCTGCTATTTGCCAGCCAGAAATTCAGAACTAGTCATGTTTCCGCTTTGCTGGTTGAGGCTTTCTAAGTCTTATATATTCCATTCATCAAAATATTTTTTACTGTTTTAATTTTTGGTGGGAGGTGCATTTAAGAAACTATACAATAAATGTCTTATATCTTTAGGCGTTTGCTTCTCTTTGGCTTAGACTCTGGTTTTGAAAAGTCTTCAATGGAGAGGTTAGGTGGGAAAGTCTATTTTCCTTTAAAATGAGGAATGAGTTCTCTAGGGCACACAGTTAGGGTAGAGATCTTTCCTGGACTCACATGGCACTTTTTTTTCTGGGACTCAGTTTCTTTTCACAGTTTGCTCATATAAAGCTTACCAGTTGGTATCCTCTTCTGATTAGGTTCTCTGATGGTCAGTTGTTGTGGCAATAGATAATTGACCAAAGGCATATGTATTAGTGATTCTAGAGACTTTCCAGACTTTTAGAAATGGAATCTCACTGTGTTGCTCAGGCTGGACTTGAACTCCTGTGCCCAAATGATCCTCCTGAGTGGCTATGACTTCATGTGCATGTGTTACTGCACTGGCTTTGGTGGTTTTTAAAGTAAATTGTTACAGGCCAGTACATGCAGTTTTAAACATGTTCACTACTGATCCTTTTAGGGTAGAACTCTAGTATCCTTTTTTTCCTTCTAAGTAAGTTTAAAATTTAAGCATAAGAAAATGCTTTATTTCAAATCAAGCAATTTACAAGTAAATATTGTATTTGATGTATTTAAAATATTCACAGGTAACTAATTAATATTTTTCTTTTTTTGAGACGGAGTCTCGCTCTGTCGCCAGGCTGGAGTGCAATGGTGCAATCTCGGCTCTCTGCAACCTCTGCCTCCCAGGTTCAAGTGATTCCCCGCCTCAGCCTCCCAAGTAGCCGGGACTACAGGCATGTGCCACCACGCCGGGCTTAATGTTTTGTATTTTAGTAGAGATGTGGTTTCACTATGTTGGCCAGGATGGTCTAGATCTCCTGACCTAGTGATCTGCCCGCCTTGGCCTCCCAAAGTGCTAGGATTATCATATCTTTAAAGTTTAAGTAAAATGTAATGGGTCAAGCGCAATAAGTGCAATCATTATTTGTCTTTCAGTCAGATAATTAGATCTACTGTTAGAGCTACGTGAGATATTATAGTTTAATCAGAATTTTATCTTTGGAAGTTATTTCTAGAGATCTCAGGGTAAGGGGAAATAAAGTAAAACACCACACCCTTAATATTCAAATCTAACTTATTTTGGTCGCTTTGCTATTGTATCCATTGTTAAAGGGGCTTTTTCTTTTTTTCTCTCTCTTTTGAGGACACCAAGCCAAAAGTCTCAGCAAGATTTAAATTACAAGTAAAACATCTTTAATTTTAGGGCATTTTTTTCCTCCTCTTTTCCTTGGAAAAAATTTTTAAATAATACTGTTGATACAATATCTTAAATTACCAAAGAGAAATGCTAAGTAGAGATTTATGAATGTCTAAAATTGTAGTGAAAATAACCAAAATTTCATTTATATTACATGAAGGAAAGGTTGATAGTCATTCCATTTGGATTTAAAACAAACAAACAAAATGCAACTGTGTTGTGGAAAATGTTATTATACAGTGTTTTGAGAAAATTGGTTAGCAATGTGTCCTGAATTTATGAGTTTATAAAATTAATTGATGAGGATTAGAGCATAAAGAAGATATATTTTAATAGTTTGCTCCCAGTACATTTTAATTTTTTATTTTTGACAAAAGATTTTTAAAATGAATCTTTACGCAGGGTAAAATACCAAGGGGAGTCAGTGGTTTTGTTTTTTACCAACATCTTAATTTTCCATGTCAGACTATTATGATAGAGGAAAATACAGTATTTAGGTAGTGAAGATTTACCTCTGTTACTGAGATAACAAAGTACATATTTTCTGGGGACAACCAAATAACCGCTTTCTAAAAGTTGTGATTTTGAGGGATATATTTTTCATATGAAAATGAAATTAAAAAAATTATTAAAGACATAGAGACTTTGTCAATATTATGAGTTTATTTCTTTCTTGGTAATTACATATAAAACAGTTTTGTATTAAGGAAATCATGTCTTTAAATTTAGGCTTTTATAAAAGTAATAAACATTGAAATGCTAGTTTATGTTTTAAAAGGCATTAGATTATAGTTTTATTCCTCATAACCAAATATGTATAAATAATCATAATTAAGTTTGATAATGTTATGCAGTTACATATTATATAATATTGTATATAATATTTTATAACATTTAACATGAGATAATTATAAATGTAGTTAGCATTTATAATTGTTTGCTAATTATACTTATGTCTGCCTAATAGGATATAATACTGTAATATTATAATTAGTAAATAGAGCATTTATTAAGATTATGTTATTATAAACACCTGGGCATTAAAATTTAGAATTAGAGCCTAGGCATTAATTTAATATGAATTCCTCTGTGTGAACACAAATAAGAAAATGAACATGTTCCAAAATGTTTAAAGCCATTGTCAAGGCCAAAAAAAAAATACCTAAAAATCTTGAGAAAGGTATTTTGAAATAGTTGATGTGTTCAATGAAACTAAAAAGACACTACAATGAAGAGCATAGGCTATTTTGGTTTTTTTGTTTGTTTGTTTGTTTTTGTTTCTTGCACTTTAAAAGTGCTAGATATATATTTTCACATTTTATAATGTGAAATAATGAGCTGTGTTTATACAAAGTAAAAGTGCATTCAGAGTTGGAAGCTTGACTTTTATTTTCTTAGCTGCATTCCATCTGGTTCATCAAAGACATGGTGCCAGCTGTTTCATGATGTCCATATCGTTAGGCACAAAGCCCTTGTATGTGAATCAAGGTAGATTTGTTTTATGTTTGACTTACTTTGAATGGAGAAAAAAACCAAGAATGATCATGAGCTACTTAGATGGTGCAGAAATGCTTGAAAAGAAAGCCATACATGGATTGCTAGTTATTACAATTGTTTAAAAAAGTATAATTTTGAGCCAGAAACAGTTGTTATATGTGAACTGTTTGATTTGATTAATTATAATAGTAGATATGATGATTTCAAGACTTAATTTTTTCGACTACTTTTTTTTTTTTTTTTTTTTTTTTTTACCATGAAGACAAACTAGAAACATGTTTTGGGGTCAATTAAAAATCATTCCGTGTCGGCCGGGCGCGGTGGCTCAAGCCTGTGATCCCAGCACTTTGGGAGGCCGAGACGGGCGGATCACGAGGTCAGGAGATCGAAACCATCCTGGCTAACATGGTGAAACCCCGTCTCTACTAAAAAAAAAAAAAATACAAAAAAACTAGCTGGGCATGGTGGCGGGCGCCTGTAGTCCCGGCTACTCGGGAGGCTGAGGCAGGAGAATGGCGTAAACCCAGGAGGCAGAGCTAGCAGTGAGCTGAGATCTGGCCACTGCACTCCAGCCTGGGCAACAGAGCGAAACTCTGTCTCAAAAAAAAAAAAAAAATCATTCCGTGTCATTTGTTCTAACTATAAATATGGCATATGTACTTACTAAAAGTTAAAATATTAAACATACAAACAAAAACCACCCAAAATCTCACATGCAGGATGGGTTACATTTTTAAATGATAAAAGATTGTTTCTTTGTTGGATCCTGTAAAAAAAAAAATGTAGATTTAAAAAATGCATATTGTTGATTTCTTTGTTAATGAGGCAAATGGCTCTACTTTAAGCCAAGAAAATTTTAATATAGGACATATTTGTGAGGGAACAAATAGAAGTTTCCTAATCTTTTATGAAGAAATTGAGAAAAGCTATATCTGGAAGTTAGTTTACATATGGACTGACTGACCTTTTACACTTTCCCCTCCTCAATTAATTACTGATAGAGAATATCTGGATTGGTTTTAATTTGCATCATATGTTTCTCAACCAAAGAGATCTGAATAGTTTGGAATTGCTTTATTTCTGAAACTAATTTGAATTGTTTTGGCAAGGTTTTACCTAATGCATCCTAATATGTACATGTGATTAAACTTCTAAAAGAGTGAAACATTTATTTGTGGTGGTGCTGCTTGTGTAGAAATTCTTACTCATTAGACAGTTTAGTTGCTAATAAATTGACATTAATATATTTTACTTATGAAATAAGTGATTCAAACACGTTCCCCAAGTAGAATTCTTTCTTTCCCTCCCTCCCTCCCTTCCTCCCTCCCTTCCTTTCCTTCCTCCTTCCTTCCTTCCTTCCTTCCTTTTTTCTTTTTTTTTTTGAGACGGAGTCTCGCTCTGTCGCCCAGGCTGGAGTGCAGTGGCCGGAT
>NW_012114688.1:9835724-9836985 GCF_000951035.1 Colobus angolensis palliatus | reverse complement strand
CACCTTAGCCTGGGACTACAGGTTTGTGTCACCACACCAAACTAATTTTGTTCATTTTTTGTAGAGATGAGGTCTTACTCTGTTGCCCAGGCTGGTCTCCAACTCCTGGACTCATGTGATCCTCCAGCCTTGGCCTCTCAAAGTGCTGGGATTACAGGCATGAGCCACCATAACCAGCCTGGATTTCTTAAATGAATGTTTTTACTCAGAATTTGTTAACCCCCCCCAAAGCATCAAAATATGAAGGCATGAATAATAATTTTATTAGCTTTTTATAACTTACAGAATAATTTAAAACTGTATAATTAAGTATTTAAAAGGCTTTGTGGAGCCAGAAAGACAATTTGTCATTTGAGTTTTGTTTAATCATGATAAATACATATATATACATATCGAGACAGAGTCTCACTCTGTTGCCCAGGATGGAGTGCAGTGATGCAATCTCGGCTCACTGCAACTTCTGATTGTGGGGCTCAAATGATCCTCCCAACTCAGCCTCAGTCACGCCCCCATCCCTCCAGTAGCTGGGACTACAGGTGCATGCTGCTATGCTGGGCTAATTTTTAAAAGAGATGGGGGTCTCACTTTGTTGCCAGTGCTGGTCTCCAACTCCTGGGCTCAAGCTCTCTGCCTGCTTCAGCCTTCCAAAGTGCTGGGATTACAGGCGTGAGCCACCGCACGAGGCCCCTTTTATCATTTTGAGTGAATTAAAATGAAATAGTATTTTTTTATGAAATCTATTTTCTATTATTAATGTAATGAAAGGAGGAGTTTTTGCCATATTGGTTTAATTTTTTCCACTTTAACAAATATGTTCATTATATTATCACTAGTTTGCTTATTGTACTTGTTCATAACTAATGATGTCATAGGGGACCTGAAGTTGATTGTTTATTAACTTCTGGAAATGTTTGTATACTCAATAGTCTGCAAAACCAGAAATCCCTACAGGAGTGTCTGTATCTGGAAGATCTCTGCATGTGCACATGCTTTCCTATGTGAAAACAAACAAAAAAAAATGTAAATTGTCACTAGCATTTTATAATCATCTCTAGTCTTTAAAGTGACAAAAGAGAGGTAATGTGCCTAATCTACCTTCAGAGAATCTTCATTAATTCAAACTCTGCTAATTTAGAGTTGGTGATCATATAAATGGAGTCTTCCTTTCTTTAGAGAGAATCATGAACAATTTATGCAATATTATTTTAGCAACATTCAGAATATTTCAGGGACTTTTTATATTATATTATTTTATTTATTT
>NW_012114688.1:9826226-9833892 GCF_000951035.1 Colobus angolensis palliatus | reverse complement strand
GGATGGTCTCGATCTCCTGACCTCGTGATCCGCCCGTCTCGGCCTCCCAAAGTGCTGGGATTACAGGCTTGAGCCACCGCGCCCGGCCTTATTTTCTTTTTTAAATGTTTTTGCATTTCACACTTTTTTGTAATGCATCCCTAATTACTTTCATAATCAGAAAAACATAAGTGTTGAAATTTTAAATAAGCAAGTTTTCTAAAGATGTCTCCCAGGCAAAATGTATTAGTCCTAAAAGTATAACTTAAATAATAATATAGAATATATATTACTTGTAACTTAATTAATAATCTGAAATGTAATAACTTAAAAATGATAACAGCTTTTAAGTTTCAAATGAGACTTTTCCTAGTTTGTAATTACTCTCTTAGCCTAAATTACAGCGATTTTACTGTAGAAGCATGTAATTTCATTAGTAATAAATAACTAATGGTTATTAGAATTTTGATACCTGAGTCACACTGTTCAATAGCACATTTAAAGAAAAACAGGAAACCAAATAAGGGTTGGTAAATGTGGCTGTTGATATGGTTTTATGCTTCTCACCAAATCAAAGTTCCAGAATATGATGGACAAGTTTTAAAAATAGTCATGACTATCACATATGAGTCTTATTTTACAGAAAACTACATTGGAAGAAGGTTGCAATCTCATGGAGGCTGTAGAGAGTGAGTGTTTCACTATCCCAGAATGAGATTTGGAAGTATCAGTGAGGGTGCCTACTGAGGTGTCAAATTAAGTGAGAAAAGGGGTACAGCAAAGCCTATTTTCAAATAATGCAGGATAATGTAGGACCCACCCTGATAAACAGGTAGATAGACCCACCTGACTAGCTACCCTAGTTTGTAGCTAGCTATAGGATCAAAGAGTTATTTTCATCCCTTGTAGCCTGCCAGGGATGGCTGGCAAGATCAGCCTTTCACAGCCTGTTCACAGCCTGTGCACATTCATATGGCTATAAATGACCGGATGTATTATCTTGGAATGTGAAGCACACTTCGTTAATATACACATGTACTTAAGATAAATCAGCCCACTGACTCGGTGGTCATTATAAAGAGCTAAAACAGTCACACTTTTTAAGAGGCAATTTAAAGGCAATTTGGACAAATGGAGAAAATAAAATAATTTAAAACACAAAATAAAGTTTATGTCTTCATTAAAAAATCCATGTTAGATAAAAATATAAACGTAATATAATAAACACTAGATATCTCACATAAGACAGCTTGAAATTACTAAAATTTCTATTTATTCTTTAGTCCCACTGTTTATACATGAATAAATGTATGCTATAAATGTTCATACTAAATATATATTCATATAAAATGAATTCAGCTCATCACAAACCATATATTTCTGTCTCATCTCAGAAACATATAGTAAGATATAAACTATTATAGTTGCCAAATCAACTTTTTTCTTTTCAAAGAAATAGCTGTGCTCCTCTCCATAAGGCACATGGTTTCTGATTATAAGGAACCAAGGATATAAGAGTCTATAAATATATAATGGAAACTGTAGAAGACATATCTCTTACATATCACAACAATTTTTTAAAAATTTAGTTTCATTTTTCTCTCCCTCTACAGAAAAAGTCCGAATCAATTAAAAAATCCCATCCAGAACTATACTCTCCTCCCCAGAACCCCCCCACAAAGCAAAAAACAAAAAACAATTTTGTTCATATATTTCCCTTGAGGTCTTAATCGGTTTAGTCTGTAGAATTTCCTTTTGGGTGACATTATCAGAAAAAATTACCCTGTATCATTACCTATGGTCAATGAACTTTGACAGGCCTTCCTTCTCGCTTGTCTGCATCTGAGTAGAGGTTGCAAGCAATTCTCTGAGACAGGAAAGTGTCGTCTAGACTTGACCCTTTGAAGTTTCTTTTACTTCCATCTTCAGCTCACTGAAATTTCATTTTTGGGGGTCATCAACCTTAAGCACTCAGAGCTCAATGATGCTTCTTTAATTATTATAACCATTTACTGTACTACTCTGTACAAGAGGAAAAAAGTCTAACTGGCTATGGAATTTGCCTGGAATTCATTCAGTGTCAGCCTTGAGTGGCCCTTACCCAGGCAGTGGCTCCAGGCCAGGGAGAAAGACAGAGGGAAGGTGGGAAGAGGACTTTGCAAATCAGAAAAGTCCATGTGAAGGGAGTTTATCTCGGTCAGGGGATAGAAATTTTTCGTTTCTTTTTCTGAGGAACAGAACATTTCATTGCAAATTTGCAGTTTAAAATGGGTAATAATCAATAGTGACAGAAAAAAAGGTGCTCCAGACATTTTCTTAACTAATTTTAAAAGCTTGCATTGTTTTAATTTTATTCTTTTTACATTACCCTCTTAAAGCAATGTAGTTAATTTTTTTGACACTACATTGTGCAGAGTTTCAAAAGAGTGAATATTTGTCCCTTTAAGAAAAATGCTAATTCCCCTCAATGTGCCCTATTTTCTCTAATGGATAGAATAGATTGGGGATAAAGGTCTGATATTTATGTCTTTAAGATAGTCCTTTGCTTATTTGTCTTAAGTGTAATATTAAAGAAGTGATAACTTTAATAGACTCTGAAATTCCTTCCGAGTTTTACGTACAACACAAACAAACAAAGAAACAAAAACCACAATAACATCCAGAAGTCAGTCTTACAGCCAAAGAGTACTCTTTTAGGGGGGAAGGGAAGGAGTAGGGGGTGGGAGTTATTTTATAGTAATTCTATATTTTTTTTCTTTTATGAATAAAAGGATAAACTTTTGAGTTTGATTTTACATATCTCCTCCTCCCTTTTTAATGTCAATAACTCCCCTTCATACATTCTTCTTGCTGTAGTAAAAAGGTTTATTCACTTCACATTCACATCTGCTTTGTCTGAGTTGATGTTTTAGCAAAAATGTGAAAGTGGTCAGGTTGCAAAAACCTTTTGTAAGCAGAAGTTTACTGTTTGTCTGCCAAGGTCTTAATTCCCATGGGGAAATTTACTAATAAGTTAGCTAACATTGTGGGAACTGGGATCTTCGCCCCAAGAAATGCAGTAATATTTCTTAGGTAGTGCTCTAGTCTCTTATAATCACATAATTGAATTAGCTCTAAGATTTAGGAGGCTAATTTTTGTATTAATTCATTTCAAAGGGGGAGTGAAGATGAAAGAGAGGGTGCAGCATAAATATTGCCAGACCAGAGAAGACAGTTTTAAGAATAACATTTTCTTGTCTTATCGAGTGCACTACTGTTTAAAAAGGAATTTTACCTATATATAATCTCTCTTTGATTTTGATCCTAAAAGTCATGTTTAAAGAGTGACCATCAAATAGCCATTACCAAATTTTCATTTTCCAAGGTATGGAAATGAAGGATTATGTTTAGCAAGATTCTTAACTTTGCATGGTTAGTAAGGGGCAAAGGACTAAAACCTAGGTCTTCTGATTGCAAGATCTTGCTATTATACCAAAATTTAATGAGGATACTGTGGTGGAAGGGAATTATGGAGATATTTGGCTCCTTAGCTTTGCTGAAGGCTTATCCTATGTAAACATCATTAAGCTGAGAATAAATCAAATCTGCAAAGTGCAGGGCAAATATGCGTTGTTTTAAACACCCACAAATTGATTTATAACCTTTTTACATTCTTTTACAAAGCATTTTACAGATGTTCAGTTTTAATTTCATAGACCCTGTAAGTTTTCTACTTGTGTATATAACCATTCTAAATGTTATAAGCATTGCCCCCAAATAATACCACATATATTTAAGAGGTGATTTTCCAACTGTTTTTCAGAAGAAGTTATATGGTATGTGGGATAAAGTAAGATTTTTAGAAATCTGATATTTATAACTGAGGACTAAGGAAAGTAGATTCTTAAGACTACTAAGAGGTGAAAAATTCCATGTTGTAAATATTGGAAAGGCTTATTAAGAGAATTTTCTTTGTGATTCCCAAACATAGGTTTGTTTTTATTGTTATAGAACTAAATTTTTTATTTCTGTTTTTTATTCATTCAGCAGTGTCCACTCTTTTGGCTTCCTTGGGCCACATTGGAAGAATAATTGTCTTGGGCCATACAAAATACACTAACACTAATGATAGCTGATATGCTAAAAAAAAAATTGCAAAAATATTTCATAATGTTTTAAGAAAATTTACAAATTTATGTTGGGCCACATTCAAAGTCGTTCTGGGCTGCATGCGGCCCACAGGCTGTGAGTTGGACAAGCTTGCATTAGATCCTAGAAAAATTGTTGTACATATACTCTTAAAAACCCATCCATAAACCCAAATAATAATAATAAAGTTTTTAAAAGTAAAGTTTTATTATTTGTTGGTTAGAATGTTATATATGGATACTATATTTAATATTTAAATAAAAAAGTAACAAAACTTTTTAAAGAAGGATATAGTCAAACATTTTAATGGTGAGAACGTGTGATTTTATTCTTTGAAGAGTCTGGTTTCTAATGTTTCAATAAAATATGCGCACATTTTTATAATAAATTTTATATTAAAAAACTTTGGAAAATAATTTAAAAGCAGAGAATTTGTCATGAAATCATTTGCTTAATAACTTTTTTCCCAGTCACCATTGCAATTTTTCCTGGCCCTTGGCAACTTATTTTCTATTTTCTGATTTTGAAAATTTTTAATGAGACTTTTTATTACTGCTGTATCATTTAGCAGAACCTAACAAATTTTCACAAAAAAATAGATCTCCCCATGATTCTGAATCACTCCAGTAATTTTATTGGGCCTCAAAGTTTCTGAGCCTGAAGGAAATACTCTATGTAAAACTTGCAGCTTCATCTGGTAGTGATTTGTCATTTACCAGGTTTTGGGCTTGCAGCCAGGTCAGCTGTTGCCAAGAGAAGGCAGACAGGGGAATAAAATTATTATCAAGAAAAGACTTGGAAATGTACAGAATGAAGCAAACTGAGACAAATGCAAACAAAATCTAGGGTGTAATGGACTCCTAGAAATAAAGGGGGCTAGAAAAAGAAGAGTTTCCAATCCCTCTAGGCTAGGCTTTTTTTCTGCCCTTGGCATATCAAGTATTAGTCTTTAAATCTATTTAATTAATTGGACAACTAGAAATATATTTCCTGTAACATTTTAGTCGAACTGATTCTATGATCTGGAAATCCACTCATGTAGTTACTCCTTCACTGCTATTTTAGTAGTTATAAATATAATTTCTATCAGGTTTGTCTCATGAATTCAGTATTCCTCACTCAGTCAATAAAATGTGTAAATCTGTAGTATAATTTTTTTTTTATAAAAAAGACATCATTTCAATCCAATATGAAACTATCGTGGGCTAAGAATTTCAAGTGTCCTTGGAAGTCAAATATATTTGAGTTCTATAATTTTAATAGATTCTGAATGAAGATAAAAAGATCATCTGTAGAGAAATCTGTGCAATATCACCTCAAAAATATTTATAAGAGACTTGAAATTAAGGCTCAAAAATCTTTAGACATGTAGAAAATGCTTTAGGAGTTTACCAAATCTCGTTAGTTCTTTCGGTACTTTTTAATTGAGGTAATTATAATAATCACTAATATTTGTTGAGCACCCTAAGTTGACACTGCTTACTACAAAGCTAAAGATAGAATTTGTGCATTCATTTTTTTTTTTTGAGACAGACTCTCGCTCTGCCCCCAGACTGGAGTGCAGTGGCCGGATCTCAGCTCACTGCAAGCTCCGCCTCCCGGGTTCACGCCATTCTCCTGCCTCAGCCTTCGGAGTAGCTGGGACTACAGGTGCCCGCCACCTCGCCCAGCTAGTTTTTTGTATTTTTAGTAGAGACGGGGTTTCACCGTGTTAGCCAGGATGGTTTCGATCTCCTGACCTCGTGATCCGCCCATCTCGGCCTCCCAAAGTGCTGGGATTACAGGCTTGAGCCACCGTGCCTGGCCTCATTTCATAAGTTTCTGTTGAATGCTTTTGTCTTATGGGAGCTCTTATTATAAAATGTACAATATTGAGGATGACCAAGCAATAGCACACTTCAATGACTTGTTTATGTTGTTAGTTTCTGAAATGTAGAAAACTTCTAAGGATGATGAAACAATTTATATATATGCTCAAGAAACCAATAAAATAGTTTTTAACATCAGATTTATTTATATGTCTAAAATCAATGATAGTTTGTATCAAATTTGTTCCTTTCTGAGAGAATCATTTATTTAAATTTGAGTAAGAGAGTACTATAGATTGTAAGTAAAAAGAGCACTGATTTGGCATCAGAGAGACCTGGGCTGGAATCCAAACTCTATGACCTTGAGTGAGTTACTTAAATAGTTTCTTTAGGTATAAAGGGGAGACGGTTTGTAATAATATCTTCCTGAAAATTCTTATTGATAATGTAGTTATAGTGGCTAGAATGATAAAAAACAGATGTAGAAATTGAATGAATGGTGGCTACCATTGTTACTATAATATCATTTGTAGTGATCTTACAATTATAACATTTCTAATAATTAAGCCTTTTAACTTTTAATACTTCATAATTAAAAAGTATCAGCTCCTTATGCTTTATTTCTGACATGTAGTTCTAGGCTTGTTTGTTGATCATACTATGTTGACTTCGGTCATCTTGAGATAGGTTGGTGCATGGTTTGGGTAAATGAAGAGACTTGAAGCTAGAGGTTGGTGTGCTCAAACTTACCATACTGGCTTTCTGGGCTACTATCCTCCTGAAACCAGATTTATAGCTCAGAACTGCTGTTTCTGGGCCACAAGACAGGCAAAAGTCTGCTAGAAAAAGAAAAGAAGAAAGGGCAGCATATTAGTTAGAGTTCTCCAAAGGGACAGAACTAATAGAGTATATGTGTATATGAAAGGGAGTTAATTAAAGAATTGACTCACATAATCACAAGGTGAAGTCCTACAATAGGACATCTACAAGATGAGGAGCAAGACGCCAGTAGTGGCTCAGTCCAAGTCCCAAAGCCTCAAAAGTAGGGAAGCCAACAGTGCAGCCTTCAGTCTGTGGCTGAAGGCCTGAGAGCCCCTGGCAAACCACTATTGTAAATCCAAGAATCCAAAGGCTAAAGAACCCAGAATCTGATGTTTAAGGGCAGGAAGCATCCAGCACAGGAGAAAGATGAACGCTGGAAAACTCAGCAAGCCAGCTTATTCCATCTTCTTTTGCCTGCTTTTTCTAGCTGCACTGGCAGCTGACTGGATGATGCTCACCCACGTTGAGGGTGGATCTTCCTCTCCCAGTTCACTGACTCAAATGTTAATCTCCTCTTCTAACACCTTCACAGACACAGCCAGAAACAATACTTTGCATTCTTCAATCCAATCAAGTTGACACTTAATATTAGCCATCACAGGCAGCTCAAGATTCCATCCACTATTGCAAGGATTGGTACCATTATTATAACCACTACAAACTGGGGCCAGCATCTTTCCTGTTGGCAAGGTCTTTTGTCATAGGTCCAATTAGTTCTATCACTTGAGGAAGAAAAGTAGTTGCTAAGTTTGGTTGTTATATTTGTAATTTTTATATCAACAAAATATTTTACAAAGCTATTTTGGGACAGTCTTTTAAGATTCATATCAGATCTGAGGGGGGCGGAGCAAGATGGCCGAATAGGAACAGCTCCAGTCTCCAACTCCCAGCGCGAAGGACACAGAAGACCGGTGATTTCTGCATTTTGA
>NW_012114688.1:9806056-9823176 GCF_000951035.1 Colobus angolensis palliatus | reverse complement strand
GAGTTGATGGGTGCAGCACACCAACATGGCACAAGTATACATATGTAACAAACCTGCACGTTATGCCCATGTACCCTAGAACTTAAAGTATAAAAAAAAAAAAAGATTCATATCAGATCTTTATGATTATTGACTTTTTAAATGTTCAGTAGAGTCAAAGATTTGTCTTTTATTGCTTTGCATTCCACATGGTACCCAAGATCGGGTTTTGAATGTAATATGTTTTTAAATAAAAGTTAATTGATTTAAACATTCTTATTGTCCCTGATGACCTATTCATGATTCTTTTGAGAAATATAGCAAAATGAATTATCCGCAAGCTTATTGATTTAAACATTCTTATTGTCCCTGATGACCTATTCATGATTTTTTTGAGAAATATAGCAATATGAATTATCCACAAGCTTTTCTACCCTAACCCCTGTGCTTGTATCTATCCAGAAATATTGCAGACAAAACAAGGTACAGAGAATAGTGATTGAATCAAAGATTTCCATGCCTAGAAATTATTAAAATTTTCATAACACTCACTTATTAAACATGAATCTGCTATAAGAGGCCTAACTAAGCAGTATGCATTGACCCAAAGAACTCTCTATTCCCAGATGAGGCAGTAGCGATCAGAGATTTATTTTCCTCAAAACTAGGCTCAGCAGTGACAATGACTATTTTCCAAGATATTGACTTTATGGTCAGCAAATTTTTAAAATTATTGTCTTATTGAAATCATAAACAATGCATTTTTATTTTAGAATGTTTGGAAAATACAGACGTGTGTGTTAATTTGTTATAGAATGGTTCTCAATGAGCCATACCTATCAGAATTCATGTCCTTGAGTAGGCCTCTCTCACAGTGAATCTGATTTGCTTTCTATTGGAATGTGGTGAAAGTAGAGTTGTGCAATTTCTAGATCTAGTCTTTAGGCCGCTTGCAGCTTTTTCTTTGCCCTGTGTTATGATATAAAGAAGCCTTAGGTAATTTATTTGAAAATGAAGTCTTGTGGAAAGATAGGCCTTGTTGCAGAAGGACTACAAGGAGAGAGAGAGAGAGACTGCTAAATCCCATCCATTCCAGATATACCAGCCTAGGAACTTGACACTTGGATGAAACCATCCCGGATTCTTCAGTTCCAGTCAAGCCACAAGCTGACTTCAAATTCACCAGTGAGCCCCATTAATACCACATGGACAGCTTACCATGTGGTATTAATGAGACTCACTCTTGAATCTGAAATCAGCTTGTGATAAGCTGCCCAACTCGATGCAGTTCATACAGCAGAACTGTTAGCAAGTAAATGGTCGTGTTGTTTTAAACACTGAATTTGGGCATAGTTTGTTATGTGGAAGTAATTAACTGTTTCATTATGCATAGATATAAATTAACCTTTTGGAATAATTCATATTTTGTAAAGAATTTGTAACTTGTTTTCATTAAACTCTAACTTGAATATTTTCTCATGTAATTGATCTTCAAAAATATTTAGATTTCATTAATAAAAAGACAAAAAATAAAATCAACAACCAAAACAAAAACACTGTACAATAGACTTTAAAAAGTGAGCAATATATGTTTCCCTCTATAAGTAATGATAGCATAAATATATGTGAGGTTAGGGATATGCCATATATTAGTTACCTATTGATGTGAAACAGATCTCACCAAAACTTACTTGCTTAAAATAACAATAAACATTTACTATCTTTCATAGTTTCTCTCAGACAGGAATTCAGGAGTGACTTAACTTGGTGGTTCTGCCTCAGGCTCTGTCATGGGTTTGTAGTCAAGATGTTGGTTGGGTTGTAGTCATTTGAAGGCTTTATTGTGTCTGGCATATTCACTTCTCACAAGAGACTTGCAGGTTAGTCTGTGGGAGGCCTTGGTTCCTCACATCCTTGGGCTCTCCAGAGAGATGACTGAATGTTCTTATGACATAGTTGTCTGGCTTTCCCCAGAGCGAGTGATCCAATAACTCAAGATAGAAACTGGAATGTCTTTTATGACCTAGACTTAAAAGTTACATATTGTCACTACTGAAACTTCATGTTGATCACCTAGGTCAGCCCTATTTAGTGATATAAGTCACCTTTGTTGAAATATAGAACAACAGAAATGACCATTAGAAATATATTGACAATAATGGAATCTGACAAGATATTGAACCAAAAATTCCATAGAGTGAAAGTAGTGTCCCTGAAATATAACCTTACAATTTGAGACATAAAGATGATGTAGTTGTGGAAAACAAGGTTTATACATTCTTTTCAGAATTTTCAGAAATGTATTTGTTACTAAAAAACCATAGATGGTGAAGAATAGGTCAAGTCTAAATGAAGAAAATAGATTAAACTGGACTTTAGTTTGTTCATGTAATGGTATGTTAAGAAAAGTTATCTACCCTTGAGTAAAAATTTTGTGTTCAAGGTTAGTTTATGCAGAAAACACAACCTGAAAAGCAATTTGAAACTATTAAAAATGTTAAGACTAAGTTAATGCACATTGTATGAACCTATACAAAGTAAAGTAAAGATACTTTCTGATAGATGAGAGTAGGTTTATAATCTAAATAGTCTACCTGAAAACTGCAGATATTACCAGAAAGGTTATTTTTCTTAGTAACTGTTTTCGTTTGCTGATTTTTTTTAAAAAAAAAAAGAAAAGAAAAAGACTAAACCGATTCATGGAATCCTAGCATATTAAAATTATAAACAGAAGACACATTGGCAATCAGCAAGACAGTCTTCCATGCAATACAGTAATTTGTTCTGTAGTATTTATGATTGATGCTTATTTTGTTCTTGAATATCTCTGTTGAGTGATTCTAGTTTTTTGCATTTTAAAAAAATTTTAAGTCAAAATGTAACATTTTGTAATCCATGTCTTTCTGCCTTTAGAGTAACAAATAATCTACTCCTGCTTCTACCTAACAGTCCTTCAAATATCTACCTTCATTTTGTCTTCTTTATATCATGTATACCAAGATCTAGGCTATTCACAGTATTCACTGTTACTGTCTACTTCTTGTAGACAGTACTGTCACTGTTACTGTCTACGACTTCAATTTGCTTCATTATCCTAACGTAAAAATGATAGAGGCAGGAGACAGACAAAGGCCTAAGCAGATAGGGAATGCCCTCCTCCCCCCACCGCCCCCACTCCCGCCCCCTTGAAACCTCACCCTAAAACAGCCTGAAGTCTGAAAGAAGGGATTGCTTGTCCAGGATGAAACCTGAGACCTAGAGGGAGAGCTTCTGCCCCTGTTTGCCCGCCCTTTCCTGATTGATTCTTTCTGGATAATGCCTTTTAACCAATAGAATGTTGCCTTTTCTGATACTACCTATGGTTTGCCTGGGCATGCCCACTTACACACTGGGGGAATGGGCTGGAGCCAGCAGGATTTCTTGCCTTATGCAATGGAGGAGCCTGGCCTCTTCAGCTCAGGTGTGGTGGCCTGGTATTCAAGTTGTGAGGTGGAAGTCTGCATGCAGGACCCCTCTGTTTGCTGAGAGCTTTCCTTTCGCTTAATAAATTCTGCCCTCCTCACCCTTCCATGTATCTGCGTGCCTAATTTTTTCCTGGTCATGAGAAAAGAACCTGGACTAAGCTGAACTAAAGAACAAAAATTCTGGATCAAAAGCATTCTCAGAACATGACTAGGAAATATACATTGACCTGATGGAATCTGAATTTACTACTAGACTGTAAACTCCATGAAGGCAGGGGCTATGTATTTTTTTTCTCAGCATTATATTCTTAGTACCTGGCAAAATGCCCAGCACCCTATAAATATTCGTTGAATGAATGAATGAATGAATGTATGAATGAATATGGTTCAACTCAGCATGCATGTCTTTTTGCTAGACACTGGATTTGTTCCTTTCTTAGTGTTTCAAAATTATGATTACCACTGGAAAATAATACCTCGTATTTTTTAAAGTTAATGCCAATATTTCAAAATATTTTGCAAACAATTAGTGAACCGGTCCCATATCATTAGACAATGTCTGCCTTTTATTGAACTAGCACCACCCTAATGCCCTAAAGGCATTTTTTAAAACCATGTAAAGGAAAAGCATATTACATCCAGAGGAAAAGAAGCAAAAATAATTGTGTGAACTGAGAAAAGACCACATGATAAGGATAGCCTGCTTATTCTTATAATAGTCAACCACAGGATTTTGTAATTTCTTTTGAATAAACAGAGAAAATAAACCAAAATACTTCCTTTTTTTCTTTTCATTTGGTAATCATTGGATTTAGATTTGGTTCAGGATGAGGACTCCTTACTGCATCATTTCTACACCTTCTGAGATTGACTAAACCTGTTTGTTTCAAATATAGATGTAGCCTTTTTTTAAAAAAAAATTAAGCTTGCAGTAATTGACAGAATCAGTGTCAAAGGTGAAGGATTTACTTTACATTAAAGCTATTTATTGTAGCTTGGGTGATCTTAGCTCTCATGTCAATTCTAAGTAGTATCTACTCACTTGCTCCAGTCACTCAAGATATATTATTAAAGCTGCCAAAATACTGGCATTAGAAAACCCCAATTCAATTATTTGACTGCAGCCAATTAACCACATTATAGTCGATACATTGGAGCAAAGTGAGGAGTCCCTAAAACTTGGAAGTAAGACTACTTTCTAAATGTAAGGCAAGTAAGAATCATCAGGTTTTAGATGATATTAACCAGGTATGGAAACTTAATATTTGTGTGTGAGGTTGTGCATGGCTCATATAAAATACTATTTCAAACTCAATTTGCTTAGATTCCTTGCTAACAATGATACTTTCTGATAAATAAATTAGCCCTTTGAGCATTTTGATATGAAGAAGGGGATTCCCTGAATAATAGACCTATTCCCATGATCACTGAAGAAAACCATATTCCTCATTGTAAATGAACATGTTGCTTCATGAATCAGCCTCTGATGAGTTTAGCTAGCCTAAATCAGTCTTCAGGCGCTTATTCAATTCTGGGTACACTGAAAACAACAACAAACAGTTACTTCCCTTGGCATAGATATAGCTATGATATTATTAGCCCTCTTTAAATCTGTGTGAACAGCAAGCACTTCTTTTATCCATAATCTTTCATTGAAATTCATTCTAAACATTTAAAAGCATTACACTATAGTTGTCAATATAGTGAGCTGATGTTAACATTCCCATTATTTGATGAAATTCTAATTTAGGCACATAATTTTGGCAACTTGCAAAGTGCCAATTGCTTCAGCTTATTATATTTCTCTGGGATATAAGCCGAATTTGACAAAGGAGAAAGGGCTGACTTGTCAAATATTTTATTTGTCTAGTAATTTGGCACTATCTGTTCAACTACAACTATGTAACAAAGCAGTTTATGATATGTAAAGAAAATATTTCAGAATTGCACAAATTAGTTCAGAACGTTTATAGGAGGTTCATTATATAAAGGTGAAACATGTTCCTTAAGAGTTGTCATTGAATTTGGACTCAGATTTTGAATAAAAATTTCCAGTGTCTTAAGTAAGGAATCTTTTCTGTTTCAAGAGGGTTCCTAAAAGTATTGTAATCTATTTGCAGAACCGTGAAATATTCAGATAATAGAATAACAGTAAAATACAATATGTGGGTGTAGCAGGCAAAAAAAGGGCACCTCAAAAGATATACTTCCTAATCCCAAGAGCCTGGGAATATTACATAATGGTGCCAAAGATGCAATTACCTTCAAGATCTTGAGAGAAGGAATTTATCCAGAATTGTTTGGTGGGTCCTAAATGTAATTACATATTATTGTAAGGGTGAGACAGAGGGAGATTAGACATGTGGAAGAGAAGAAGATACACTGAAGACAAGGCAATGTAAAGGCGGAGAGATAGAGATACAGCCAAAAGTCAAGGAAGGCCAACAGCCACCAGAAACTGGAGGAGCCAAGGAAAGGATTCTTTCAAGAGCTGCTGGAGACAGTGTGGTCCTCTGATACCTTGATTTTGGACTTCTGACCTCCAGAACTCTAAGAGAATAAATTTCTATTGTTTTAAGCCATCAAGTTTGTGATAATTTGTTATAGCAGCCACAGGTAACTAATACAGTTGAGTATAGGCTTACATAAGTTTTATATCCCCCCTAACTTAAAAATCATGCTACTTCTTTTAATATTGGGTTACAGGTAGAAATTACACAGTTGTACCTTGATGAAATGCATTGCAAGGTTATATAATATTTTGCCCATCAAAATGTTCTTTATTTTTAATAAAATTCTGATATACTCCTGGCATCAAAAACAATTGGCTAGATTGTTAGGGGGTCAGGATGATTAAAAATTAGGTTGTAGTTTATGTTTGTCATGATTTTTAAAAATAAACAAAAACAATAACAACATATAATGCGCATTTCTCTTTTTTCCTCTGACTTTGCAGGTTTAATTGTGCACATTCTACAGCCAAAGAAAGGAGCACTTCTCTCAGATTCTATGCTTGAGTTTTGCATTTATTGATACTACTTATGGAGAATTATTTCTTTCTTTTCTCTCCCCTCACCTCTCAAAGGTTTACTTTGTGGCTGTTACATGTCATGGACTGTTCAAAATGCTGGGAACATATCATAAGGCTGATAGGGTCCTTATCTACAGGGTCACCACTAGCCCATTAGTGCCTTTGCACAAATTAGTAAAGGCACCTTCATTCAGCAGTCATGTCCTAAGGGTATGGGATTTGTCCAACTATGTAAAGCCCAGATTTTAGCCACACTTGCACCCTTGGCTTAGTACTTTTGTGCAGAACACGACCTGCACAGCTATAGGCAGAAGTCCTGCATTGTCTCAAGAAGCTTATTATGTAGCCAAGGCAGATGTTTTTTTCAGTTAGTATCTCTAACACCTTTTTCTTTGAAAAGGAGACAAAAATTGTTTCTGGGTTAGGTTAGTCTTCCCTTATCTGCTCCGGATATGTTCCAAGACTCCCAGTGGATGCCTGAAACCATCAATGATACTGAACTATTTGTATACAATGATTTTTTTCTTGCACATACTGCTGATAAGGTTTCATTTAGAAATTAGGCACAGTAAGAGATTAACAACAATACCCAATAATAAAATAGAACAATTATAATAATATACTCTAACAAAAATTATGTGAATAAGATCTTCTTTTTTCTATATCTCTCTCTCTTAAAAGACTGTAAGATTTTTGGATGGCAGTTGACTGCAGGTAACTAAAACCACAGAAAGTGAAATGATAGATAAGAGGGAACTTCTTTTCTGAATAGAGCAGGCTCCATTTCCATTTCCTAGTTGTGTACACCAGGAATAGAGAAGCTGAGAAGGTGAATATTGAAACTTTCCACTGGTGTGTGCTTTCTCCCATAGAAGTTGGTAAATTTTTCTTGATAAATTTTTGTGAACCTCATTCCTATCTCACAGGCCAGAGAATTTGTTCTATTCTGTGTTTTTCAGGAGATGGAATGCTGAAGAATAAGCCATGTACACATTGGGTATGAAACCAACTACTGTGATACTTGGGAATATTTTGTGGACTGTGGGCTGTGGGCTGCTAAGATTTGTGGATAGGTACTAATAGACTGTGAGAAACTATTTGGAAGGATGATATATCAAAAGAAAAATATTATAAGAATACATTTATCCAGAGCTGAAACACACATGTGTTTAGTGAAAATGCCATTTCTTTCCTGGGACTACTCAGATCACATGACAAGGATGGAGAAAGTTCTTAAATTTTCAGTATATTTTGTTGTCTTCACCTGCATCAAAAATACATGTGGATAACTTCTTCATCTGTCTTCCCAAAGTGAAGATATATTTGTGTTGTTTGAAAAAAGAAATTATTACTCTTTGTAAAGTTGCGAAGATTGTGGGACTTGGGCTGTGTGTATTTATTTGTGCAATAAATAGGCATGTTTTACCTTAAAAAAGATAATAAGAGATGAAAATTTCCTCATATTTCCCTACTATAGCATAGGGATTTAGGGACAGAAAAATAACTGATAAGTGATTTTTTGAAATCAGCAGAAAAATGCCTGAATCAGTAATCCAGCTTGCCAATGGAGGCTGACATATAAAAAAGATTTGCATTTTAGAGGTTGGGGTTGAGTGGGAGTGTAGGAAAAGATGTAAAGGGAGATAAAATAACCAACAAGAGACTACAAATAGTTAGAAGGCAGCCAAGGAAAAAAGACAGAGCCAAGATCTGGAAGATTCATTCTATCCTAAAGTAAGTGTCTCCACTGCTTAGTTAGGTTGAGAGAATGGTTTATGTTAAAACTGCCTATATGTGGGATAGCTCGCTATAATTTTATCTTGAAATGATGGAACCATTCATTCACTCATAATTAGGTTGGTCAAAATAGATGAGATTCTTTTTTGAGTTCTAACAGATTATATGTGTATATTGTGTGGACAATTGAGTTTGATACAAAATAGCACTTGAGCAGAAAGTGAGATATCTTAAAAATGAGCCTTATTTTTCACTTTTTTTGCCTACAGTGAACAAAAAGTCCCTGTAAAAAGTGTTTTCTTTTTTTAAATTTCCATAACTGCTGACTGTGAAAGGCAGATTTTTTCTTATAGATTATCCTCACAGTTTAGATTTTAAAAGGCCAGAAGGTTAAGTGTCTTTAGTTAAACAACTATACTGTCTCTAACTGTTGGCTTGGAAGATGGCTATAGAACTCATGTGAGCTCCATTCCAAACAAAACTCTGGCTTTTTCTGTTTTCATATTCAGGACAATGAGTTTGCAAAATAGACCCAGTCTTTTGACTATCACTGAGAGTACATAGGCCTGAAAAGATACACAGGTTGAACCAAATATAGACATAATTGAACAATGGGTCTTCATTTCAGAGCATAACTGAATGTGGCAGTGGTGGCCACATTAATATATATTGGAAACTGTATCTTCAGTATCACTTGAAATAGTTACATCCCTCTTCCTCCACTTCCCACAAAAATCTGGATCTTACTGAGTCTTGTTGGTCAACCTGCATTTCTGATTCCTCATTCCTGAGTCAAAGTATCCTTGCTCCCAGCCCATATTGTGGCCACTCTTATAAGAAGAGAGATGTGTTAATTCACAAAAGAGGAGTGGAATGACCCAGAAAAACATTGCTGATCTAGAAAGCTCTTTGGAAATTCCTATAGTTTGGCAAGAAAAACTATAGGCAACAATTTTCAGATTCCAGAAGACTTTAATATTTACTGGAAGGAAGCATAATGTTGTGACAAAGAGTTAAAGTCATATTTCCTGGATTTCCATTCTAGGTTCCATAGGACTTGCTTTGGGCAAGTTAGTCAGCTTATTTCTGTGCCTCAATTTCTTCATTATTAAAGTGGTGATAATAACAGTACCAATCTGAATAGGACTGTCAGAATTAAAAGAGTTAATAGGCCAGGCGCGGTGGCTCAAGCCTGTAACCCCAGCACTTTGGGAGGCCGAGACCGGTGGATCACGAGGTCAGGAGATCGAGACCATCCTGGCTAACACGGTGAAACCCCGTCTCTACTAAAAAATACAAAAACTAGCCGGGCGTGGTGGCCGGCGCCTGTAGTCCCAGCTACTCGGGAGGCTGAGGCAGGAGAATGGCGTGAACCCGGGAGGCGGAGCTTGCAGTGAGCTGAGATCGGGCCACTGTACTCCAGCCTGGGTGACAGCGAGACTCCGTCTCAAAAAAAAAAAAAAAAAAAAAGAGTTAATATAAGTAAAGTGCTTAGAATAGTGCCTGGCAATCACTAATACATGTTGGTTATTTGCATTTTCAGTTCTAATTCTTTTAAAATGCAGTGTGCATTACAAGCAAGATACTATTTAAAGAGTGTAAGAGTGAAACCTGAAAGTATTTGCCCTGTAGACTTTGCTAATAACTTATATTTCCTATTAGAAATCACTCCAGAATTCAGAGTAGAATAAAATTAAGGCAGGGGATTTGTCATAGAAATCCGGTATCTGGTTAACCATAAACCGGAAAAGATAACCATAAACTAGAAAAAGGCCAGCATTAGGGTAACTTGCTGTGATAAAGGATGTGAGACACAGCATTCTCTATATTTCTCCTGTCTAGAAGCTAATTTTGTCTCAGAATTTGGCTCAAAGCTGAGTTTTCAGATGAGGAGTAAATTGGTTGACCTGGCTTTGGTGATAGATCTAGCTGCAGTGATAATGAACCAGGTTAGTTAGAGCAAATGATATCATGATGGCAATCTTCAAAGATCTGAAGGGTTGTCACTTGGAAAAAATATTGGACATGTTTTACTTCTAAAAAGTAGAACTAAGGTGAATGAGTGGGGGTTTCATGAAGGTAATTTGGGGTCCATATGAATACAAGATTTGAACAAAATCATTTTAAAATAGAAAGTGCTGCCTTAGGAGGTAATACATTTTTTAACATTAAAAATGTTCTGTCAGAAGCTAGCTCAACAGTAGCCAGAAATATACCTGCATATTCATCTGTAGAGTGGAGATAATTATCCAACTGGGTTGTTATGAGGTTTAAATGAGATAATGTGTGTATGGCAGCTAGCATAGTGATTGATACATTGCAAATATGTGCAATGAATGATGAATGGTAATTGTTGATACTACCACTATCATGACTGCCTCCACTACTACTGCTATCATTATTATTTTTAATGAGGATTTTAGAATTAGCTAAGAAGTGGACTATATGATTTCTCTAGTTTTGATGCAAATAGAATGTTAGCTTATGCCTTTAAAGCTCTCTTTCCATTCAGGAAGTTTAAAATACTTAGAAATGGGAGGCATCTTACATTGTAGGATGTCGTGTTACTCTTCACATGTTTATTATGCTAACTCCCTTGACTATTCTATTATTTATTATTCTCTACTTTATTTAGAATGTTTTAACCTGTGTATAGTTCAGCTGTATCCTTTGTTAGTATAGTAATTCTAGATTTTCTTCTGTTTATAAAGATGAAAAGGAGATAGGGTAAAGAGATTTTAAAAAGTTTCAAGTTTAAATAAGGCCTTTATTTCTCAGCTGGTAAACAGGTTAGATGAGAATTATTTTAGAAAAAAAAAATGGCACCTTGTTTATTTTCTCCTGAAGTAGTCATTATGTTTTAAACTCAGACTTCGAAAGTTTTCTTATGTTTTTGGTCACTAAGCCATTTCTTGCAAAGATAAATTGAGTTAGGAATAAAGTAAAAAATCAGCACATTTTCTTCCAAGGCAAAATAACAGAACTTGCAGAAGTAAGATAGAAACAAAAATCTGAATGAAGAACATGTCTAAATGAGTGAAAACTATCATTTTTTCCTATTGTTACAAGTCTATGCTCTTGGCATAAAGTATTTTATATTAATGAGACATCTCTAATTTTTCTCACTATTTACATTGATGGATGGGGAAGTAGGGCTCTACAGGACAAATATAATACAGTAGTCTCCCTTTATCCATGGATTCCCTTTCCACATTTGGTTTCCAAGGTCAACCACAATCTAAAAATATTACATGGAAAATTCCAGAAATAATTCACAAGTTTTAAATTGTGTGTCATTCTGAGTAGTGTGATGAAATCTTGTGCCAACTTGCTCCATCCGGTTCAGGCCCTGTGCCATCCCTTTGTCCAGCGTCTCCATGCTGTCTGACATTACCCACCTATTAGTCCTTGGTTATCAGATCAACAGCTGTAGCTGTAGCATCACAGTGTTTGTGTTCAAGTAACCCCTATTTTACTTAATAATGGTCCCAAAGTGCAAGAGTAGTGGTGGGTCGCAATTCAATTATGCCAAAGAGAAACCGTAACTTGATTCCTTTAAGTGAAAAGGTAAAAGTTCTTGACTTAGTGCGAAAAGAAAAAAAAAAGTAAGGAAAAAAATTATATGCTGAGGTTGCTAAGATCTGTGATGAGAATGAATCTTTTATCTGTGAAATTGTGGAGAAGAAAAAACAAATTTATGCTAGTTTTCCTGTTGCACATGAAACTGCAAAATGTAAGGCTATAGTGCATGATAACTGCTTAGGATGGAAAAAACATTAAATTTGTGGAAGACATGAACAGAAACGTGTTCTGATTGACAGCAATTGGGTTTTTTACTATCTGTGGTTTCAGGCGTCCCCTGAGGTAATTACTTGAATTACCCGACACGTGCACTCTAATTACTCCACACATGTACTGTAATTACCCCACACATGCACTGGGGGTCTTGGAACCTATCTCCCTATGATAAGGGGAAACTACTGTAATATATATTTAGATTTATCAACATCTAGGAGAAAATAGGAGACAACAAAAATCAACACAAAGTTAAAAGGATTGAGAATCACAAATGGTTTTTTCTCTATAGTCTTTTCTCACTTTGATGGTAAATGGTAGCCCTGTTGGAGTTTGGCTTCATTTTTAATTTTTTTTCTATGTGTGCAGTTTACTTAGACTCCTTTCTCCTTCAAATACATATTTTTTCCTTGCCTGTCGGCCTGCAGAGGCAATCAAGGCTGAACAATAGATGCCTTCTTATTTCAAGTGGGTAATTTGCATTTCTGAGGATCTCCTGACTGGATTAAACACATTTTACCAAGGCTTCTGCAACTCACAGGAATGTTTCTTCTAGAAATTTCTCACCTTTAGCACCTTTCTTCTCTTTCACACTCCTAAGAAACAGAAGATACCTAAATTTGCACAAACTGATTGTTTTTGTTTCCTCTATGATTCAGTTACTTGTAAATTTAGAACTGCTGAGTTAAAATTATTTCCTGATTTTGATGGTTTGTATGAATCTTTTACTTAAAATGGAGCAGGCAAGCTATGAAATATCAGGAAATTGGAATTTCAAAATCTTGCCCTTTTGTATGCTCTGTGGTTTTGGGTCAATCACCTTGCCATGCTGAGCCTCAGCTTCTTTTTGTAACATGAGGGATTACTACCCTTTAGGGCTCTAAGACCCGAGCATTTCTTGCAAAGGGTACTGTTGACTAACCCTCCTTTCCTTTCTGCATTAAGGAAAGATAGTGTATTTACCAAGTGTCAGCACATGACTGTAGATACAGTGATACTGGATGATACGTGGCCTTTGCCTTTGAAGAGCTCACCATTTACAGGAAGAGGCTGACATGCACATAAGTGCAATACGGTGGGATAATTGTCGATGAAGTACTTCAGGAGCAAGCTTTACTTAGCCATGGTATTTTGGTTGGATCTTGAAGAATGGAAAGGAATTCACTAATGAGAAGCATGTATAAAGAGGGGGATATTAGCATCTGCAGTTTTCGTAGAGGAAGCAGAGCTCTCAATGAAGACTCAGGGATGCTAGAGAGGTAAGAGGAAACGCAAGAGAGACTATGCCTGGAAGCCAAGGAAGAAGGCATTGAAGAAGTGCTTATCAGTAACGTCAGATATCACTAAAGGTCCACTTAAGACTTAGACCCAGGTCCACTTAAGACCAACAGAGTTAATTGGAGTCTTTGCTGAGGTTGCTTTCTCATGGAGTCAGATGGAGCAATGGGACAGAAAACATATTACAGTAGGCTTAGTGATAAATATGAAGTAGAGAATGAAATTAGATGATTATTTTCAGGAGCTTGTCTTGGGAGAGAAGGAAAGATACAATCAGTGAGATTTTAGGATCAAAGGAATATTTTTGTCTTAAAGGAGAGACCACAATGTGTTTATACACTGAGGGAAAAGGGATAGAGAAGGTATAGTCAATGCAGGGCGAGAAAGAGATACAAACCACTGACCTGCTGAAAATTCTCCACTCTGTTTGGCTTGACACAGTTTTTTGAGGTCCACCCGTTCTCCACTTCTCTATCTCTAATTACCCCACACATGCACTTAAATTAAGCAGCACAACTGAACTAGGGATGTTTCCTTGAATGCTGTTGTATATGCTGCCCAAAATGCCATTTATTTATTTATTTATTTAACTTATTTATTTGTTTTTTGGTCTGGATAATTTCTACTATACTTAAAGCCTTGTTCAGATCATCTCTTTCTCTGGGAAACCTTTCCTGGCATCCCTTACTCTTATCACCACCAGGGTTAATCACTTCACTTTGAACTCCTTTAACATTATTTGTAGGCTTTAATGTTATTAATCACATAACATTAAGATTTTATATTTATTTATATGCCTCCTATAGGTGGTCAGTACATGTTTATTAAGCAGCTTAAGGTAGTCGGAGGCCAAAACCTGGGTATAGTGCCTAAATGAACTTCCACTGTGTTTCAGAGATCCTGGTTTGCTTGGGTGTCTCTTTGTTCTCCAGTTTTCCTCTAAAATAACTGCAGCCTTTTGAGTCATTAGCAAGAACTACTGGGATGCAGGCAGTTGGTACTTATGTTTTTACTTCTTCCAAGGCCAGGACAGACACCACCAATCAATTGTTGTACTTTCTCACAGAACCTGGAAGCTGTCTCTTTACATAGTAGCTATTATTAATGGATCAGTGTTGATGCTTGAGAAAAAAACATTTGCTGTTCTTAAATATCTTGTATCTTGCTTTTCTTAAAACTTTCCTACAACTATAATAAGAAAGTTCACTTCTGCTCTGAAACTGTGTTTCTTTGGCTTTCCAGGAATGTACCTGGTCTCTTTCTTGTATGTATGATTCTCAAGCAACAAAACATGGACGGACTTTAATTTTTTTAGTAAGTTATGATAGAATTATATATAAACAAATAATACTAAGCCCATGATTCAGATGTGGGGTTTGAGAATCATTAGCTTTTTAAGAAGAATTGCAGCAGTGAGGAATTAGTGGGGAGAAAGATTAAGGGGGAGAAAAATTATACTGTATGTACACAGAAAGATTGCATTATATAAACACAGAAAAAGATAAGGAGAATTAAGGAATTCAACTTGATCATTACTTTTTTTCATAAGCACTTGTTCTCCCTTCCTCACTCCATATTATATAATTCAGTTTAATAAAAATTTATTGAGTAGTTGCATGTGCTAAGTACTGTACTGGGAACAGGAGATACAAAAAATGCATGACAGCCTTCAGGAAGTTTACAATCTTATTAGGGAAGGTGAGTGGTTAATAAAGAATGTGAATAGGTATTAAGAACTAAGGCAGAGGGATACATAACATGGTAGTGGAAACCCTACTAATATAACTTGATCTGAATTATCCAGCCGATTTAGCTGTGTTGATAGAATGTATGAAATTACTGGATTTTTTATTATTAATATTGAATCACGTTTGTATATAGGATGATTCCCTGGCACCTTGGGAATCATATGTGGCTAAGAGCTTATAGTCTTTGAATATACTCTTATGGATAAAAACATTTAAACGTATTGCAATGTTATAAACAGGATGCATACTTATTTTCTGAGTGAGAAAGAAGTTAGAGTTCAGTAAGACGTAGAGATTAATTGATTTAGAAAATATTACTAATTTTTACCAATTACAAAGCCTGTGTTTCTACAGACTTTGTTGAGTCTGTAGAATTGGTTTGTTATAAAAGGCAAAAGACAAACTTTATTTAGAAAATTAAACAAAAATGACCTCTCTCTACCCTGTTTACTCTTGACTCAAAATCACAGCACAAGCATTAAAGAAAGCCTTGCTAAACTCAGTGTATTCTCCAGTGAACATTAAAATTAACACCAATGTGACTTTTGTAAAAATAAGGAATAGAATGTTCACAATAAACCTAAGGAAGATTCTGATACAGATAAGCCAAATGTTTCAATTTTGTTTTCAAATATAATGCTGCTACAACTTACTTGCAACATTATTCCTTGCATGGCAGGGCCCCCTAATTATTTCATCATGCAGCAGGAAATCCTGGTAGGTCATATATAAACAGCCTGAGGCAGGAACCTCTTCATCTGATAGAGCATGACATCTGACATCTGTGCAGCCTGCTGCTAGTCGGCCACAATTAACCAGGAACTGCAGACATTAACTAATGCAAAGGCAACTGGGAGCTTGGGATAATGTGGAGTAGCAAAGGTCTTTCCTAATCCAATAAATTCCTATGAAGATGACAAAGTGACAGCAAATGGGTGACAGTTTTCTCGGGAATTGAACCTTTGTGGTCTTTTTCCTGACTTTTTCATGAAATAGCAAGGCATCTTTCTTATTTCTCCTCCCCCTCTACTTCTTGTGTATACATAATTTCCCTTAACTTTGAGTGGGACTTAAGTGCACTTAGAAGTTGCTGGATTTAGCACTTTCAGTGTCATTAATGCTTACTGCTAGGGTGGGGTGGGGGTGCCCTTTCTGGGCTTCACAAACTAAATGAAACCTAGGATGTAACCTCTATATAGAACATGTTGAGAGAGTGAGCCAGCATCTGCTTTATAGGCTGTTTCTATCAATAATTGTTTTTATTCTGTTTGGAGGCAAATACTAAGGATAGTGTTATGATGTGCATTGCTAGGGATTTCATTGTATTGCCTGCTAAGAAAATGTACTTTTCACATTTTATTTTAATGTTTTAAAGCTGTAGCAATTCATACCTTTGTTAAGCAAATATTTACTGACTACCTACTATGCTTGACCTGAGGCTGAAGGAGATGTCTCTGCCCATGAATTTGGTCGACTGAAGGAGACTGGTTAGTGGCTTACACATTAACTAAGAAGTGATAAGGAGGAATTAGCTCATCTAATAAGAGGAGAGTCAGGAAAGTTAGCATGGAGGGGATGATATTTGATCTGTGTCTTGAGTGATGAGAAAGTTTTTTTTTTGCTTGTTCTACAAAGTGAGGATGAGTGTTATAGAGTAAGTAACAAAAACAAAGGCACTGCAGTATAGAAGAATGAGGGATGTTCCAGGGAACTCACGGAGGATGTTTGAGAGAATGTAGGGAGGATTAATATGTGGGCACTTAGAATGTGTGGAGGTGAGTGGAAAGAGATTGGGCAAGAAAGTCCAACACAGCTGAATCGCAAGGGACCCTAGGATCCATGCCAAAGAGTGATTGTACAGGCAGTGGTTAGTTTGATTTTTTTTTTTAATTAAAGAAAAATTGTTGCTGGAACTATATTTATAGATTGTCCTGGCAGAAGTGAGTAAAATAGATTGGAGAAGGAAGAAGATTTGTGAGGAAGTCAGTTAGAAAGCTGTTTCAGGCCGGGCGCGGTGGCTCAAGCCTGTAATCCCAGCACTTTGGGAGGCCGAGACGGGCGGATCATGAGGTCAGGAGGTCGAGACCA
>NW_012114688.1:9750074-9806006 GCF_000951035.1 Colobus angolensis palliatus | reverse complement strand
AGGCTGAGGCAGGAGAATGGCGTAAACCCAGGAGGCGGAGCTTGCAGTGAGCTGAGATCCGGCCACTGCACTCCAGCCTGGGTGCGAGACTCCGTCTCAAAAAAAAAAAAAAAGAAAAAAGAAAGCTGTTTCAATAAGGACTCTCCACATTCGTTTGTTGATTCCTTCAACAAATAAATACCTTAGAAGGATGAAAAAGAAGATGGCTTTGAATTTTGATGTCTTGGTATTTTAAATGATACTGGTTTGGCTTCATGCTTGATTTTGCTATCCCTTCTTTATTCTTACTCCCCTACCCATTCCCCATTTTTTGTTCTCCATTTCAGAGCCATCTGAAACCAGAAATCACCGAAATTACACCCCTTTGAGGTTAAAGCTCTTGGCCAGCATTCCAATCATTTCAACACTATCCAAGTTGAACTCTTTGAAGTCCATGCCTTGCTAATAATGATATAGCAGATATTTGTCCAAAATAATCACTAGTGGGTTTGTGGAGAAACATGCCTAACAGGCGAAGATTGGGAAATACATATGGTTAATTATAAATTAACTTAAAAAAAAAGTGCACTGCGGGAACCCAATGAGAAGAAGTCTGTGACATTCAGAACAAACATACTGTATTAATTATTATTATTCATTCTGTATTGCCACAAGTGTACACATTACTACAAAAATGGTTGACAGAGCTGAAGAAAGAATAATATCCTAGCCCTGGAATGCTTATAATTTATGTAAACACATCCTTTTATTTTGTTTTTGCAAGCCATATCTCTCTGAATTGTGATTCTGCTTGTCTTGCTCATATTCATGTTTCATCTCTGGTTCTCATATAAACTAAAAAATTAGTTGTCTTAGAAGGCATACATGTTTTTCCAAAATGATGATTCTCATGCATAGGACTTGAACTGTCTCACTGGGAATTCTGAATACAGAGCCCACTCCTTGGTTGGAGTCCCCCTGGATATCTGAAATGAGAAAAGGGGAGTATATTTAAGGCCCTTTGGAGATGAATGGTGCTAGAAGAGTAAAATATTATTAGGAAATTTTCTTGGTAGACTATCAAAAGTCTTTGTGTTTATAAGTGTTCTTTCTACTATGAAAATACAGAGGAAGCAAAGTTGAAGAGATTAGCACCAACATTTATTATTACCCGAATTCCTTGCTAGTTCTGCCTCCTGATCACATTGTTAATTCATCAGGCTCATTAGTTTCCCACAGTATACATTCATGCTATATTGTTGCTTTATTTTAACTTGCCTATTAAAAATCTTTAAACTGGCTTAATTTAGAAGCAGATTGAGTGATTTATATAGTCTCTCAAGTTTTTGTTAAATAGCAATAAGCATTCCACAAAGAGGCAAATTCAGTATTAATATGAATGTGACATTGGAGAAATTTCTGTTTTTATTGTAACTACAAATATTGCTTGTTTTACTATCTTTTATTTTACCTTTGAAAACATTTGAAAAACACAATTTAAACCTTGATACAACCTGTATTAATCTTTGAAAAATTTCTCCTTAAAATAAATTTGTGACTAAATTTGGAAATTCTAATTTGAAATCCTGTATAATATGACTGACATTCATATATATATTCTGATACAAAATACCAACATTTATAAAAATAAAGGGGAGGCCAGGAAGATGAATTTGTTTTAATTCCCCAATATTAATAAGGGCCCCTCTCTGTGTGAGACATTATACTAGGCACTATTGATACCAGGGTGAATAAAACAGACATATTCCCTGAATCTGTGGGTGTGAATAATGTAAGCTGACAATCACAATACTTTGTGGAAGTGTTTTAATAAGACAAATACAGAATAGACTGTGAGATCCTTTTTTAGGACTCTGAACTCATACTTAATTATCAGGAAGGACTTCCTAGAGAAAATGAGGTCTACATAGTGATTTGAAAAATTAGAGTTAGGTGAAAGTCAGGGGTGGGAGTTAAAAGCAGAGTCTGGGTAGGGGAATAGAAAAGTCTAGAGGCAGGTGAATTTCTAGTAAGAGTCTAGAATTGACAATAATCCAGTATGGCTTGAGCTTAGATTGCAGAGATGGAGCAGGAGTAGTAAAAAGAACTAAACAGAAGTTAAATTATTCAGCATCATGTAAGTCAAGATAATGTACTTGGACCACATACTACAACTAAAAGAGAGGTTCCTAATTTCTGTTCCATGGCCTTGTAAGGAGTCATGAATGAGATTCAGGGAATTGCTTGTGAAAATTTTTTGCATGAACAAATTCTGAAGGGGTCCTGACAAGCCACTGTCCTTGTTAAGAACAAAAATCCCCTCCTTGATGTCTGTCCCCAACCAACACACATAACTATCTGTGCAATGCTGTCAGTTGGACTTTGACAACCTTATTCATTCACACATTCATATGTTCAACACAGTTACGGAATTTTTCATAAACAAGAGATACAGTGGTGAAAGAGAGAAAACAGACTCCTAGAAGAGGATGACAAAAAATAAATAACAAATAAATGAGTAAATTTCATAGCAGTAAGCATTATAAAAAAACTAAAATAAAATACTCTGATAGAGAGGAAGGCTTCCCTGAAGATGTGACATTTGAGCTAAAACTTGAATTGGCAAGAAATTGAAATAACAAGTGCAAAGGCCATGACACTGAATTGGTTTGATGTGTTTGCTGAATAGAAAGAAGGCCAGTGTTGCTGCAGTATAGTTAGTTGTGGGGAGAGTAGTACAAAGTAGGATGACACTGGAGAAATGGGCCAAGAATCAGGTCATGTAGGTCATTATCAGGAATATGAGTTTTATTTTCAGTGCCGTAGGAAATCATTGAAATAATTTAGCAGTAGCATTACATGATCTGATTTATGTTAAGGAAAGAAGAAAGAAGTAGGAAAGTTAAGAGTAGAAACAGGGAGACTAGTTAGCAATCTTTTACAGTAGTTTAGATGAGAGACGATGTCTTGAGGGTGACAGTAATGGAAATGAAGATTAGTATATAAACTTGAGATTAATTTTGGCATTGTACACAGCTGTCTGCATATTTGGAGTGATGCCAAATTATAATGGATGAGATTATTTAAATACAAATGTCTTTAAAAGGAAAATATCAGAGATGTTTCAGCAAAATTACTTTTAAGGTTCTGTCTGACAAAATGAAGTTAGGATATATGAGTTCAAATCTTAACCCCATCATTTACGACCTTGGGCCAACCAGTCATTTTGCTCTTTTTGGGTTGATTTTATCACCTAAAAAATGAAGCTAATAAAATGTGAAAGCACCTGCTACCAAGTAAATTTTGTTTAGCTTTTTAAAAGAACAGTCAACATTTTCAGCAACTACCAAATCATCATTGACAATGGGTAGCAGAAAAAGGAGGTAAGAAGAAGATCTAGAGGACAAAAAAGTCATTTTTTCCAGAAGTGACATTGCTACCTTTTACAAATCATGTCTGATCCTTTTTGAAAATGTATTTTCAGGACCACATTAAGCGTGGTTTTAACCATTCCTTTTGTTTCTGTATTCAGGACTGCATACACACAAGCTAGGCAGTGAGATTTTCAATTCCATGTAAACAATGTAGCCTGGCTTCTGAAAATTAATTCTGCATATATTACATGCATTGATATTCAAATATTCACATGAACTTCACAGCAAGCTACAGTGATTATGACCTCCACAATCACCTTAATTGGCCCAGCACTTCTCCAAGACTATGCCCGGGAGTCACTGAGGATGAGCTCTGTCCTTTGTGTATTTACAAATCATTTCCTCTTTTTTCTATTTTCTGTGAAAACTGCAGTTAAAAGTAACTCTAGGAAGCAGGTTTGGGGTCAGGGAGTAGAATAGTCTTGAAAAGCTTTAATTAGATACCTACTTTGTGAAAACAAGGAACTCACATAGTTTGTGGTTTTAATTTAAAAACTGAGCTATCTTTTGCTCTCTTACCTTAAGCAGCTGGGTCAGTGTTAAGTAAAACTGTGGCTTAGTTACTGTTGTTTATAGAAACTGGAGTTCTTTGTCATACTGCCATACTGGTATAAAACCAAACAAAACCATGCTTTTGTTATTCTCTTGGTATAGTAGCAAGGCTCTTGAATTGGATATGGAGTGACTTGAGCCGGGAGCTGGGGGTGGGGTGCAACATTTGAGGGCATACATAAACTTTCCCAGTAGGAAAGTCCTGTGTTCTCAGTCTGCCTCCAGAATCCTGTGAATGAATTTAACAAAGCTGCATGGCGAACACTGAGCTGGAAGGAACCTGCTAGAAATAAGCCAACTTTTCAGAAATCTTAAAAGAATACAAATTTTTGGGGGGAAATTACTTTTAGGTTGTGTCTGTGAATATTATATGACTAGTATTTGGATAACTTGGGCCAGTGACCCTGTAGAAAAGAGCAAAGTAAAATAAAGATTTTGAATATCATTTTGATTATTCTCCACATGGCTGCTCAGATGTTGATGTATTTTAAGAAGAAAAACCCTGAATCTGTTCACCTGAGCTTTCTGCACTGCTAGAATATTCCTTTGATACTAGGGCAGGAAATCTTTCTGTAAAGTAAATACTTTCTGTGGTATTTTTACTACAGTAAGCAAAGTGTGCCCTAAAGGAGATACTGCTCCTACTTTTTTGATGTGTCTCCCTTTGTTGTCTTCCCCTACAACATTCTAAATATTTTTAAAAAGTAAAATGACCCTCATATGAATATAAAAATGAACACACATTAAAGATTTTATTTAACTCATTCAATGAGGGACCAGACAGATGTCATAACTGGCCAAAAGAGAATCTGTAAGACAGGCAGATTTATAGATCAGGAATATTGAAATAAACAAGCAAATGAGGGTGAAATAGTTTTTTTCCACAACATGGGAAAGGAAGTCTATTAAATCTATACCCAAAAGGACATAATTTATATCTTTATCAATTACCTGCATTTTAAAGTTGTAAAATAGCTCAAAGACAATGAAAGATTAAAATCGGACAACTCGGAATAGTGTCTTTCAGACAATGCATAGTTTTCCATTGAAGATCAAAATTTCTTCTGCATTTTTTCTTTCTTTTTTTTCCTATGTACTGTTTATTCATGGCATAGAGCAAGTATACTTCCTATATATACTTATGAAGTAAGTAGGACAAGTAAGCATTATCTGGAGTGCTATCTTTGATCAATTGACAAAGGCTGCCTGGAGCCTTCGGTCTGCAAGAAAAAATGCCACATATATTTTCAATATCTGTCATGGGCAATAGAGTAGTGAGTAGTGGCGTTTGTAGCAAGTATTTGCCACTCTGTTATTATAGAGGAATGTTATCTGTAAACTAACTGACCCTAAGATATCATTGTGTTACTGCTTCCAGGACAATTTACATTGAAAAAGGAGACAGACAATTGGAAGAAAATATTTGATTTCCTTTTAAAAATTTACATACATGATATTGCATACTCTGGAAAGGTTTAAATGACAGAAAACTTTAAGTATTACAAAATGGTACACAGTGAAAACTGAAGTCTCCTACTGCTGCTTACTTATTCCTGTTTTTCTTAATAATGTAACTACTGGTTAGGGTCCTCTGTTTCTTTTAATAATTATGACTACTGGTTATCAATTTCTTATGTATCCTTCAAGAGATATTATGTTGGAACCGAACTCTCGATTCCCTCCTGGGCAGGGGTCGTCGCGAAGGATCACCGACACGAAGTTCACAGCAGAGAGTTATTTATTACTAGCGCGCTAGGGTCCCAAGCTCTAAGTTGGTCCTGGGACCCCGACTGCTTGTTACAGGCTGTTTATATATGCTAACACAAGTTCAAACACAGCTTATGGCGCGAAATTCAAACAAAGCTTAAGGCGTAAAATGATTGGGTCTAGCTATAGCCTGAGCAAGGGGTCTTGGTTTAATTGGTTAGAGCAGGACCTTATGAGGTTCTTTCCTGGAGTTGATAATTCCGGGAACTTTGAGGCAGGGTGAGACCCCTGGAATTGGCAGGGTGGGACCTCATGAGGTTGTTTCCCGGAATTGGCAGGGTGGGACCCTATCAGGGTGGAACACTATCGAGGCAGGGTGGGACCCTATCTAGGCAGGGTGAGACCCTATCTAGGGCCACCTGGTGCTAACTTTTTAGGTTTTGTAAGGCCTACTAGTTTCAATTACATCCAAAGATTGGACACAAAGTCCATTGCATGTTACTAGAAATTATTTGTTTGGTCCTATCCAGTCTTTGTATAGATTTAAACCCATCTACATGGTCTGCTTGATCACTTTTTCTGTGGATTTAATTGTAACTAATTCGAGTGATCTATCTCAGTTATTTTTAGGTCTTCAACTGTTAAATGGAGTCCTTACACATGAGACTGTGAAATAAATTTCTCATGTGTGCCTTTAATTTTTTTCTTAAAGTGTTTTGTCTTACATTATGAAATATTATAAGTATATAGAATTCAGAAAATAACAAAACAGACATCCAGGTAGCCATCACAGATTATAGATTTTTAAATTTTAGGAGATCCCTCTTATAAATGAATGAATGAATGAATGAATGTTATGGAGGTAGCTAAAGTCCCACTCTTCTGGCACTTCCTTTTCTGTCTCGCATCATGAGAAACTACAGTAGTATTTTGAGTTTGGGGCATTTTTCTATGCATATAGTTTTTACAACATATGTATAGGTCCAGAATATGTACGCATTTATACACACACACACACACACACGTTATTGATATGTGCTCAGAATTTTACGTTATCCTACTCTATGTATCATTTTGAAACTTTGTTAACATTTTTTTATTTATTAACATTTTTTGAAATTTATCCATGCTGATACATTAAAAGCAGTTAATTTATTTTGATTGCTATATATTTCAATGTGTAAATAAACACAGTTTTTTTCCCAAGTGAAGGAAAGTTAGGTTGATGTCACTTTTTTGTTGTCAACAGTATTCCGGTAAACATTTCTTTAATGTCTTCTCACATACATGTGCAAGTTTCTTTTTGAGATACCTAGAAGTGAAATTTCTGTGTTCTGTACTATGTGCATGTACACATACGCAACTTATTATTAAATTGTCTCTTCAACATGGCTGTACCAGTATATACTTTAATAACAATGTATGAGAACTATCCTTTTCCCGGGTCCTCAGTAATACTTGATGTTTTCAAATTTACTACATTTTTTCCAATCTCAGGAATATTATTTTAATTTTTATTTTCTGATACATTTGTGAAGTTGATCACCTGCTTGTTGTCCATTATAGATTTTTATTCCCTGAATTGTGTATTTATCTATTGATTTGCATAAAATTTTCTTATTAATTTATGGGAACTTTAAAAATGTTCTGGATATGAATCTTTTTGTGATTTCTATAAAGATTTCGATTATCTTTAAGGTGTATGAGACTTGTCTTTTAACTTTGCTCATAGTCTCTTTTGACATACAGGAGTTTATAATTTTAACATTTACCTATCTTTTCTTCTATGGTCTGTATCCTTTCTTGGGGAGGGTATTAAAACATTTTTTACTAATTGTGGTAGCTTTATAGTATGTCAGTTTGGTTAGGCTAAACTATATTTCCCAGGATTTACTTTTGTGCATGTTTTAAGTTAGGGTAGGCCATAACAGAGATTCTTGTGTGAGATTTGGAGGGCTGAAGTGAAGCAACAGACATTTTGTAGCCCATATACTTTTATCCTATATTTGCTGGATCACCTCATTAGCATGAAGCAACCGTAAGGCTGTGACTGCTTTACTTTCCCCTGGATCCTCCTTTAGCTTCTCTAGTACCTGGGTGCAGTATGTGTGTTTTAACTCCATGAAGAAGGGCCCCAGCTTCTATAGGATGTCTATACATCAAGATTCGAGGTAACAAGAACTGTCAGGGATTTTAGTCTGTCCTCACTGGCTTCAGCTCATGTTTATGAGATCCAGGTTGTTTTTGCTGTTCCCCACTTCACATTCATCTTTCCTTCCCAATGTTCAGTCCTGAAGACTTGAAGATATCCATCAGATGGAAAGACAGTGGCATAGGGATAGGTGTTTGTCCACCCTTTTCCCACTGATTTATAATGTCACTTTGATCTTTTATGAAATTAATATACACATGGATCTTTTAATTCATTCTATTTGATTAGTATGCTTACCTGTAGGTCCTACATTGTCAGAATTATTGTCATCTTAGTAAGTTGTGAAACAAGGTCAATAAGTTTATGCCTTCTCTTTAAAACTATCTTTGGTTTTTTTGGTTGTTTTTGGCATTCTACACTTCTATAGGAATTTTAGTGTAAACTTGTCAAGTTCCATGAAAAAAATTGAATTTTGATTTTAATGAATTTAATGTATAGATCTAAGGGAGGAAACCACCCTTCATATTGTCTTATGCCCAATTTCTGCCTCCAAAGAGAGAAAAAGTAAAAACTAAAAGGCAGAAATGAAATCCACAAGCAGACAGCCCGGTACCACACCTTGGGCCTGGTAGTTAAAGATCGACCGTGACCTAATCAGTTGTGTTATCTATAGATTACAGACGTTGTATAGAAAAGCACTGTGAAAATCCATATCCTGTTTTGTTCTGATCTAATTACCAGTGCATGCAACCCCCAGTCATGTACCCCCTGCTTGCTCAATCAATCACAACCCTCTCACGCACACCCCCTTAGAGTTGTGAGCCCTTAAAAGGGACAGGAATTGCTCACTCGGGAAGCTCGGCTCTTGAGACAGGAGTCTTGTTGAAGCCCCCAGTCAAATAAACCCCTTCCTTCTTTAACTTGGTGTCTGAGGAGTTTTGTCTGCAGCTAGTCCTGCTACAGACCAAATTAGGGAGAATTACTCTGTTTAATCTAAGACCTCCCATTGAAGGGCATGATATATTGCTCTTTCTAATCCTCTTTTAATGAATAGAATTTACTTTTTAGAGCAGTTTTAGGTTTATAGAAAAATTGAGCAGAAAGTACAAAGAGTTCCCATGTACTTCTCATACCACATGCCACCCTGCCTACCTCATTTCCCCTATTTTTAACATCTTGCTTTATTGTGGTAAATTTGTATTTGTACTAATTTATTGATGTCTATCTGTCTACACAGATAGATGGACATATTATTTTTATCTAAAGGCCATAGTTTACATTAGGGCTCGTGGTGCATTGTATATTCTATGGAGTTTCACAACTGTATAATGATATGTATTCACTATTATGGTATCATACAAAATAGTTTCACTGCATTAAAGGTCCCTTGTGCTATACCTAGTCATCCCTCACTCCCTTGTCCAGGAAGTCTTGCATCTAGTAATCATTTTACTTTCTCCATAGCTTTGCCTTTTCTAAAACGTCATATATTTGAACTCATAAAGTATGTAATCTTTTCAGATTGACATCTTTCACTTAGCAATATACATTTCAGTTTCCTCCATGTCTTTTTATGACTTGGTACCTTATTTATTTTTATGATTGAACAATATTCTGTTTCATGGATATACCACATTTCATCCATTCACTGTTGAAGAACATCTTGATTGCTTACAATTTTTGGCAATTATGAATAAAGCTGCTGTGAACATTTGTGTATAGAGTTTTGAATTTTATTTTTAATTGATACATAATTATATATACAATATATTGTACATATTTATGGTGTAAAGCTTGATGTTTTGATACATGTGTACATTCAAATCAGAGTAACTGGTATATGCATCACCTCAAATATTTATCCATTCTTTGTGGTGAGAACATCCAAATAATCTTTTCTAGCTATGTTGAAACCTATAATACATTATTGTTAACTACATTGCCCTACTGTGTAATAGCACATCTGAGCTTTTTCCTTCTATGTAACTGTAAAATAGCACCTACTGACCAACTTCTCCCCATCCTTCCCTCTCCTCACCTTACCCAGCCTCTGGTAATCTCTATTCTACTTTCTACTTTTATAAGATCAACTTTTATAGAGTCTACATATGAGTGAGATCATGTAGCATTTGTCCTTATGTGCCTAGCTTATTTCACTTAATATCATGTCCTGTAGGTTTATGCATGTTGTCTCGCATGTTAGGATTTAATTTTTAAAAATGGCTGAATAGTATTCTGTTGTGTTTGTATACTAAATTTGAAAATTCCATTTATCTTTTATAGTGGTATGTTGGTTTTAGTGTAGACATAAGTTTTCAACTCAATTGGGTAAATACTAAGGAGAACAATTGCTGGATTATATGATAAGAATGTGTTCAGTTTTGTAAGGAATTGGCAAACTGCCTTCCAAAGTGGCTGTACCATTATGCATTCCTACAAGTAATGAATGAGAGTTCGCGTTGTTCCACATTTTTAGCACTTGGTGTTGTCACTGTTTTGGACTTTATCCATTCCAATAGGTATGTATGCAATTGGCTGTATTTCTTTGGGTCTATTTCTGGACTCTGTATTCTGTTTCATTGATCTAGTTTTCTGTTCTTTCACCAGTATCCCATTGTCTTAATTATTGTAATTTAACAGTAAGTCTTGAAGTTAGGTAGTATTAGCCCTCTGACCATGTTCTACCCCTTTTAATATAGTGTTGCCTATTTTGGATCTTTTGTCTTTCCATATAAACTCTAGAATTCATTTGTTAATATTTATAAAATAACTTGCCAAGATTTTTATTGGGATTGTGTTGAATCTATAGATCAAGTTGAAAAGAACTGAAATCTTGACAGTATTGAGTCTTTCCATCCATGTACATGGAATGGCTCTCCATTTATTTAGATCTTTTGTTTTTTTCATCAGTAATTTGGAGTTTTCCTCCTATAGATCTTGTACATTTTTCTTAGATTTATACTTAAGTATTTAATTGTTTGATGTTAATGTAAATAGTATTGTGTTTTTAATTTCAACTTTGTATTGTTCATTGCTGGTATTTAAGAAAGCATTTGACTTTTCTTTGTTTTTATTCTTTGAAATTTTAGGGTTTTTTTTCAACATGTCTAACTAGACACATCAGTCACCAGTTCTCCTCAAAAGAACCATAACTTTGGAATACTGAGGGGAGATTTCTGGAGTCAATCAGAGAACCCATGGGTAAAAGCTGAGGCACAGAAAAAGAAAGAAACAAGAGTTTGGGAGAGATTGACCCCTGAGGAACATGGAGTCCCATAGAAACGGTAGCTGGGGGTATTTTTGCTCCCCTCAGCCATGCAGCAGACTGCTAGTTTCTGAACTGTTGGAGAGTCCTGCCCTTTACCCTTGTGAGTCCAAGCACTGGTGTGGGCAGCGATTTTGGAATTTTTTGAAAGCAGAGTAGCAGGCTTCCAGCTCGCACAGGGTCACTTGTGCTTCTCTAAGACCTGAGCTGGAGTAGCAGGTATTATACTGGGTGAGCATCCATTTTGGGATTCTATCCTGCCCATGTAGTCTCAGCACTTTTGTCTCTGCATCACTGGGTCCCCTGCAAACCTTCCCCACTATACACTTGGACTATGGCAACCACAGAGGGCCAGTGGGATTCAGGGGAATGTAGGATTCCCAAAGTTCTAACTCTCAGGACAAACTGCTCCTAGGGGAAGGGAGAGTACAGTATTCCAAAGGAGTATCCCTTGGGACAAAGGAGACCAGAGTGCACACACTCCTGTACCTGAGAGTTTCCTGCTTGTGAACTGAGGGTGACTGTGCTCCTTCCAGCAGACATGTGGACACAGCAGTGAGGTCTGTAGGGGAAGAGTGTGGTTCTGGCCCACTAATCAGGCAGCTCTGGTGCTCAGGAAGAGACATGAAGATGGGACCCTCTCCTCCTCACCCCTGCTCACTGTGATGGATGCAGCTATAGCTGCTCCCCCAGGGGGTTGGCATAGGTACACTTGTGGATGGCCTTTCCAGTGCTATTAGGGGCTGTTGCATCCCCACTAGTGGTGTGCCCATTAAGCCTGGGTTTTCATGAAGGGTGGCCCCCTCCCACTTTCTACACTGAAGGGCAGTGTTCCTGCAGTAGAGGTCAGGTGAGCTGCAAAGCTGTCTGTTTTGGCTTGAGGAAAAAGGTTCCACCCTGAGGCCATTCTAGCAGAGACCCACGGGACAGGTGTTTTTCATGGCCCTCAGTTACACTGTAGCATGGAAATAAATGACAGTGTCTGTCTGAACTGAAAGTCACAAGACTTGGGTCAGAGGGGTGATAGGGAGGCAGATCGCATTCCTGCCTGTCCAGAATATGGAGCTGGTGCAACCCTCTCTTCCCTTACCCACTGGATAACTTGGTGAATTTCAACATAAACTCTCCTTGCCACCCCATCAGGGCTGGTACTGGTGCTCATCATTGGGGTATGTAAAGGAGAACTTGGCAGTCCATCTCTGCTCAGCTTTGTCCCCCAACATCTGGGGATGAGGAGGGAACTCAGGACACCAGGCATTCCACAGACTAGCCCAACTTCTGAGACAGCAGAGAGACTCTCCAGTAAACAAACATAAAGCACATAGCTATTGCTTCTGCTATAGCTGGTGCATACCTGTAAATGTCACATACCAGCCAAGGATAAAGAAAGGATTCAAAAAGCAGCAAGATAAAAGAAATAAATAACATACAATGGAGCTCCAATACGTCTGGTAGCAGACTTTTCAGTGGAAACATTACAGGTTGGGTGAGAGTGCCATGGCATATTTAAAGTGCTGAAGGAAAAAATCTTTTAACCCTGGAATGGTATATCCAGCAAAAATATCCTCCAAATGCAAAGGAGAAATAAAGACTTACCAGACCAAAAAAAAAAAAAACCTGAGAGATATCATCAGCACCAGACCTGTCCTACAAGAAATACTAAATGGAATTCTTCACTCTGAAAGAAAAGGATGTTAAGGAATAAGAAATCATCTGAAGGGACACAACTCACTGGTGATAGTAAGTATATAGACCAACAGAATATTCTAACACTGTAATTGTGATATGTAAACTACTCAAATCTTGAGTAGAAAGACTAAATGATAAGTTGATCAAAAATAAAAACTAAACAACTTCTCAAGACATAAACAGCATAATAAGATGTAAACAGAAACAATAAAATGTTAAAAAGCTGGGGGGATGAAGTTAAAGTGTAGAGGTTTTATTTGTTTTCTCTCTGCTTGTTTGTTAGTTCGTTTGTTTTTGTAATCAGTGTTAAGTTGTCATCTGTTTAAAATAATGAGTAATAACATGTTATTTGCAAGCCTCATTGTAACCTCAAATTTAAAAACCTACAACAGATACACAAAAATAAAAATCAAGAAATTAAAACAGATCACCAGAGAAAATCACCTTTTCAAAATGGTAGATGGGAAGAAAGGAAAGATGGATGGAAAGAAGGAAGGAAGGAAGGAAGGACAGAAAGAAGGAAGGAAGGAAAGAAGACTACAAAAGAAGCAGAAAACCATAATAAAATGGCAGGAGTAAGTCCTTACTTATCAGTAATAGCATTGGCTGTAAATGGACTAAACTCTCCAATTGAAAGACATGAGGAAGCTAAATGGGTATTAAACAACAACAACAAAAACCCAAGACCCAGTGACCTGTTGCTTCACTTCATCTATGAAGAAACTTATAAACTGAAAATCAAGGGATGGAAAAATACATTTCATGCAAATGGAAGCCAAAAAAAAAAAGCAATAGTTACAGTTATATCAGACAAGATAAGAGTTTGAGACAAAAATGTAAAAAGAGACAAAGAGGGTCATTATATAATGATGAAGGGTCAATTCAGTGAAAAGAAGTAACAATTATAAGTATATATGCACCCAACATTGGATAATCCAGGTACATAAAGCAAATATTATCAGTTAAAGAGAGAGATTGACCCCAATACAATGCTAGCTGGAGACATTGTCACCGCACTTTCAGCATTAGACAGATCATCTAGACAGAAAATCAACAAAGAAACATCATAATTTATCTCCACTGTAGACAAAATGGACCTAATAGAGATTTACAGAACATTTCATCCAGTGGCTTCAGAATATATATTCTTCTCAGCACATGGATTATTCTCAAGGATAGATCATATTTTAGGGCAAAAAAGAAGTCTTTTTTTTTTTTGAGACAGTCTCGCTCTGTCACACAGGCAGGAGTGCAGTGGTATGATCTCAGCTCACTGTGGCCTCTGCCTTCCAGGTTCAAGCAGTTATCATGCCTTACCCTCCCAAGTAGCTGAGATTACAGGAGTACACCACCATGCCCAGCTAATTTTTGTATTTTTAGTAGAGACAGGGTTTTGGTATATTGGCCAGGCTGGTCTCAAACTCCTGACCTCAGGCGATCTACACTTTTCAGCCTCCTAAAGTGCTGGGATAACAGGCGTGAACCACTGTGCCTGGCCCCACAAAACAAATCTTAAAATTAAAAAAAAAGATTGAAGTCAAATACAGTATGTTCTCTGACACAAAAAAAATAAAACTAGAAATCAGTAATAACTGGAAGATTGGAAACTGTACAAACACATGGCAATTGGCATGGCAAACAATGTGCTCCTGAATGACGAGTGGGTCAATGATTAAATTAATAAAGAAATTAAAAAGCTTCTTGAAATAAATGAAAATAGAAACACATCATACAAAAATCTATTCGATACAGCAGAAGCAGTATTAAGAAGAAAGTCAATAGTAATAAGTGCCTACATCAAAAAAGTAGAAAAACATCGCATAAACAACCTAATGATGCATCTCAAATAATTAGAAAAGCAAAAACAAACCAAACCCAAAATTAGTGGAAGAAAATAAATAATAGAGATGAGAGCAGAAATAAATGAAATTGAAACAAAAGGATACAAAAGATAATGAAATGAAAGTGGATTTTTTTTTTATAAACAGATAAACAAAATTGACAAACCTTTACTCAGAGTAGGAAAAAAGAAAGAAAGTCCAAATAAAATCAGAGATGGAAAGGGAGACATACAACTGATACCACAGAAATTCAAAGGATTGTTAAAGGCTATTATGAGCAACTATATGCCAATAAATTGAAAACTCTAGAGTAAACAGATAAATTCCTAGACACATACAACCTACCAAGATTGAGCCATGAAGAAATCCAAAACCTGAATAGATCAATAGCAAATAATGAAATTAAAGCTTAATAAAATGTCTCTCAGCAGCAAAAAGCCTGGAATGCAAAGGCTTCACTGCAGAAGTTTACCAAACAATTAAAAAACTAATACCAATTCTACTCAAATTGCTTTAAAAAATACAAGAGAAGTACATACTTCCAAATTCATTCAAAAAGGCCAGTATCACACTGTTATTAAAACCAGGAAAAGACACATCAAAGAAAACGCTGCAGGCCAATATGCCTGATGAACATTGATACAAAAATCCTCAACAAAATACTCACAAAATGAATTCAACAACACATTTAAAAGATTATTCATCATGACCAACTGGGATTTATTCCTGGGATGCAAGGATGGTTCAACATACATAAATGAATCAATATGATACATAATATCAACAGAATGAAGAACAAAAAACACAGGATCGTTTCAATTGATGCTGAAAATGTGTTTTATAAAACACAACGTCCATTCATGATAAAACCCTCAACAAACTTGGTATACAAGGAACTTATCTCAACACAATAAAAACTTTATATGACAGACCTACAGCTAGTATCATACTGAATAGGGGAAAACTGAAAACCTTTCTTCTAAGACCTGGAACAAGACAAGGATGCCCATTTTCAGTACTATTATTCAATATAGTACTTGAAGTCCTAGCTAGAGCAGTCAGGCAAGAGAAAGAAATAGAAGACATCTAAGTTGGAAAGAAATAAGTCAAATTATCCTTGTTTGCAGATCATATGATCTTATATTTGAAAAAACCTAAAGACTCCACCAAAAGACAATTAGAACTGATAAATTCAGTAAAGTGGCAGGATACAAAATCAACATACAAAAATCAGTAGTATTTCTATATGCCAACTGCAAACAATCTGAAAAAGAAATCAAGAATGTAATAGAAAGACAGGCAATAACAAATGATGGTGATGATGAGAAAAAAGGGAACCCTCATACACTGTTGGTGGGAATGTACATTAATATAACCACTATGAAGAACACGTTGGAGCTTCCTCAAAAACTAGAAATAGAACTACCATATGATCCAGCAATGCCACCACTGGGTATATACCCAAAATAAATAAAATCAGTATATAAAAGAGATATCTTCACTTCCATGTTTGTTGCTGTGCTGTTCACAATAGCCAAGATTTGGAAGACACCTAAGTATCCATCAATAGATGAATGGATAAAGAAAATGTTGTACATATACACAATGGAGTACTGTTCAGCCACTAAAAGAATGAGATTCTGTTATTTGCAACATGGATGGAACTAAAGATGATCATATTAATTGAAATAAGCCAGGCACAGAAAGACAAAGATCAAACATTCTCACTTATTTGTGGGATCTAAAAATCAAAGAGATTGAATTCATGCGCATAGAGAGTAGAAGGATGTTTACCAGAGGCTGGGAAGCCTAGTAGGGGGCTGCAGTAGATGTAGGGATGGTTAATGGGTACAGAAAATAATAGTTAGAAAAAATGAATAAGACATACTGTTTGATAGCACAACAGAGTGACTATAATCAATAATAACCTAATTGTACATTTAAAAATAACTATAAGAGTGTAATTGGATTGTTTGTAACACAAAAGATAAATGCTTGAGGGGATGGATACCCTATTCTCCATGATGTGAATAGTTAATGTTGTATGCCTGTATCAAAACATCTGATGTACCCCACAAATATATATGCCTACTACATACCCACAATAATTTAAAAAGTAAAGAAATAAAAAAGTAATCCCATTCATAATAGCTACAAATAAAATAAGACACCTAGGAGCATACTTCAAGAACATACCAAAGAAGTGAAAGATCTCTATAACAAGAACTATAAAACATTGATGTAAGAAATCGAAGAGGACACAATAAATGGAAAGATATTTCATGTTTATGGATTAGAATGATCAATATTGTTAAAATGTCTGTACTACACAAAGCAATCTACAGATTCAATGTAATTCCTATCAAGATGCTAATGACATTCTTCACAGAAATAGAAAAAAGCAATCTTAAAATTTGTATGGAAACACCAAAGACTCAGAATAGGCAAAGTCATTCTAAGCAAAATGAACAAAATTGGAGGAATCACAATGAAGAAAATTGGAGAAATCACATTACTTAACTTGAAATTATGCTGCAGAGCTATAGTAAATGAAACAGCATGGTACTGGCATAAAAGCAGACATGCAGATCATTGGAACAAAACAGACAATCCAGAAATAAAGCCAGACATCTAGAGTGAACTCATTTTTGAAAAGGTGTTGAGAACATACATTGGGCAAAGGATGGTCTCTTCAATAAATGGTTCTGGGTAAACTGGGTATCCATATGTAGAAGAATGAAACAAGACCCCTATATTTCACCATAGACAAAAATAAAATCCAAATGGATTAAAGGGTTAAATTCAAAACCCCAAACTATGACACACTTATAAGAAAACATCAGGGAAACTATCTAGGACGTTGGTTTATGGTAAGATTTCTTGAGTAATACACCACAAGCACAGGCAACCACAGTAAATATGAACAAATGAGATCACATCAAGTTAAAAAGCTTTTGCACACAGTAAAGGAAGCAATAAACAAAGTGAAGAGACAAACCACAGAATGGGAGACTAAATATGCAAACTACACATCTGACAAAGAATTAATAACCAGAATTTGTAAGAAGCTCAAATAACTCTATAGAAAATAATCTAATAATCCAAATAAAAAAATGGGCAAAAGATCTGACTAAACATTTCTTAAAAGAAGATGCAGAAATGGCAAACATGTATATGAAAAGGTACTCAACATCATTGATCATCAGAGAAATGCAGATCAAAACTAAAATGAGTTATCATCTCACCTCAGATAAAATGACTTTTATCCAAAAGACAGACAATAACAAATTGTGGCAATGATATGGAGAAAAGCAAACCCTCATATGCTCTTGGTGGGAATATATCTTAGTACAGACACTATGGAGAACAGTGTGGATGTTCCTCAAAAACACTACATATAGACCTACCTTATGATCCAGCAATCTCACTGCCAGGTATATACTATAAAGAAAAGAAATCAACATATTAAAGATATATCTACATGCCTCTGTTTATCATAGCACTATTAATAATAGCCAAGGCTGGACGTGGTAGCTCATACCTGTAATCCCAGCACTTTGGCAGGCCAAGGTGGGCGGATCACTTGAAGTCAGGAGTTCGAGACCAGCCTGGCCAACATACAAAACCCTGTCTCTACTAAAAATACAAAAATTAGCTGGGCGTTGTGGCACCTGCCTGTAATCCCAGCTCCTTGGGAGGCTGAGGCAGGATAATTGCTTGAACCCAGGAGGCAAAGGTTGCAATGAGCTGAGATTGCACCACTGCACTCCAGCCTGGGTGACAGAGCGAGATTCCATCTCAAAAACAAACAAACAACAAACCACAATAGCCAAGATTTGGAAGCAACCTAAGTGTCCATCAACAGTCAAATGGATAAAGAAAATATGTTGGGCCGGGCGCGGTGGCTCAAGCCTGTAATCCCAGCACTTTGGGAGGCCGAGACGGGCGGATCACGAGGTCAGGACATCGAGACCATCCTGGCTAACACGGTGAAACCCCGTCTCTACTAAAAAAAATACAAAAACTAGCCTTGCAAGGTGGCGGGCGCCTGTAGTCCCAGCTACTCGGGAGGCTGAGGCAGGAGAATGGCGTGAACCCGGGAGGCGGAGCTTGCAGTGAGCTGAGATCTGGCTACTGCACTCCAGCCTGGGCAACAGAGCGAGACTCCGTCTCAAAAAAAAAAGAAAAAAAGAAAATATGTCACATATACACAATGGAGTATGGAGTACTATTCAGTCATGAAATAAAAAAAATAAGATCCTGTCATCTGCAACGACATGGATGGAACTGGAGGAAATTATGTTAAAGTAAGCAAGGCACAGAAAGACAAACTTCGCATGTTCTCGCTGATTCCTGGGAGCTCAAAATTAAAATAATTGAACTCATGGAGCTAGCAGAATGATAATTACTCCAGACTAGGAAGGATAGTGTGAGGGTGGGAGGGAAGAGAGGATGCTTAATGGGTATAAAAATATAATTAGAATGAATAAGAGCTACTATTTGGTAGCACAACAGGAAGATTACAGCTAACAATAATCTATTGCACATTTTAAAATAACTAAAAGGGTATAATCGAAATGTTTGTAACACACACACAAAATGATAAATGCTTGAGATGTTGGATACTTCATTTACTCTTATGTGACTGTTACACTTGCATGCCTATATCAAACTATCTCATGTGTCCCATCAATATATAGATCTACTATGTACCCATAACAATTAAAAATTTAAAAAAATACATGAGATGTTTTGATACAGGCATACCATATGAAATAATGATATCATAGGGAATGGGGTATCCATCATCTAAAGCATTTACCATTTTTTGTGTTACAAACATTCCAGTTATACTTTTAGTTTTTAAAATGCACAATTAAGTTATTATTGTACCAACTGTTATTTTTACCAGTCTCTGGTAACCATCCTTCTACTCTCTATGTCCATGAGTTCAATTGTTTTGATTTTTAGATCTCACAAATAAGTGAGAACACGCAGTTTGTCTTTCTGTGCTTTTCATATTTCAGTTAACACAGTACTCTCCAGTTCCATTCAGGTTGTTGCAAATGAAAGGATCTCATTCTTCTTTATGGCTGAATATTACTCCATTGCTTATATGTGCTACATTTTCTTTATCAGTCCGTCTGTTGATGGACACTTAGGTGGCTTCCAAATCCTTGCTATTGTGAGCAGTGCTGCAACAGACAGGGGAGTGCAGATATCTCTTCCATACACTGATTTTCTTTCTTTTGGGTATATAACCAGTAGTGGCCTTGCTAGATCATATAGTAGCTCTAGTGTTCTCCATAGTGATTATACTAATTTACATTCCCACCAACAGTTTATGAGTGTTCCCTTTTCTCCACATCCTCACCACCATTTGTTATTGTCTGACTTTTGGATATAAGCCATTTTAACTGAGGTCAGATGATATCTCATTGTAGTTTTGATTTGCATTTCTCTGATGATCAGTGATGTTGAGTACCTTTTCATATACATGTTTACCTGATGTCTTCTTTTGAGAGATGTTTGCTTCAACCTTTTGCTCATTTTTAAATCAGATTATTATTATTTTTGCTATAGAGTTTGAGCTCCTTATATATTCTATTAATTCCTTCTCAGATGGGTAGTTCACAACTATTTTCTCCGATTCTGTGGGTTGTCTATTCACTTTGTTGATTGTTTCCTTTGGTGTCCAGAACTTTAACTTGATGTAATACCATTTGCCCATTTTTATTGTGGTTGCCTATGCTTTTGGGATATTACACAAGAAATTTTTGCCCAGACCAATATCCTGGAGAGTTTCCCCAGTGTTTTCTTGTAGTAGTTTCATGGTTTGAGGTCTTCAATTTAAGTCTTTAATCCATTTTGATTTGATTTTTGTATATGGCTAGAGATAGGGGTCTTGTTTTATTCTTCCGCGGATGGATATCCAGTTGTCCCAGCACCATTCATTGAAGAGGCTGTCTTTTCCCCATTGTATGTTTTTGACACCTTTGTCAAAAATGAGTTTAGAGTTGGTGTGTGGATTTTTTTTTTTTTGAGCCAGGATCTCACTCACCCAGGCTGGAATACAGAGATATGATCATGGCATACTGAAACTTTGCTCTCCCAGACTCAAGAGATCCTCCCACCTCAGCCTCCCAAGTAGCTGGGACTACAGATGTACACAACCATGCCAGGCTAATTTTTGTGTTTTTTGTAGATAGGGGGTTTCACCATGTTACCCAGGCTCACCTCAAACTCCTGGGCTGAAGTGATTTGCTTACCTTGGCCTCCCAAAGTGCTGGGATTAAAGGTGTGAGCCACTGCACCTGGCTGAGGCATGTGAATTAATTTCTCAGTTCCCTATTCTGTTCCATTGGTCTATGTGTCTGTTTTTATGGCAGTAGCATGCTGTTTTGTTTACTATAGATCTGTGAGCTCTAAAAATCTTAAAGATCCTCTCCCACAGCATCCTGATGCTTAGCCTGTATTAGAGAGGGACTGTCTTAATGATTCTTGGGGCATGCTTTTTGTCAAATAGTATGGATTTATAATTTGATACACAGGAAGCCCACAAAATTTTTTAAAAAGAAATGACATTAACTTGCACTAAAAAGACAGAGACAATCAAAATGAAAACAAGTCTCTTGGCCCTCAACTTCCTGTGAGCAGAAAGCAGGCTTAGATGGCTGCTGACCCATAAAACAGGACATGAATCAGGGATGCAACCAGGAGGCCAGATCCCAGAGTGACAGAGTTTAGGAGAACAATTTCCAGGGATTAGATCTGGGCCCTTAATCAGTGAACATTCTCTGCCTGTGGAGCTGGGAGAGTTGGCAACATGTTTCTGACTTGATTTCTCAATTGCTGTGGACCAGTGATTGCCTTGTACCTCTCATTTTTGTCCCCCTTTTTGGTTAGCACTATCTGTTGTTACCTTATCTCTCCCTCTCCATTGTATGTGGATGTGTGGGGGAAGATAACTTGTCTCTTTAATTCTTCTGTTTTCAGATAGAAAGAATTGTAAAGAAGCTCCTTATCCACACCTGGACCTGATTTGGATGATTAGATCCTAGACTTCAAACCAAAGCCTAATTCTAAAATGAGATGAGATTTTGGAGGTATTAGGAGTGAATGAGAATATTTTACTTGTAGGAGGAACATGACTAATTAGGGGACTTAAGGTGAATTAGTAGTCTGCTGTATTGTTGATCCCTAATGGGTCATGCCATCTGGTATTTACACTCTTGTGTAGTTCTTTCCCTTGACTATTAACTAGCTGTGTGACTGCTTTGACCACTAGAATGTGGGCTCAAGTTTTAGGGCTTTTGAGTTCAAGCAATAAGAAAGTTTGGGGGGTCTTCATTTTTGTGCTTTTGGAGCAATGAGTTGCTACATAAGAACTTCAGTTGCCCTGTTGGAGAGGTCACATGAAGAGAAAGAGGCCTTGATACTCTATGGAGGAAAATTAAGGAATGTAGATTATTTTAAGAACAAAGATGCCAGGCATATGATCCCACTTGGATCATTCTGCTGTAACTGGACCATTTCAGCTGAGACAACAGATATATGAGTGACAAAGACATCTTGGACATTCCAGCCCCAGCAGACATAAAGTAGAGCAGAAATGAGCCATTCCAGTTGTACCCTATCCAGATTCTTTACTCAGAATCATGAGGAATAATAAAATATATGTATACCTGTCTTCCACAGATACATCAAATACCATGGATCTGGTGAATCATAAATTTCACATGACCAAGAAGCATGTACTGAGCCTGGATCTGTAAAGGTAACTTTTCCACCCTAGGATCCACACAAAATTTGCAAGCTTATGGGTTACCTGGAAAGTAAGTTAGAAAATCACAACCAAGTGTGATACATATTACCTCCAAATCCAAGAACATGCCCAAGAGTTTCAGTGTGAAAGCGTTAAGTTCAGAAACTTGTCTTACACATTAAAAAGAATATTCCTAGATGCTACAGAAACTTCACTAATGTGGCATGTCTCTGCATTTTCATAGGGTTTATTTTACACTGTCTGGCATTCATGTATCTTCTTAAGGTGTCTGTAGTACTCTCTATTTCTTGCTGACTGGGTCCAAATGACATAATGTCTTAAATGTAATGGACCACTAGCATGGTCTATAGATAGGTGATTTAGTTCTCTTTTGACTATATTATAGTAGGTAAGCAGGTGAGTTGACATCCCTTAAGTGTACAGTTAAGGGGTACTGTTATGACCACCAATTGAAGGTAAACTGATTCCAATTGTTTTTAGCAGTTGGAATTGAGAAAATAGCATTTGTGAGATCGGTAGCTGCACAGTAAGGGTGGAGGGCTATACCTAGTAAATGTAATACTATTGGAATAGTGATTACAATGGGTTTCACCACCTGTTTAAGTTTTCAGTAATTCCCTGGCACCAGGCAAAGGGTGAGTCAAATGGACACATAATAAAAACATCACTTCTGCATCTTTCAAAACTTCACTGGTGGCATTAATCCCTGCAAATCATCTCCATGGGGATACAATGTTGCTTTCAATTTGCTGTTTTGGGAAGTGGGATAGGAACAGTTCCAGGGGCTTCCAATAGGCTTGCCCTATCACATTAATGCTTCATCCACGGTCAGGGATCTAAAATAGGGATTCTTTGAGTTGCTTGGTATATCTATTATAATTATAAGTTTGTGAACCAAGGAAATAGTCACAAAACATATCTGTGGGTCCACTGAATCCACTGCAGGACATACTTGGGGGCAAGACTGTATTTACCATCTAAGTCCCTGCTCTGACAATTGACCATCGTGACATTGAGTCTTCAGAGGTTATCAATTTAGAGCAACTATAAAACCCTCATAAAGCCAGAATAATTCTTTTTACCTAATGCATAATCATTTCAGTATATGGTCACAAATCTCCCTGGGGAAGTTTCATAGGAAGATTTATAGTTTCATAGGAAGATTTATAGTAAATACCTATGGCCATGTTACAGGATTCTTTCTCAATGTCCTACCCCATAAAATAGGGATTCTAGGTCTGTGAACTGGTTAATGTCTTGGAATTGGGTAAATGGCCACAAATATTTATGGCAGAGACTTGATTTGGATTTTTTATTTTTATTTTTTGAGATGGAGTCTCACCAACACAGTATTTTCTACATGTCATACAGAACCTTAAAAAGGTTTCACTTGTCAGTTGAATATGCTTATTCTTACTATGATTATTGATACATTTCATTTAATTTCTGCCATCTTATTTTGTAATCATCACTTCACCATAATTTTTCCTTGCTTGTTTTATTTTTCCATTTTCCTTCTTCCCCTTATTTTTTCTGTTAATTTGAAAATTATATATTTATATATATTCTTGTAGTGATTAAATGTTTTTAACACTCTTGCTTAAAAAGTGTAAAGATAATATTTTTATCTTCTTTTTAGTTATTTTTAACACACATCCCTCCTACTTTCCTTACATGTTATTGTCTAATAGTTGAGTTCCTTCTTAATTTGACCTCCAAAACAAATGTTCTCTTTTTTTTTTTTTTTTTTTTGCTTTTTTGGTTATTGTCTTTGTTTTTATATGGTTGAAGCTTCTTTAGATTTGCCCACATGTTTACTAGTACTTTAACATTATAGTTTTTGTTAATTCATTTCTTCTAAGCCTATAGTCTTTCTTCCTAACATACATCCTCGAGTGATTCTTTCAGTGAGGCTCTGTTAAATCTCTTAATATTTTTTCTGAAATATCTTTATTTTATTCTACTAAAGTGATTTAAAAAATATAGATGATGAATTCTAGATTGAAAGTTGTTTTCATTCTGCACTTTGCTGTTACTATTTCATTGTCTCCTGACATGTATTGCATGTATTGCTGCTGTTGAGAGGGCTATCAACAGTAAATATTTCCCCTGTATATAATGTTTCTCTACTTTTTAAGATATTATATTTCTATTTGATGTTCTTTTGATTTATTACAGTATGTGCAGGTGTCTTTTTTATTTCTTTATATCCTACTCAAGACATCTTGAATTTCATGAATCTGAGGATATATGTATTTCATTAATATCATAAAATTCTCTGCTATCATCTTTTAATGTTACCTTTTCCTTACTATTTTCCTCTTCTGGAACTTTGATTAGGATTACTTTGAACCTCTCACTCCATCCTTCATATCTCTTAATCACTCTTTGATGTTTTTCAATTTTTAAAAATCTCTGATGCATTATTTTTCTCAGACCTATCTTCAATTTCGTGAATTCTCTCTTTAGTTATAGCTAATTAAGTTTGAAAAATTTAGTTGACATTTTTCATGTCTTAAAGTTCTGTTTGCCTCTTTTTCTAACATCTATTTTCACAGTTTTTTAGTTTTAGGATTTTCGTCCCTTCTTTCATGTTACTTAAAGATGTTTGTTTTGTTGTCTGTTTCAGAATCTTGTTTTATTCTTATGGTTTTAATTATACCTTTTTGGTATATCTTGATTCTTGCCTATTACAGACTTTTTCCTTGTGATTTTGTATTTATTTAATCATGAACTAGTCTTTAGCGACTTTAAAATTTTTTTAGGGTATCCCATAATGTTTATGTTTTGGGTGTACCTCCAGATTGGTTTAGTATTTGCTTCTCCCAGGGGCATACGTGTCGAGACTCACACGTGTTCCCATGGTTTCTGCATATATTTTAGCAAAGTGTTGCAGGTTTTGTGTATGTTAATAATTTCTTTCTAGGTCATGGTATGTTCTTGATCCCTGGGGCATACTAATATTTAACTCTATTTATGGATATAGTGGCAATGGGAACTGGTTGTGGTGGGTCTCAAGGAAAATAAATGTACTCTTTCAAGATATGTTCACCAGGTGACATTATCACAGGATTTTGAAGCAAAGGAAGGCTACATTTTTAGATACTAGAGGGCAAGCTACTTCCACTGGTAAGGGAGGATCAGAGTTGTGTGTACTGATGGTGGAGTTTTCAAGACTGTCAGTTTCATCCGGGTCCAACTGGATATCTTATCCCAAGTTTCTGAATTCCATTCTTTCTTAATCAGTACTGTCATGTAAGAAACTTGGCAAGACTGTCAATTCAACCATTATAACTCAGCAACTCACACAATTTTATTTTGTGTTTTATTTTTAACAATATCAGCCACATGGCTATGGAAATTAGAGATTCTTTTAGGGCTATCATGAAAGCTTTAAGACTCTCAGGCTGTGACTTAAACTGAGAGTTAAAGGATTTGAGCTTGCCGGTATTAAAAAATAGGCACTCAAGTCACACTTATAAGCTTCTATCCCATATCATAGTCCTTAATATTATCATTATGGCTATAATGTTCAAGTGCAGAAGTCACTTGGATTTCAAAGCATTTGCTTTAGTTGGTGTTTCATTACAATAAGCCACAGGTGATAGCTTGATTAATTTTGATGCCACTGCATGTCAGGATTACTAGCATCCTATTTCCTTTTGGCAAGGAGCTCAGCACTATGCTGAAGCCCAAGTACATGACCAAACCAATTCTAAAATCCCAACTTCATCAGTTTATCTCCTGGATCAGCTGTGATTTTAATTTTATATAAGGCAAAGTCCAATCAGGAGACTGAAATCACATGATAATTTGAACAGGAGAATTTTAATATAAAGAGTTATTAGCTATAACTGGGGATTGGAATAATGGGGAATTGGCTAGAATGGGGTAAAGAGATCTCTAAACAGTACTGAAATAGCAGGCATAGAGAGCAGCCACTACCCCTATGGCTGAGAAAGAGCATCCAAGGAAAAGTCCCTCTATGCCTCTGGGCTGAGATCCAGATCTTGTTGGATAGGGTGCAGTTTACTGAATGGTGGAGGAATTTGCTGAGGTGTTGTGCTAGCAGGACTTGCTGATAATACAGTTTCTGGGTGCTTGAGAAAGCTGTCCATGGAGCGGTGGTATGACTCAGAACCTGCTGCAAAGCTTCCCAAAGGATGCTATAGGAAGGCTTCCAGTGGGAGGTGCTATACTTCATAAATGATTGCAAAGCCATTCATTGCAAAGTCAGATATTGCTGGCCACCAAGCACTGATGACCCTCAATTGCTTAAGGAGCTGGGCACTAAAGAAGTTACTCTTAGAGGGCATTGAGCAAAGTCATTCACAGGGATGTGACATATGCCACTGGCCTTTTGATGCTACAGAATTTGCTCGTAGTGCAGAAGCCTTCTAAGAGGAGTATACTTGAATTAAATTCATAAACTCTTTCTTCAGTATCCCTCCAGTGACCTCTGCTGACAAAGTTTAGCACTGTGCCAGCTGGCAAAAGAAATATTTACAGGTTTCAGCTTCATTATTGCAGAGCAGGTAATGAAGAATGGATTTGGAGCTTAGAGGCAATAAATTAATAATTGGAGTATTTATTTTTACTAATTCTGTATTCAGGAAGTAGCCTAAATTAGAAATTTTGTGGGTATCTTGCTTTACATCTACATATTAATTGCAATAAATATTTTAATATGATTTTTATTAATGACCCAGAAACATATCAATCAAATTTATGTATGACTGAAAGCTTAGAGAGCCAGCTAACAGTCTCACAGTGGATAATAAGCATACAGAGGACATTGCAATAAACATTTTTTAGATAAATGATTAAGTTAATGGATAACTATATTAATATTTAACATGATCTCAAAAGACTGAGGCCAACTTTTGACATTTAAATAAGTAATAAGATGGAGGGAGGGATGTAGGAGGTTATATGGCATATCAATTCTTTGAAAAGAGAGAAGGGTTTTACTGTTTTTAGAATTTGATGAAAGTTATGTACGTTCTCCCAGAAAGATGCACTTGTGCATATATATGTAAAATTTTGCATGCAGTTGCAAGGGGGTTATGGAATCTAGATTAGGAGTTCTTGGGTTGAATGATATGAGAAAATATACCTGAAATAATAATAACAGGAGCTTCATTTATTGAGCAGTTCTATACGCTAGCGCTCTGCTAGGTAATTATATATATATATATATATATATAATCTCCTTTCAAATGCCACAACAACTTTGCAAAATGGCTAGTATCACTTCCATTTTGCTATTAAAGTAACTGACAGTGGGAGTCCACAATTTGCTCAAAGTCACATAGTGGCACATTTGCACTTTCAATCCAGGTACCTTCATAAAGAGCTTATTGTTTCTATTTTCTACAAAGGAACCTGTCTTGTATGTAATGTTTAATAAATGTCTGAATGGTAAATAAATGAAAGGCTGGCATGTGGAAGGTGTCTTATTTTGTATTGCTCTGGAAGGAGATATAAGATGCATTGGTAGAATTAATATAGAATGATATTTTATATACATATGTGTGTATATATATAAGTATATATTTAAAACCCTGCATTACTAATTCTTTTGCATTTACCTAACAGTTTTTATCTTTTAAATATCTTGCTTTCACAGATAATCTCACATGACTTTCACCGTTACTCTGTGAGGGAGATGAGACAGATATAATTACCACTGTTTTATAGATAATGAAGCTCAAACAAAAGGAGGTTGTGATTTGCTCAAGGTCAAGACAGCAAGTTATGACTAGAGCTCCAGGCCTCCTTTTAGATAGCTCATACAATGTTCCTTCAACCACAGTATTTTCTGCTTCCTAGAATGTCTTACTGTGAAGTGAGACATAAGCCATTCAAAGATGCATGACTGATATATTTAAGACTGCCTATAGTCTACTTTAGCTGAACAGGTAAATGAAAACCTCCATTTAGAAATTCTAAATAAAACAAGTACTGTATTGATAATTTGGATTTAGTCCTCCCTGATGCTAAAAAGGAGTTCAGAGATGTACAATTGAACATTCTGACTCTTGGAATTGAAGAATATGATTTTTGAATATGGGGAAAATTTTCACACCAGGGCCCAGTTGTAAAAAAGAACACCAAAGGAGGTTACCTTTGCTTTTTTCTCTCCCTTCCACTACTGTTTCTTCCAAGATTAGCAAAAATTCCTTGTTCTTCTTGCATTTATTAAGTGCAGGGATTTTCAGGGCACCTTAGCTATGACCCAATTGTACTGCTCATATTAATTATGCTAAGTGTTTTATGTAGAATTTTACAATTTAGAGTAATTTTACATACATCTATTGATTTGCATGCCACCCCATTTGGTAGACAGACCAGACCTTATTAATTCTTATTTTAGGAATGAAGAAATTAAGGTCCAGAGAGGTTGAAAGATTTCCTGTAGTAGTAGACAGATGATTTCCTCTATGTAGTAGATCCAAGTTTTAAACCCACCAGCTTTTCTGCCTCTCACTAGTAGAAAAATGTTGAAAATTCAACAGAGTTGAAAGAAGAGATTCTAATAGGTATAAACTGGAATATAGATGCTAATGTGATTGTTGTAGTGTCAGAAGCACTGAAAGCTTTCAGGACAACTTGGATGTATATTTAGAGCTACCTTCAATCTTGCTTTTTAGTGCAGTCTGTTTACCTATTCCGGTATAGAGCAATCTGGTTTTCTTTACTTGTGTTCAGAACTTATCTTAGGACAAATAAAGGAGATGAATTGTTCTTACAATAGTTCCAGGTTTTTGGATGGATCCAGAAATTGTTTTCTGAATCTATCAAGTGAACCCAATGATTGAGATTTTGGCTGAAAGTGCTTTTGACAGTTCACTCAAGTGAACCCCTGTTTCCTTCTCCCTGCCTGCTTGTGACAAGTCAGACCCCAGCTTACATAGATCTCACTGTTTGTTAAAGCGGGCCAAGAATGGAAACAAAAGGTGGCATTTCTTCACATTGTTAGAGGCAAACCACACCCTATGCACCTTTTACCTTTCCCCACTCAGCTTTATTGAGGCATGATTGACAAACAAAAACTGTATATATTCATAGTATACAACATGATGTTTTGATATATGTATCTATTGTGAATTGATTATCATAATGAAGCTAATTAACATATTCATCCCTTCACATAGTTCTCACCTTTTGTGTGTGTGTGGTGAAAACATTTAAGATACACTCTCCTAGCAAATTTCAAATATACAAAACAGTATTATTAACCGGAGTCACCACAGTGTACATTAGATCTCCAGAACTTATTTATCCTGATTAACTGAAACTTTGTGCCATTTCAACATCTCCCCAGCCCTTCCATCTCCCAGCCTCTGGCAAGCACCATCCTATTCTTTGTATCTATGAATTTGACTCTTTTAGATTACACATAAACGTGAGATAATGCAGTATTTGTCTTTCTGTGCCTGGCTTATGTCCCTTAGCATATTATTCTCTAGATTCATCCATGTTGTTATAGATGACAGGATTTTCTTCTTTTTTAAGGCAGAATAATATCCCATTGTATATATACACTGCATTTTTTAAATCCACTCATCTGTTGGACACTTACGTTGATTCTATATCTTGGCTATTGTGAATAATGCTGCAATGAACATGACAGGGCACATATCTCTTAGAGCTATTCATTTTATTTCATTTGGATATATATCCAGAAGTAGGATTAGTGGACCATTTAGTAATTCTAAAAATATAGTTCTATTTTTAATTTTTTAGGAACATCCATGCTGTTTTCGATAATGGCCATACCAATTTATATGCCCACCAATAGTATATAAGGGTTCTCTTTTCTCCACATCTTGGCTAACACTTATCTTCTGCTTTTTTATTATTTTATTTTTAAATTTAAGATTGTTATGGGTACATGGTAGGTGTATATATTTATGAGGTACATGAGATTTTCTAATATAGGCATGCAATGTGAAATAAGCACATCATGAAGAATGGGGTATCCATATTTTCAAGTATTTATCCATTGATTTGTAAATAATCCAATTACTCTTTAAGTTATTTAAAAATGTGAAGTTATTATTGACTATAGTCACCCTGTTGTGCTATCAAATAGTATGTCTTATTCATTCTTTCTATTTTTTGGTATCCATTAGCCATCCATACCTACCCCCATAGCTCCCCACTACCCTTCCTGGCCTCTAGTAATATCCTTCTACTCTCTAAGTCTGTGAGTTCCATCGTTTTGATTTTTTGATCCCACAAATAAGTGAGAACATGCTATGTGTGTCTTTCTGAGCCTGGCTTGTTTCACTTACATAATGATCTCCAGTTCCATCCATCTTGTTGTAAATCACTGGATCTCATTATATTTTATGGCTGACTAGCACACCATTGTGTATGTGTAATACCTTTTTTTAATTCATTCATCTATTGATGGATACTTAAGTTGCTTCCAAATCTTAGCAATTGTAAACAGTGCTGCAACAAACAGGAGTGCAGATATCTCCTTAATATACTGATTTTCTTTCTTTTAGTTATATATATAGCAGTGGGATTGTGGAATCACATGGTAGCTCAATATTTTGTTTTTTTTTTTTGAGGAGGCTCCAAACTGTCTTCTATAGCGGTTTTACTAATTTACATTCCCACCAACAGTGTACAAGGGTTCCATTTTTCTACACATCCTCGCCTATATTGGTTATTGCCTGTCTTTTGGATATAAGCCATTTTAACTGGGGTCAAATCATATCTCATTGTAATTTTGATTTGCATTTCTCTGATAATCGATGATTTTGGGCACTTTTTCATATACCTGTTTGCCATTTTTTTTTTTTTTTTTTTTTGAGGTGGAGTCTCGCTCTGTCGCCCGGACTGGAGTGCAGTGGCCAGATCTCAGCTCACTGCAAGCTCTGCCTCCCGGGTTCACGCCATTCTCCTGCCTCAGCCTCCCGAGTAGCTGGGACTACAGGCGCCCACCACCTCGCCTGGCTAGTTTTTTTTTTATATTTTTAGTAGAGACGGGGTTTCACCATGTTAGCCAGGATGGTCTCGATCTCCTGACCTTGTGATCCGCCCGTCTCGGCCTCCCAAAGTGCTGGGATTACAGGCTTGAGCCACCGCGCCCGGCCTTCTGTTTTTTTTTTTTTTATTGAGAAAAATCTATTCAAATATTTTGCCATATTTTGATGGGATTATTAGATTTGTTTCCTATAGAGTTGTTTGAGCTTGTTGTATATTCCGGTTATTAATCTCTTGTTGGATCGGTAGTTAACAATCATTTTGTCCCATTCTGTGGGCTTTATCTTCACTTTGTTGATTGTATATTTTGCTTTGCAGAGAGGCTTTTTAACTTGATGTGATCCAATTTGTCAATTTTTACTGTGGTTGCCTCTGTTTGTGGGGTATTACTCAATAATATTGCTCAAATCAATGTCCTGGAGAGTTTCTCCAATGTTTTCTTGTAGTAGTCTCATGGTTTGAGGACTTAGATTTGAATCTTCAATCCATTTTGATTTGATTTTTGTATATGGTGATAGATAGGGGTCTTGTTTCATTCTTCTGCATACGGATATCCAATTTTTCAGCACCATTTTTTGAAGAGATTGTCTTTTCTCTACTGTATGTTTTTGGCACCTTTGTTGAAAATGAGTTCACTGTAGATGTATGGAATTGTTTCTGGGTTGTCTACTCTGTTCCATTAGTCTATGTGTTTGTTTTTTACGCCAGTACCATGCTGTTTTGGTTACTATAGCTCTATAGCATAATTTGAAATCAGGTAATGTGATTCTTCCAATTTTCTTCATTTTGCTCAGAATGACTTGTCTATTCTGGATCTTTTGGTGGTTCCATATAAATTTTAGAATTGTTTTTCAGTTGCTCTGAAGAATGTCATTAGTATTTTGACAGGAATTGCACTGAATCTGTAAATTGCTTTGGGTAATATGGACATTTTAACAGTATTACTTCCAATCTATGAACATGGAATATTTTTCCATTTTTTGGAAAAAATATCCTCATCAATTTCTTTTATCAGTGTTTTATAGTTTTCAGTATAGAGATATTTCACTTCTTTGGTTAATTTCTAGAGAATTACTTTTGTGTGTGATTATTATAAAGGGGACTACTTTTAAGATTTCTTTTTCACATTGTTCACTGTTGACATATAAAAATGATAGACTGGATAAGGAAAATGTGGTACTTATACACCATGGAAAACTATGCAGCCATCAAAAGGAATGAGATCATGTCCTTTGCAGGAACATGAATGGAGCTGAAAGCCATTATCCTCAGCAAACTAATGCAGGAACAGAAAACCAAATATTACATGTTCTCACTTATAAGTGGTAGCTGAACAGTGAAAACACGTGGACACAGGGAGGAGAATATGCATTGGGACATTTGGGGGGATGGAGTGAGGGGAGGGAGAGCATTAGGAAAAATAGCTAATGCATGTTGGGCTTAATACCTAGGTGATGGGTTGATAGGTGCAGCAAACCACCATGGCACAGTTTACCTATGTAACAAACCTGCACATCCTGTACATATACCCTAGAACTTAAAATAAAAATTAAAAAAGCTACCGATTTTTCTATGTTGATTTCGTACCCTGCAACTTTACTTCATTTGCTTATCAGTTCTAATCATTTTCTTGTGAAGTCTTTAGGCTTTTCCAAATATAAGATCATATCATTTGCAAACAAGGATAATTTGACTTCTTCCTTTCCAATTTGGATGCTTTTTGTATCTTTCTTTTGTCTGATTGCCCTAAATAGGACTTCCAGTACTATGTTGAATAACAATGATGACAGTGGGCATCCTTGTGTTGTTCCAGATCTCAGAGGAAAGGCTTTTAGTTTTTCCCCATTCAGTATACTAGCTGTGTGTCTGTTGTATATGGCTTTTATTATTTTGAGGTATGTATCTTCTATCCCCAGTTTTTTGAGGGTTGTTTTCATTAAGGGATGCTGGATTTTATCAAATGCTTTTTCATCATCAATTGAAGTGATCAAATGGTTTTTGTCTTTCATTCTGTTGAAATGGTATATTTTGACTGATACGTGTATGTTGACTGATTTGTGTATGTTGACCCATCCTTACATCCCAGAGATAAATCCCACTTGGTCATGATGAACGATCTTTCTAATGTATTGTTGAATTTGGTTTTCAAGCATTTTGTTGAGGATTTTTTTTTGCATCAATATTCATCAGAGATCTTGACCTGTAGTTTTCTTTTTTTTTGATGTGTCTTTGGTTTTGGTATGAGGGTACCAGCCTTCTAGAATGAATTTAGAAGTATTTTCCACTCCTCTGTTTTTTGGAATAGTTTGAGTAGGATTGGTATTAGTTCTTTAAATGTTTGGTAGAATCAACAGTGGAACCATCAGGTCCTGGGTTTTTCTTTACTGGGAGATTTTTATTATGGCTTTGATCTCATTACTTGTTATTAGTCTGTTCAGGTTTTGGATTTCTTCTTGGTTTGGATTCCTTCCTTAGTGGGTTGTATGTATCTGGGAATTTGTCAATTTTGTCTAAGGATGTTATTTTCTTAATCTGGCTAAAGGTTTGTCAGTTTTTTCAGTTTTGTTTAACCTTTCAACAAACCAAATTTTTGTTCATTGATCTTTTGTATTTTTTGAATTTTGAATTCATTTATTTTTTCTTTCTTTCTTTCTTTCTTTTTTTTTTTGTAAGATGGAGTCTCCCTTCTGTCATCCAGGCTGGAGTGCAGTAGTGTGATCATGACTCATTGTAGCCTCAGCCTCCCAGGCTTAGGTGATCCTCTCACCTTAGCCTCTTGAGCAGCTGTGACTACAAGCATGTGCCATCAGGCCCTGGTAATTTTTGATATTTTTAGTAGAGATGGAGTTTCACCATGTTGCCCAGACTGATCTCAAACTCCTGAATTCAAGCGATCTACCTGCTTAGGCCTCCCAAAGTGTTTGGATTACAGGTGTGTGCCACTGCGCCCAGCCTCTGCTCTGATCTTTATTATTTGTTTTTCTTCTACTAATTTTGGGTTTGGTTTGCTCTTGCTTTCCTAGTTCCTTAAGACGCATCATTACATTGTTTATTTGGAGGTTTTCCTCATTTTCTTCATGTAGGCACTTGCAGTTATAAACTCCCCTTTTAGTACTGCTTTTGTTGTATTCCACGTTTTGGTATATTGTATTTTCATTATCATTTGTTTCAAGAAAATTTTCAATTTTCTTCTTAATTTCTTCATTGACCCACTGGTAATTTAGAAGTGTATTGTTTAATTTCCATGTATTTGTATTGTTTCAAAATTCCTCTTTTTATTAATTTCTAGTTTTATTCCATTTTGATCAGAGAAGATGCTTGATATTATTTCATATTTTTGACTGTTTTCAGACTTACTTTGTGACCTAAAATATGTGGTGTATCCTTGAGTATGATCCATGTGTTGAGGAAAAAATACGTGTATTCTGTAGCCCTTGGATGAAATGTGTAAATATCTATTAGATCCATTTGGTCTATAGGGCAGATTAACTCTGATATTTCTTTGTTGATTTTCATCCTGGAAGATCTCTCCAATGCTGAAAGTGGGGTGTTGAAATTTCCAGTTGTATCAGGGCCTATCTCTCTCTTTAGCTCTAATATTTCTTTTATGTACCTAGGTGCTCCAGTGTTGGGCACATATATATTTAAAATTGTTATATCCTCTTGCTGAATTGACCTCTTTATCATTATGTGGTGACCTTCTTTGTATTTTCTTATAGTTTTTTTCTTGAAATCTATTTTGTCTGATGTAAGTATAGTGACTCCTGCTCTTTTATTGATTCCACTGGCATGGATTATCTTATCCCATTCCTTTATTTTCAGTCTGTGTGTTTTTAGAGGTGAAGTGTGTTTCTTCAAGGCAACAGATTATTGCTTCTTTTTTCTCCCCATCCGTTCAGCCAGTCTGTGTACTTTGATTGGAGAGTTTAGTCCATTTACATTCCATATTATTATTGATAAGTAAGGACTTACTGCTGCCATTTTGTTATTTGTTTTCTAGTTGTTTTGTGTTTTATCTTCCTTGTTTATTTCCTTCTTGTTTTTCTTTTAGTGAAGGTAATTTTCTCTGGTGATATGATTTAGTTTCTTGCTTTTTATTTTTTATGTATCCATTGCATGTTTTTTGGTTTAAGGTTACCATGAGGCTTTCTAATACTGCCTTATAACCCATTATTTTATTCTTCTATCAACTTAACACTATTTGCACAGACAAACAAACTAATAAGAAGTTACTTTAACTTTGTCCCTTCACTTTTTAACTTTTTAAAATTTATATCTTACTGTACTATATCTTGTTGTGATTATTTTTGATTGGTTATTCATTTAATCTTTCTACTTAGGATAAGAGTGTGTCTGGAATTGGTGGGTTCTTGGCCTCACTGACTTCAGGAATGGAGCCATGAATACTTGCAGTGAGTATTACAGTTCTTAAAGATGGTGGGTCTGGAGTTTGTTCCTTCTGATGTTTGGACGTGTTCAGAGTTTCTTCCTTCTGGTGGGTTTGTGGTCTCCCTAGCTTCGGGAGTGAAGTTACAGACCTTCATGGTGTTACAGCTCTTAAGGCAGTGAGTCTGGAGTTGTTAGTTCTTCCCATCCAGAGTTGTTCATTCCTCCTGGTGGGTTCGTAGTCTCACTGGCTTCAGGGGTGAAGCTGCAGACCTTCACAGTGAGTGTTACAGCTCCTAAACGCAGTGTGGACCCAGAGAGTGATCAGCAGCAAGATTTATTGTAAAGAGGGAAAGAACAAAGCTTCCACAGTGTGGAAGGGGACCTGAGCAGGTTGCCGCTGGTTGGGCAGCCTGCTTTTATCCCCTTATCTGGCCCCACCCACATCCTGCTGATTGGTCCATTTTTCAGAGAGCTGATTGCTCCGTTTTGACAGGGTACTGATTGGTACATTTACAATCTTTCAGCTAGACACAGAGTGCTAGACAGAAAAGTTCTCCAAGTACCCACTAGGTTAGCTAGATACAGAGTACTGATTGGGGTATTTGCAAACCTTGAGCTAGACATAGAGTACTGATTGGTGTATTTACAAACCCTGAGCGAGATACAGAGTACTAATAGGTGTATTTACAAACCTTGACCTAGACACAGGGTGCTGATTGGTGTGTTTACAATCCCTTAGCTAGACATAAAGGTTCTCCAAGTCCCTACTAGACTCAGGAGCCCAGCTGGCCCACTAGTGGATCCCACACCTGGGCTGCAGGCAGAACTGCCTGTCAGTCCCCACGCAGTGTGCCTGCACTCCTCAGCCCTTGGACTGTTGATGGGATGCTGGGCGCTGCGGTGCAGGGGGCAGCACTCATTAGGGAGGCTCTGGCCACGGAGGAGCCCATGGCAGTTGTGGGGAGGCTCAGGGATGGTGGGCTGCAGGTCCCGAGCCCTGCGCCCACTGGAACTCGCGTTGGCCTGTGAGCACTGCACAGCCCTGGTTCCTGCCTGCACCTCTCCCTCCTTCTGGCAAGCAGAGGGAGCCCGCTGCAGCCTCAGCCAGCCCAGAGAGGGGCTCCCACAGTGCAGTGGCAGGCTGAAGAGCTCCTCAAGCGCTGCCAGAGTGGACGCTGAGGCGGAGGAGGTGCCGAGAGTGGGGGCTGCTTGCGTGTTGTCACCTCTCAAGAGTAGTAGTTTATACACCACAGTTACAGTGTTATAAAATGCCGCATTTTGCTATGTACTTACTATTACAAATGAATTTTGTACTTTAAGTTGATTATTTATTACTCCTTAATGTTCTTTTCTTTCTGATTGAAATACTCCCTTTAGAATTTCTTGTAAGACAGGTACAAAATTGATTAAGTTGATTATATTAAATTCCTCAGCTTTTGTTTGCGTGGGGAAGTGCTTATTTCTTCTTCATGTTTGAAGGACATTCTTGCCTGATATATTATTCCAGGGTAAATGTTTTTTCTTTAGCACTTAAGTATGTCATGCCAGTCTCACCTGGCCTGTAAGGTTTCCACTAAAAAGTCGGCTGCCGGATGTATTGGAACTCCTTTGTATGTTACTGGTTTATTTTATTAGGCTGCTTTTAGGATCCTTTCTTTATCCTTGACCTTTGGGAGTTCGATTATTAAATGCTTTGAGGTAACTTTCCTTGGGTTAAGTCTGCTTGGTGTTCTACAACCTTCTTGTACTTGGATATTGATGCCTTTCTTTAGGATTGGGAAGTTCTCTGTTATTATCCCTTTGAATAAACTTTCTAATCCTGTCTCTTTCTCTACATCCTTTTAAGGTCAATAACCCTTAGATTTACCTTTTTCAGGATGTTTTCTAGATCTTTAGACATGCTCCATTGTTTTTTATTCTTTTTTGTTTTGTCTGTTCTTACTCTGTGTTTTTAAATAGTGTGTATTCAGGCTCACAGATTCTTTCTTTTGCTTGATCTATTCTGTTATTAAAGCACTCTGAGAGTTTTTTTTTTAATTGTTATACTTTAAGTTCTGGGATACATGAGCAGAACTTGCAGGGTTGTTACATAGGTATACATGTGGCATGGTGGTTTGCTGCACCCATAAACCCATCATCCAGGTTTTAAGCCCCACGTGCATTAAGTATTTGTCCTAATGCTCTCCCTCCCCTTGTCCCCCACCCCCTGACAGGTCCCTGTGTGTGATGTTCCCCTCCCCGTGTCCATGTGTTCTTATTGTTCAACTCCCACTTATGAGTAAGAACATACAGTGTTTGGTTTTCTGTTCTTGTGTTAGTTTGCTGAGAGTGGTGGTTTCCAGCTTCATCTGCATCCCTGCAAAGAACATGAACTCATTCTTTTTTATGGCTGTATCGTATTCCATGGTGTATATGTGCCACATTTTCTTTATCCAGTCTATCAGTGATGAACATTTGGGTTGGTTCTAAGTCTTTGCTATCGTGAATAGTGCTGCAATAAACATATGTGTGCATGTGTCTTTATAGTAGAATGATTTATAATCCTTTGGGTATATACCCAGTAATGGAATGGCTGGGTCAAATGGTATTTTTGGTTCTAGATCCAGGAGGAATTGCCACACTGTCTTCCACAATGGATGAACTAATTTACACTCCCACCAACAGTGTAAAAGCATTCCTGTTTCTCCATATCCTCTGCAGCATCTGTTGTTTCTTGACTTTTTAATGATCGCCATTCTAACTGGTGTGAGATGGTATCTCATTGTAGTTTTGATTTCTCTAATGATTTCTCTAATGATCAGTGATGATGAGATTTTTTCATGTTTGTTGCACCTAAATGTCTTCTTTTGAGAAGTGTCTGTTCATATTCTTCACTCGCTTTTTGATGGGGTTGTTAGTTTTATTTTTGTAAATTTGTTTAAGTTCCTCATAGATTTTGGATATTAGACCTTTGTCAGATCAATAGGTTGCAAAATTTTTCTCCCATTCTGTAGGCTGCCAGTTCACTCTAATGATAGTTTCTTTTGCTGTGCAGAAGCTCTTTAGTTTAATTAGATTCCATTTGTCAATTGGTTTTTGTTGCCATTGTTTTCAGTGGTTTAGTCATGAAGTCTTTGCCCCTGCCTATGTCCTGAATGGTATTACCTAGGTTTTCTTCTTGAGTTTTTATGATTTTAGGGTTTACGTTTAAGTCTTTAATTCATCTTGAGTTAATTTTTGTATAAGGTATAAGGAAGGGGTCCAGTTTCTATATTTTGCATATGGCTAGCCAGTTTTCCCAGTACCATTTATTAAATAGGGAATTGTTTCCACATTGCTTGCTTTTTCAGGTTTGTTGAAGATCAGATGGTTGTAGATCTGTGGTGTTATTTCTGAGGCATTTGTTCTGTTCCATTGGTCTATATATCTGTTTTGGCACCAGTACCATGCTGTTTTGGTTACTGTAACCATGTAGTATAGTTTCAAGTCAGGTAGTGTAATGCCTCCAGCCTTGTTCTTTTTGTTTAAGATTATCTTGGCTATACAGGTTCTCTTTTGGTTCTATATGAAATTTAAAGTAGTTTTTCTAGTTCTGTGAAGAAAGTGATAGCTTGATGGGAATGGTATTGAATCTACAAATTACTTTTGGCAGTATGGCCATTTTCACAATACTGATTCTTCCTATTCGTGAGCATGGAATATTTCTCCATTTGTTTATGTCCTCTCTTATTTCCTTGAGCAGTGGTTTGTAGTTCTCCTTGAAGATGTCCTTCATGTCCCTGTAAGTTGTATTCCTAGGTATTTTATTTTCTTTGTAGCAATTGTGAATTGGAGTTCACTCATAATTTGGCTTTCTGTTTGTCTATTATATAGGAATAGGAATGCTTGTGATTTTTGCACATTGATTTTGTATCCTGAGACTTTGCTGAAGTTGTTTATCAGCTTAAGGAATTTTTGGGCTGAGGTGATGGATTTTTCTAAATATACAATCATATTGCCTGCAAACAGGACAATTTTACTTCTTTGCTTCCTATTTGAATACTCTTTATTTCTTTCCCTTGCCTGATTGCACTGGCCAGAACTTTCAATACTATGTTGAATAGGAGTGGTGAGAGAGGGCATCCGTGTCTTGTGCAAGTTTTCAGAGGGAATGCTTCCAGCTTTTGCCCTTTCAGTATGATATTGGCTATGGGTTTGCCATAAATGACTCTTGTTATTTTGAGATATGTTCCATGAATACCTAGTTTGTTGAGAGTTTTTATCATGAAGTGGTGTTGAATTTTATTGAAGGCCTTTTCTGCATCTATTGAGATAATCATATGGTTTTTGTCGCTGGTTCTGTTTATGTGATGGATTACATTGATTGATTGCATATGTTGATCCTGCCTTACGTCCCCAGGGTGAAGCTGACTTGATCGTGGTGGATAAGCTTTTTGATGTGCTGCTGAATTCGGTTTGCCAGTATTTTATTGAGGATTTTTGCCTCAATGCTCATCAGGGATATTGGCCTGAATTGTTGTTGTTGTTGTGTCTCTTCCGGGTATCAGGATGATGTTGGCCTCAAAAAAAGAGTTAGGGAGGAGTCCCTCTTTTTCTATTTGGAATAGTTTCAGAAGGAATGGTACCAGTTCCTCTTTGTACCTCTGTTAGAATTCAGCTGTGAATCCATCTGGTACTGGGCTTTTTTTTGGTTGATAGGCTATTAGTTACAGCCTCAATTTCAGACCTTGTTATTGGTCTATTCAGGGATTTGACTTCTTCCTGGTTTAGTCTTGGGAGAGTGTAAGTGTCCAGGAAATTATCCATTTCTTCTAAATTTTCTAGTTGATTTGGGTAAAGGTGTTTATAGTATTCTCTGATGGTAGTTTGTATTTCAGTGGGATCAGCGGTGATATCCCCTTTATCATTTTTTATTGCATCTATTTGATTCTTCTCTCTTTTCTTCTTTATTAGTCTGGCTAGTAGTCTATCTATTTTGTTAATCTTTTCAAAAATACCAGCTCCTGGATTCATTGATTTATTGCAGGTTTTTTTTTTTTGTGCCTCTGTCTCCTTTAGTTCTGCTCTGATCTCAGTTATTTCTTGTCTTCTGCTAGCTTTTGAATTTGTTTGCTCTTGTTTCTCTAGTTATTTTAATTGTGATGTTAGGGTGTTGATTTCAGATCTTTCCTGCTTTCTGATGTGGGCATTTATTTAGAGCTATAAATTTCCCTGTTAACACTGCTTTATCTGTGTCCTAGAGATTCTGATACATTGTGTCTTTGTTCTCATTGGTTTCAAAGAACTTCGTTATTTCTGTCTCAATTTCGTGATTTACCCAGTAGTCATTCAGGAGCAGGTTGTTAGGTTTCCATGTAGTTCTGAAGTTTTGAGTGAGTTTCTTAGAGTTCTAATTTGACTACAATGTAGTCTGAGAGACTATTTGCTATTTCCATTCTTTTGCATTTGCTGATGAGTGTTTTACTTTCAATTATGTGGTCGATTTTAGAATAAGTGCTATGTGGTGCTGAGAGGAATGTTGATTTGGAGTGGAGAGTTCTGTAGATGTCTATTAGGTCTGCTTAGTTCCACAGCTGAGTTCAAATATTCTTCTTAATTTTCTGTCTTGTTGATCTAATATTGATAGTGGGATGTTAAAATCTCCCACTATTATTGTGTGGGAGTCTAAGTCTCTTTTTACATCTCTAAGAACTTGGTTTATTAATGTGGGTGCTACTGTTGGGTGCATACATATTTAGGATAGTTAGCTCTTCCTGTTGCATTGATCCTTTTACCATTTTGTAATGCCCTCCTTTGTCTTTTTTTTATCTTTGTTGGTTTAAAGACTGTTTTATCAGAGACTAGGATTGCAGTGCCTACTTTTGTTTCCTTTCCATCTGCTTGGTAAATGTTCTTCCATCCCTTTATTTTGAGCCTATGTATGTCTCTGCATGTGAGATGGGTCTCCTGAATACAGCATACAGATGGGTCTTGACTCTTTATCCAACTTGCCAGTCTGTATCTTTTAATTGGGGCATTTATCCTATTTACATTTAAGGTTAATATTGTTATGTGTGAATTTGATTCTGTCATCATGATGCTAGCTGGTTATTTTGCACATTGGTTAATGTAGTTTCTTCACAGTGTCATTGATCTTTATATTTTGGTATGTTTTTGCAGTGGCTGGTACTGATTTTTCCTTTCCATATTTAGTGCTTCCTTCAAGAGCTCTTGTAAGGCAGGCCTGATGGTGACAAAATCCCCCAGCATTTGCTTATCTTTAAAGGATTTTATTTTTCTTTCACTTATGAAGCTTAGTTTGGCTGGATATGAAATTCTGGGTTGAAAATTCTTTTAAGAATGTTGAATATTGGCCCCTACTCTCTTCTGGCTTATAGTGTTTCTGCAGAGAGATCTGCTATTAGTCTGATGGTCCTCCCTTTGTAGGTAACATGATCTTTCTCTCTGGCTGCCCTTAACATTTTTTCCTTCGTTTCAACCTTGGTGAATCTGATGATTATGTGTCTTGGGATTGATCCTCTCAAGGAGTATATTAGTGGTGTTCTCTTTATTTCCTCAATTTGACTGTTTACCTGTCTTGCTAGGTTGGGGAAGTTCTCCTGGATAATATCCTGAAGAGTGTTTTCCAATTTGGTTCCATTCTCCCCATAACTTTCAGGAACACCAATCAAACATAGGTTTGGTCTTTTCACATAGTCCCATATTTCTTGGAGGCTTTGTTCATTCCTTTTCATTCTTTGTTCCCTAATCTCGTCTTCATGCCTTATTTCAGTAAGTTGATCTTCAATCTCTCATATCCTTTCTTCCACTTGATCAGTTCAGCTATTGATACTTGTGTATGCTTCATGAAGTTCTTGTTCTGTTTTTCAGCTCCATCAGGTCATTTATATTCTTCTCTAAACTGGTTATTCTAGTTAGCAGTTCCTGTAACCTTTTGTCAAGGTTCTTAGCTTCCTTGCATTGGGTTAGAACATGCTCGTTTAGCTCAGAGGAGTTTTTTATTACCCACTGAAGCCTACTTCGGTTGATTCATCAAATTCGTTCTCCATCCAGTTTTGTGCCCTTGCTGGAGAGAAGTTGCGATTCTTTGAAGGAGAAGAGGCATCCTGGTTTTTGAAATATTCAGCATTTTTTGTGCTGGTTTTTCATCATCTTTGTGGATTTCCTTTGGAGAGGGTTTTTGTGTGGTGGTGTTTTCTGTTGCTGTTGATGTTATTGCTTTCTGTTTGCTAGCTTTTCTTCTTACAGTCAGGCCCCTCTTCTGCAGGTCTGCTGCAGTTTGTTGGAGGTCCACTCCAGACGCTCTTTGCCTGGGTATTACAAGTGGAGGCTGCAGAACAGGAAAGATTGCTGCCTGCTCCTTCCTCTGGAAGCTTTGTCCCAGATGGGCACCAGCCTGATGCCAGCTGGAGCTCCCCTGTATGAGGTATCTGTCAATACCTGTTGGGAGATCTCTCCCTGTCAGGAGGCATGGGTGTCAGCAATCCACTTAATGAGGCAGTCTGTCCCTTGGCAGAGCTCTAGTGCTGTGCTGTGAGAATCCACCTTGTCAGGATTTGCTTCTCTTTTTAGAGCCAGCAGGCAGGAACATTTAAGTCCACTAAAGCTGTGTCCACAGTTACCCCTTCCCCCCGGTGCTCTGCCCCAGGGAGATGGGAGTTTTCTCTATAAACCCCTGACTGGGGCTGCTGCTTTTCTTTCAGAAATGTCCTGCCCAGTGAAGAGGAATCTAGAGAGGCAGTCTGGCCACAGCCACTTTGCCACGCTGTGTTGAGTTCAGCCCAGTCTGAACTTTCAGGCCTCCTTATCACCATCAGGGAAAAGCTGCCTACTCAAGCCTCACTAATGGTAGACGCCCCTCCCCCTACCAAGCTCTATCATCCCAGGTGGACTTCAGACTTCTGTGATGGCAGCAGGAATTTCAAGTCAGTGATTCTTAGCTTTCTGGGATCTGTGGGAGTGGGACCTGCTGAGTGATACCACTTGGCTCCCTGGCTTTAGCCTCCTTTCCAAGGGATGGATGGTTCTGTCTCCAGGCACCATTGGGTACTAAAAAAAAAAAAACAAAAAAAACTCCTACAGCTAGCTTGGTGCCTGCCCAAACAGGTAACCAGTTTTGTGCTTGAAACCCAGGGCCTTGGTGGCATAGACACAGGAGGGAATCTTCTGGTCTGCAGGTTGCAAAATCCTTGGGAAAAGCATAGTATCTGGGCTGCATAGCACAGTCCCTCATGGCATATAGTTCCTCGCGGCTTCCCTTGGCTAGGGGAGGGAGTTCCTTGACCCCTTGATTTTCCCAGGTGAGGCAATGGCCCACTCTGCTTCTGCTCACCCTCTGTGGGCTGCACCCACTGTCTAACTAGTCCCATTGAGATGAACCGGGTACCTCAGTTGGAAATGCAGAAATCACCCTCCTTCTATGGTGGCTTCCCTGGGAGCTGCAGACTGGAGCTGTTCCTATTTGGCCATCTTGCCAGCCTGATACATTCTTTAGTATACCAATTGCATTTTTCAGCTCCTGAATTTCTGATTGATTCTCTTTATTTCAATCTTTTCGTTAAATTTATCTGATACAATTTGAAATTCCTTCTCTGTGTTGTCCTGAATGTCTTTGAATTTCCTCAACACAACTATTTTGAATTCCCTGTCTGAAAGATCACATATCTCTGTTTCTCCAGGATTGGTCTCTGGTGCCCCATTTAGTTCACTTGGTGAGGGCATGTTTCCCTTGATGGTGTTGATGCTAGTTCTTTGGTGGCGTGCATTGAAGAGTTAGGTATTTATTGTTGTCTCCAGTGTCTGGGCTTATTTGTAGCCATCCTTCTTGGGAATACTTTCCCAATATTTTGAAAGGACTTGGGTGTTGTGATCTAAGCTGTTTCTGATTTAGGGGGCATAACAAGCCCAGTTACACTGCAGTTCTTGCAGACTTATAGAGGTACCACGTTGATTGTCTTGGATAAGATGTGGGAGAATTCTCTGGATTACCAGGCATAGATTCTTGTTATTTTCCCTTACTTTCTCCAAAACATACAGAGTCTCTCTCTGTCTCTCTCTGTTCTGAGCCACCTAAAGTGAGGGTGGAGTGACACAGGCACCCCCTGTGGCCACTACCACTATGGTTGCAGTGGGTCGGTCACACATGAAGCCAGCACAGTGCTGGGTCTCACCCAATGCCTGCTATAACCACTCCCTGTCTACCACCTATGTTAGTTCAAGGTCCTGGGACTCTACATTCAGCAAGTGGCAAAGCCAGCTAGGCCTGTGTCATTCTCTTCAGGGTGACAATTCCCCCTAAGCCCCAGATGTGCTGTCCATCTGGGAGTCAGGGACTAGAGTAAAAAATCTTAGAAGTCTACCTGATATCCTATTGTATTGCAGCTGAGCTGGCACTCAAATCACAAGACATAGTCCCTCCCACTCTTCTCTCCCTTTTCCAAAGGCAGAGAAGCCTCACCCTGTGGCCACCACCACCCCTGGCCATGAGGAGTACTGTCAGACCTACCAGTGTCCCCTTAGGGCTCATGGTCTCTTAAGTCAGTTTCTGGTAAATACTGCCTGGTCTAGGACTCACCCTTCAGAACAGTGGCCTCCCTTCTGACCCAGGGCAGGTCCAGAAATGCCATCCAACCATCAAGTCCTGGCATCAGGGACCTCAAGAGCCTGCTTGGTGCTCTACACCCCTGCAGCCATGCTGGTACCTAAGGTGCAAGAGAAAGTCCCCTTTAGTTTCCCCTCTGCTTTTCTCAAGCAGAAGGAGTGCCCCATAGCCAGCACATCTGGTAATGTTCTGAATCTCACCTGAAGCCAGCAAGTCTCAGACGCTCACCCAAGGCCCTTGATGTAGTACCTGGGTGTGGTTCTGGCTATTCAGGGCCCAACGACTCTTCAGTTAGCAGGTGATGAATGCTGGCAGGAATGGGTTCTTTCCTTCAAGGCAGCAGGTTTCCTTCTAGCCCAGAGTATGTCTAGAAATGTCATTTGGGAGCTAGGGCCTGAAACAGGGGCCTCATGACTCTGACTGGTGCCTTATCCTGCTGTGGCTGCACTGGTATCCAGGTTGCAAGACAAAGTCTTCTCCACTCTTCTCCTCTGTTCAAACAGAAGGAAGGTGTTTCCTTTGGAGCCATAAGCTGTCCAGCTTGGGATTAGGGGAGGGATGATGTCAGCACTCCCTTGGCTGCCCCAGCTGGTGTCTCAGTATGTAATGTGCTTTTCCCCCCAACCCCCATCAGCCCCAGTCCATTCTCCCTGGGCCTAGTTCATCCTTATGACTTGCCTCAGAGTTGCAGTCTTTATGACTTACGCTGCCTTTCAAGTTTACCTAGAGATCAAAAGGGTTGCAGACACTCAAGTTCGAATTGCTGGTATTGGTGATTCCTCCCTTGCTCAGGTTGGTTTAAATGCTCTCTCTGTGAGTGGGTGTGATATAGTTTGACTTTGTATCCCCACCCAAACCTCATGTGGCGTTTTAATCCCCATGTGTCAGGGGAAGGATCTAGTGGGAGGTGATTAGATCATGGATGTGAATTTCCCCCTTGATGTTCTTGTGAAAGTGACTGAGTTCTCATGAGATCTGATGGTTTAAGTGGGGCACTTTCCCCCTTGCTCTCTCTCTCTCTCCTGGCACCATGTTAGATGTGTCTTGCTTTCCCTTCACCTTCTACCATTATTTTAAGTTTTTTGAGGCCTCCCAGTCATGTGGAACTGTCAGTCGATTAAAGTCCTTTCCTTTATAAATTACCCAGTCTCAGGTAGTTCTTGATAATAGTGTGAAAATGGACTAATACAAGGTATCAGCTGAGTTTGGTTTGGTTTTCCTTTCTGCTCTAACAACAGCACTAAGTTCAGTGCCTCACAATTGTTGTGTTCTCTCTCTCCGCACATCGCTCAGAGATGCTCTCAGCACCCTGCTGCTGTGGCCAGGCCTGGCAAGAAGGTCACATCAGTGATTCAGTACTGCTTTTTCTATCTCTTCAATGCCTCTTTCAGCGATAAGAAGTTAAAACCAGATACTATGAGTGCTCACCTGATTTTTGCTTCTTATGGTGTTTTGTTTTTTTTGTTTTTTTCTTCCATGTAGATAGTTGTTAACTTGATGTCCTTGAAGCGGGGATGATCTGTGGAACTTTCTGTTCTGCCATCTTTGTCTGCCTCTCTCCTCTTTTGATGTTTAATAGTAACAGTTCTGATAGGCGTGAAGTGTGGTATCTCACTGTGGTTTTGATTTGCATGTGTTTGGTGATTAGTGATGTTGAGCTTCTTTTCGTATAACTTTTGGCCATTTCCATGTGTTCATTTGAGAAATGTTTAATTCCTTTGCTTATGATTTAATTGGATTATTCAGTTTCTTTCTATTTTATTGTTTAAGTTGTTTATATCTTTTGAATATTATCAAATGTATGGTTTGCAAGTATTTCTCCCATTCTATAGGTTGCCTTCTTGTTTTGTTGCTTGCTTCTTTGCTTTGCAAAACCTCTTTAGTTTGGTATAATACTATTTGTTTATTTTTGCTTTTGTTGCTTGAGTTTTTGGGGTCACATCAAAAAATGTCATTGCTCAGACAAATGTCAGGAAGCATTTCTCCTATGTTTTCTTCCAGTAGTTTTACAGTCCCAGGGCCTACATTTAATTCTAATGTATTTTGAATTTATTTTCTTATATGGTGTGAGATAAGAGTACAATATTATTCTTCTGTATGTGGGTATCCTGTTTTCCAAACATCATTTATTGAAGAGATTGTCCTTTTCTTATTGTGTGTTTTTGACTTTACCAAAGATCAATTGATTATAAATGTGTGAATTTATTTCTAGATTCTATTCTGTTCATTGGTCTGTATATCTTTTTTTTTGCCAGTACCATGCTGTTTTGATTACTATAACTTTGTAGTATATTTTGAAATCAGATAAAGTGATCCCTCTAGCTTTTGTTCACTTTGCTCAAGATTGCTATGGCTATTTGGGGTCTAACATAAATTTTAGGTTTTGTTTCTATTTATGTGAAAAAGGCCAATGGATTTTTGATCAGAATTGCACTGAATCTATAGATTGCTTTGGGTGGTATGGACATTTTAACAATATTATTTCTTACAATTCATAAACATGGAATATCTTTTCATTTATTTGTGCCTATTGGAGTTTTTAAATAAATCACTATGACAGCTGCATTTCTTTGTTTTATTATTTTTATAATAGCTTTGTTAAGATATAATTTACATAGTACAACATTTGTGCTCTTAAAATGTACAGTTCATTAGCTTTTAGTATATTCACTAAACTGGTATTGTGCAACCATTACCCCTATTGAATGTGGGAGATTTTCATCACTGCGAAAAGAAACCCAGTGGAATGAAGACACATGGGTATTAGTAGTCACTTCCTATGTTCCTCCCCCAGCCATTGGCAAGTACTAATCTAGTTGTGGATTATCCTATTCTGATTATTTGATATAAATGGAAGTGTACAAATTTTTTTTTTTAATTTTGTGACTGACTTCACTTTACATGTTTCCAAATTTCATCCATGTTGTAGCATGTGTGTTGCATGCTGTATCATGTTATAACATATAGTTTGTAGCATCTACTATAGCATGTACTCCTTTCATTGTTGAATAATATTCCATTGTTTGGCTATACCACATTGTCTATCCTTTTATTAGTTGATGGGCATTTAGGTTGTTTCCATTTTTTGGCTATGAACATTTATGTACAGGGTTTTGTGTGGACATGTATTGTCATTTCTTTGAGTATATTACCTAGCTGTGGAATTGCTGGGTCATATAGTAACTGCATGTTTAAAGTTTTAAAGAATTATCAAACTTTTCCAAAGAGGCTGAAGCACTTTACGATTTCATCAGCAATGCATACAGTTACTGTATGTCTTTTTTATTGTAGCCATTCTAGTTGCTGTGAAGTACTATCTCATTGTGATTTTGACTTTTGTTTTTCTAATGACTAATGGTGTACATTTTTTCATGTGCTTTTGATTATTGTTTTGTCTTCTTTGGAAAAATGTCTACTTAAATTCTTTGTCCATTTTTTACTTGGGTTGTTTGTCTTTATGTTGTTGATTTGTAAGGGTTCTTTGTATATTCTTGATACAAGTCTTTACCTAATTTACAATTCACAAATATTTTCTCTCAGTCTGTGGACTATCTTTTTATTTTTTTGGTAGTGTTCTTTGAAGAAAGTTTAAAAATTTCAATTCATCTAATGTATCTATTATTTCTTGTCTAGGAAACTAATGCCTAATGCAAAGTCCGGAGCATATAGTTCTGTGTTTTCTTCCTACAGTTTTATAGTATTAGCTCTTACATGTAGGTCTTAAATTTAGCTCTGTCATCCATCTTGAGTTAATTTTTGTATATGATGTGTGGTAGAATGTCAAATTCATTCTTTAGCATGTGGATAACCGGTTGCCTCAGCCCTATTTATTGAAGACTATTCTTTCTGGTTGAAAATTAATTGACAATACAGTTTGGACTTATTTCTGGATTCTAAATTATATTCTATTAATCTATTGTCGATTCTTATGCCAGTGCCATTCTGTCTTGATTTCTGTAGCTTTTTGGTATGTTTTGTAATTAAGATGTATACATTCTACAACTTGTTTTTTTTTTTTTCCAAGTAGTTTTGGTTACTTTGGGTCCTTTGCATTTTCATATAAACTTTAAGATAAGTTTGTTAATTTTTTTTTTTTTTCAAAAAAGCAGCTGAGATTCTGATAGTAATTGTTTTGGATCTGTAGATCATTGTAGTTTAGCATCTCCATCCCAAAAAATGTTAACTATATAGATCCAGGAACATAGAATAGCTGTCCATTTATTTAGATTTTCCTTCAGTTATGTTTTGTGATTTTCAGTGTTCATCTTGCAATACTTTAGTAAAATCTATTATTAAGTATTGGATTCTTTTTGATGCTATTATTTATAGAATTACTTTCTTAATTTCAGTTTTGAATTCTTCATTGCTAGTGTATAGAAATACAATAGTTTTTCTATATCGATCTTGTATCCTACTATCTTACTGAAATATTTTATTCATTCCAAAAGTTATTGTTGTGTATTCCTGAGAATTTTCTGTGTAACAAAATTCTGCACATAGAGATAGATTCTTCGTTTTGTACATGCATGTCTTTTACTTATTTTTCTTGTTCATTTGCCTTGCCTTAAACCTCCAGTGCAATGTTGAATATAGGTGGCAACAGCAGACATCCTCTTCCTCTTCCTCTTCCTCTTCTTCTTCTTCTTCTTCTTCTTCATTTTTTGAGACCGAGTCTCACTCTGTTGCCCAGGCTGGAGTGCAGTGGCGAGATCTCGGCTCACTGCAAGCTCCACCTCCCGGGTTCATGCCATTTTCCTGCCTCAGCCTCCCGAGTAGCTGGGACTACGGGAGACGGAGTTTCACCATGTTAGCCAGGATGGTCTCAATCTCCTGACCTCGTGATCCGCCTCCCTGCGCCTCCCAAAGTGCTGGGATTACAGGCATGAGCCACCGCGCCCAGCCTTTTTATTATTATTTTTAGGAGACGGGGTATCACTCTGTCACCCAGACTAGAGTGCAGCAGCACAGTCATAGCTCACTGTAGCCTCAAACTCTGGGCTCAAGCAATCCTTCTGCCTCAGTCTCCAGAGTAGGTAGGATTATAGACACAAGCCCGTAACTTATTTCTGATCTTAATTGGGAAGTACTGTCTTTCACGATTAAGTCTGATGTTAGTTGTGGATTTAAAAAAAAAAAGATAGCCTTTATTACATTGTGAACATTTCCATTTATTCTTAGTTTGTTGAGTGTTTTTTTTTTAATCCCACAAAAAGTACATTTTTTTCTGTACATATTGAGATTATAATTTTGTTCCTTTATTCTATTATTATGGTGCATTACCTTGATTGATTTTCAGATATTAAACAAACATGCATTCCTGAAACAAATCCCACTAGATTGTGGTGTGTAATCCTTTCTACATGTTGCTGGATTTTCTTTGCTAGTATTTGTTAAGATATTCTGCCTCTTTATTCATAAAGTATATTGGCTTGTAGTTTGTTTTTTTTTTTTTCTAATGATGTCTTTGGTTTTGGTATTAGGTTAATACTAACCTTATAAAATAAGTTGGAAAGTGTTTCTGCTCTTACTCATTTAAATAATCTTTTTTTTTTTAGACGAAGTCTCAATCTTGTCCCCCAGGCTGGAGTGCAATGGCGTGGTCTTGGCTCACTGCAACCTCAGCTTCCTGGGTTCAAGCAATTCTCCTGCTTCAGCCACCCGAGTAGCTGGGATTACAGGTGCCTGCCACCACGCCTGGCTACTTTTTGTATTTTTAGTGTAGACAGGGTTTCACCATGTCGACCAGGCTGATCACGAACTCCTGAACTCAGGTGACCCACCCGCCTCGGCCGCCCACAGTGCTGGATTACAGGTGTGAACCAGTGCGCCCGGCCTTTAAATAATTTTTAAAGAATTAGCATTAAATTGTCTTGAAAAGTTTAGTAGAATTTGCCAGTGAAGCTATCTAGACCTGAGCTTTATTTTGTAGGAACTTTTAAAATTATGAATTTAGTCTCTTAGTATAGGTTTAGTCAGACTTTCTATTTCTTTTTGAGTCACTTTTACTAGTTTGTCTTTTTAGGACTTTTTTCCATTATACCTAGCTTATCTAATTTGTTGTTATACAGTTGTTTCTAGTATTCTCTTTTAATCCTTTCTATTCTTGTACAGTTGGTAGTCATGTCCCCTTTTTCATGACTGATTTTTCATAATTTTTCTCTTTTCCTTGTTCAGTTTTAAAAGCTTATCAATATTTTTGAGTTTTCAAAGAATACATTTTTGGTTTCGTTGATTTTCTTTATTGCCTTTTTAGTCACTATTTCGTTTTTTCAGGTATTTATAGTTTTTCACTTTTTTTTTTTTTTTTTTGAGGCAGTCTCACTCACTCTGTCACCCAGGCTGGAGTGCAGTGGCATGATCTTGACTCATGGCAACCTCTGTCTTCTGGCTTCAAGTGATTCTCCTGCCTTAGCCTCCCAAATAACTGAGACTCTAGGTGTGTGCCACCATGCCTGGGCTAATTTTTGTATTTTTGGTAGAGATGGGGTTTCATCATTTTGGCCAGGCTGGTCTTGAACCCCTGACCTCAAGTGATCCATCTGCCTCGACCTCTCAAAATGCTGGGATTACAGATGTGAGCCACCACACCAGGCAGTTTTTTTATTTGTTTATAGGTATTTGCAGTTTTGAATCTCCCTTTATTCACTGTTTTAACTGTATCATCCTATCAGTTTTGGTATATTGGATTTTTGTTTTTATTCATCTCAAAATATTTTCTAATTTCCCATTTGATTTCTTCTTTTATCCATTGGATATTTAGGATGTGTGTTTAAATTTCATGTATTTGTGGTTTTCCCAAATTTCCTTTGGTTATTGCTTTCTAACTTCATTGTATTGCGGTAGAAAATATATTTTGTATGAATTTAATTATTTGAAATTTATTAAAACTTGTTTCATTGCCTAACATATGGTTTCTTCTGGAGAATGTCCCATGTGCACTTGACAAGAATGTAATGTGCATTCTGTTGTTGATTAGTGACATGTTCTATAGATGTCTTACAGGTCTAATAATTTTCAAGTCTTTTATTTCCTTGCTGACCTTCTGTCTAGTTGTTCTATACTTATTTTGCAAGTAGTATATTAAAGCCCAATGATTGTTGTTGATGTACCTATTTCTCCTATCAGTTCTGTGACTTTTTCTTTTATATATTTTGAGATTCTATTGTTAGGTACATATGTGTTTATAATTGTTATGTCTTCCTGGTGGATTGATAATTTTACTATTATAAAATTTTCTTTTTTGTATCTAACACACATTTTTATCTTAAAGTGTATTTTGTCTGCTGTTAGTTTAGTTACCTCAGCTCTCTTTTGTTCATTGTTTACATGGTATAACATTTTCAGTTCTTTTACATAAATTTATTTGTGTCTATGAATTTAAAGTGTGTCAATTCCAGGCAGCATTTATTGGGACCTTTTGAAATAACCATTACACCAGTTTCTGCCTTTTGATTAGGATGTTTAATCAATGTATATTTAAGGTAATATATGATAAAGTAAGATTTATGCCTGACAGTGTGTTATTTGCGTTTTTTACATCTTATGTTCTTTTTTAAATTTTTCCATTTGTGCCTTCTTTTATGTCAAGTAGATGTTTTACAGTATGCCAGTATAATTTTCTCATTGCTTCTTTTATTGTATTTTTTTTCTGAGTGATTTTCTTACTTGTTGCTCTAAGGATTACAATTTCCATCTTAACACAATCTAGTTTGGATTAATACCAACTTAATTTCAACAGTATATAAAAACTTTGCTGTAATATTGTATTATTTCCTGTTATGTAAATTACATTTCATATAATTAAGCTCATTAGCACATAATTATTGTTTTATGCACTTGTCTGTTAAATCAGATAAAAGAAGAAAAGAGTTACAAACATTTTTATGGTCTTTTATATTTTTTTACACATACGGTTGCCTTTGCTGGTGCTCTTTATTTCTTTGTGTGGATCTGAGTTATTGTGTAGTGACCATTTATTTTAGCTAAAATGACTTCTTTTAGTATTTCTTATAGTGAAGGTTTATTAGTGATAAATTATCTGTTTTTTGTTTTCATTTTCTGTGTTTTTTTTTTTTAAAATATAAGTGTTTTAATTTCTTCTTCATTTCCAAATGATAATTTTGGAATCCTTGGTTGACATTCTTTCTTTTCTTCAGCACCTTGAATATATACTCCTATTACCTACTTGGTTCCATGATTTCTGATGAGAAATTAGCTGCTAATTTTATTGAGGATCCCTTATATGTGATAAGTTGTTTCCTCTTGTTGCATTGAATAGTCTCTCTTTATCTTTGGTTTTCAACATATTGACTATGATGTGTCTAAGTGTTAGTTCTTTTGAGTTTATCTTACTTGGAGTTTCTTGAGCTTCTTATTGTATAGATTAATGGTTTTCGCCAAATTGGGAAGTTTTGGCTATTTTCCTTCAAATATTCGTCCAATGCCTTTATCTCTCTCCTCCCATTATGCATATCTTGGTACGCTTGATGTTGTCCTCCAAGTCTCTGAGGCTCTGTTCATTTTTCTTTTATTTTCATTCTGATATTCAGACTAAATGATCGCAATTGATGGTGGCCTGTTTTCAAGTTTGCTGATTCATTCTTTTGCTAATCTGCTCATTCTTCTGTTGAGACCTTCTGGCAGGTTAACAAAATTTAGTTATACTTTATAGCCCTAGAATTTCTATTAGCAACTTTTAAATAATTTTTATCTTTTTACTGGTATTATTTTTTTTGGTGAAGCATTATTCTCATATTTCTTTTTGCTTCTTTAGACAGTATTCCTTTGGTTCTTTGAACAAATTTATGTTCAAAGTCTTTGTCCAGTATGTCCAACATCTCGATATCTTCAGTCATAGTTTCTATTGATTGCTTTCCCCTGCTGTGTATGGGCCATATTTTCTTTTTCCTTTGCATGTCTCATAATATTTTTCTTAAAACTAGATATTTAAGACAATATAATGGGACAATTTTTGAAATCATATTCTTCCTTCTCAGGGTTTTTTTTCTGTTGTTTCTTTTTGTCAAGTGACTTTCCAGTATTGTGTATGGCCATTTAAATCTCTATTTAGTTGGCTTAGTGGTCAGTGAGAGTCAGTCTTTTTTCTTTTTAAAATAAATAATTCTTGGATTGTTGCAAGCTTTAAGTTAATTTCCAAAGTTCTGAAAATGGTTGATTTTAGCAATTCTTTAGAGTGTTCACGTTGCTTTTTAGGAGGAGTGGGTTTTCTGAGGGCTTTACTTTATCATTATATGATGTTCTTATTTTGCCATCCCAAAAGTGTATCTTCTTGCATTATTCTCTATTTACTTTGGCTGACACTAATGAAAAAAATATATTCCTCCTAAGGATCCTTATTTCTATCCTTCTCACATTTTTTTTTTTTTTTTTTTTAGCAATGCTGTTGAAGTCTGGAGTTCAACTGCAGATTCTCTTCTTGTGAGAAGATAATTTTATTTTGAATTCATTTCTGTATGGCATTATTCAAGGATATTTAATATATATCATTAGACACAGCATTAGACTTGGGGACAGAACTTGTTTCTGCCATCTGTTCTACTGCTCACTAATGTAAATATACCTTCCTCAACTCTCCTGGATTATCTCATAAATATGATAATAAAACCTAAATGTAGTGACTATTTAATACTTGTCAATAATTTTACTAAGAGACTTGAATACATTATCTGACATGATCTTAAAAACTTCATGTAGTAGGTGCTTTTATTAGCCAAATTTTACAGCAAAGGAAATTGAAGTTTGAAAGGTCAAGTAACTTGTCCAGGGCTACCTGGCTTGTAAATAGCAAAGCTAATATTCACACCTAGGAAGTCTCACTGGAGAGACTTGGGCAATATTGCATTCTGCTGATCTCTGCCTCACAGAGATGTGGGGAAAGAGTAGGTTCTAGAATGTGGAGGCAGACTAAATTAAGATCAAAGGGCTCTCCTGGTAGAGACATTCCTGGTAGGAGAAATATATGTTCTTCTTTACCTGTGCAGATATTTCCCTTAGTGCTGCTGTGACAAATCTTTGGGGCTACTTTCTTACTTAGAGAAATAATAGACACTACAGAATCATATCTAAAATATAATAACTAAATTATTCTAGATGTGAAAATAGAAGTAGGGATATTGTAACTTTGTACAACACAGGTTTGAACTGTGTGGGCCCAGTTATAAGCAGATTAAAAAAAAATAAAAGTTACACCAAATTGTGCCTACCTCTCCTGCCTCCTCTAATTTTTCTGCCTCTTCCACCCCCTCTACTTTTTCTGCCTCTTCCACCCTTGAGACAGCAAGACCATTCCTTATTTTTTGTCACCCTCCTCAGCCTACTCAATGTGAAGACCATGAGGATGAAGTCCTTTATGATGATCTACTTCCTTTCAAGAACAGTAAATATATTTTTTCTGACTTATAATTTTAAAATAACATTTTCTTTTCTCTAACTTACTTTAAGAATATTGCACAGCAAAAGAAACTACCATCAGAGTGAACAGGCAACCTACAGAATGGGAGAAAATTTTTGCAATCTACTCATCTGACAAAGGGCT
>NW_012114688.1:9725746-9749339 GCF_000951035.1 Colobus angolensis palliatus | reverse complement strand
TGATGGGTGCAGCACACCAACATGGCACAAGTATACATATGTAACAAACCTGCATGTTGTGCACATGTACCCTAGAACTTAAAGTGTAATATAAAAAAAATCAAGAGAAAAAAAGAATATTGTATATAGTACATATAACATACAAAATATGGGTTGACTGTTTATGTTATGATAAGGCTTTTCGTCAGTAGTGGGCTATTAGTGGTTAAGTTTTAGGGGGGTCAAAAGTTAGATGTGGATTTCTGAATGCATGGAGTGTTAGTACCCTAAACCCTCATGTTGTTCAAAGGTCAACTGTATTTTTGTTAGGCAGAATTAATTATAATAGTTTTTGGATAAATAGAATTAAATGCCAATTATATGCCTTTTATATAATAGTTAATATGCTAGATAAATGAGTGAAAAATGTTTTGTAGGGTAGTTATAGGGAACATTTATAGGCAAATAAAAAAGAGGTAAGTATATTTTTCCTAATTTTGTCATGTAGTGGATATAAAAAAGTAGTTTATCTTCCCCAAGAAAATTATGATTTTCTTAGTGGTGTTATAATTACAGATTTCTTAACTTGGAATTATGGTGTTAAATGCAACCATATTTAATTTTTTTGGGTAAAAATGCTGCACTCTAGGAGCCATATAAGATATTTGTGTACATTTGATATTATTTTCAATAATCTTAAAGAAATAAAACACTTATGTAGAGAAGAAGCCATCAGCCATCAATTGAAATCTATTTGCCAAGCTCAAGAAAGTAAAAGATATGCACATACATTTTATTTCTAATTATGTAATATGCATATATTCATATGGTTTAAACATTAAAACAAACATATTTTCTTCATTAATGAAGGCATTGATGTTATGTAGTGGTATTTAATATTTTAAGCAGTAGCATTCTGAATTTAATTTCTTCTATGTTGTTGATTTTCCTTTCACTTGCGGGAAAAATAACATTAATTCTATAGAGATTAAGGTCACTTTCAGTTTTCCATTAATAATATTTTAAAGATACATCTGTTGGGGTTTAGCCAAGAGGCTCCTAAATAACTAGTAGAAAAGGACAAAACTGTGAAATAAAAGTTCTTAAATATTTCTTCTGATTAGGGTTGCTGGACATTCCACCTGTGGTAGCTGGTATATTGCTGGCAACCATACTCTTCAACATGACCACCGCACAGCAGAAAAAAGCAATTTGGGTAGTCTGGCTGTGTGCTGGCACATCTGTTTTGGAAGTCTGGTGGGCATGCACTCTTGCAAGCAACAAACTCCAGCTCTTAAGCCAGTGCTCAAGTTGCTTAGGTTACTCCCTTAGTCATATGCCCTCAGCCAGTTGCCCTGGAGGAAGCAGCTAGAAAAGCCTATGAGAACTGCTTCCGACCTTAGAGCATGGTGCAGTTTATGATGTCCCTCCATAAAAGGGAAAAAATAGAAATCTGGCTATCCAGAAGCAATCTTAAACAACTGCCTCCTATTGGAGTTACAGTCAACTAATCCTGCTGGAGGATTAGCTGCTATAGACAGTTAGGCAGGTTATTGGATCAACATTTTCTGACTTGCAGCCCTGTAATCTTCTTCAGGCTTTGACTCTTTTAGCCATATTTAACCAGAGATTTTTTCCCTCTGGTGTTCCACTAGTCTTTGAACCCTGGTGGCATGGACCTTGGAAAAATTCTGTCAATTGCACGGGTTTTTCTGCTGTGCATTTAAAGCCATAATATTTGTTATACAGAGCTGTGAGCCCCAGAAGAGGAGAGTCTGGTAGTATAGTGTGATGGTTAAGATTACTGTTCCAGCTTTGGAGGTAGGCCAGTCTGGAATTGGGTTCTGTTTTCAACATCTATAAGCCATGTGACTAGTTTTCTCATCTGTGAAATGGGGAAAATACTGCCTTCCTCACAAGTTGTAAAATGGTTAGCTAGTTAATACACATAAATGGTTTAACATAGTATTTGGCAAACAGTAAAATTTTCTTTATTTTTAAGACTCATTATATTTGGTGGGCTTACTGAAACACTGAAAAAAAGTTCAATTTAGTTCCAGAAAATTATAATATGTTCTAATGATTTGATAAATGGTCTTAACTGTATGGGATACACATCACTTAGTATCTGGGTCACTATTTAATCAGAATAGTTTATTTCAGACTACATTAATCTAATATATAAGTTAGAGTTTTTAAAATCTTACTGATGGTACCTTTAGTCAAACAACAGCCATGTATTAAATTTCTGTATCTTCAGATTAGATATTAGGTGGCACACAAAAGAAGCAGAAAGCTTTGTTCCTATTCTAAAAACGGTTTAATTAATATCTTTTTTAGCTTTGTATGAAAAGCTAGTTAGCTTACTTCTAGCATTCTTTTGGTCTTGGAATTTGGAACAATACTCGATATTACACTGAGGTTGAGGTAGCATACTTCTTTGGGATTTTAATAATATATAGAGGTTCCACGGAACCTCTACTGATAATCTTATACATCGCAAGAACCACAGTTACTTTTGCACTGACTTAATTACCTACCTAACTCTATGGGGATATCACTGTGGTTTATTTTGGAGTGAAAAGCAGTAAAGTATCTTCTGGTATATCAATGTATTTTCTGTTTCTACTAAAACATTCTGGCTAGTGGCAATCTCTTAATTTTCCTTCCTATTGTAGTTCTGAAGCCACAACAGGTGTTTTCTCTGCTGGATAGATTGGATGTTGGAGTATGACCAGATGCAGTTTTTAAACATTTGGCAAGTGTACAATGTTAGGAGCAGGAAGAAGAGGACACAGTGTCTCTAGATGTTTCTCTTGTTCTGAGAAATTACTCAATTTTTATAAACTTTGATTTTCAGGCTTTTTTGTTATTGTTTTGTGACTGCAGTTTAGCTGGAAGATGATAGCCAAACTTTTCAGTAATTAATGAATGAATGAGAACTGCTAGATCAATGATGGCTGGGTTTCCTAAACCAGTGAGCAACTTGAAGCAATGATAAAAACACTTAAGATTTTAAAGAGGTTTTTAACTGATAGTGAGATTTTCTAGCTTAGCTTGAGTTTGGCTGTGTGGAGATCCCCATGTAGAAATCCTCCACCCTGTTTTGTGCTGTGTAGACTTGTCTCAGGAGAGGCAAAATCCTCAATTATTTACATGATTCCATCCTCTAATCCCAAATTAAGCATATTAATAAATTGCCTATATATGTGTATACAATCAACAGCTACAACACAAGCCAAGAATCCTTTTCTTAGACTGCCCGGATAGCAACAATAGTAATTATCTGTGTTGATAAGGACCTTCCAAATTTTCCAAATGCCTTCTACCTCCTTAACTTATTTTCAAATTAGTTTTATTTGATAATGAAAAAATACATGGAAAATGGGGGTACAGAGAGGTCAAGACTTGCTTTAGGCCACACAGCACATCAGTGATAAAGGACTCAAACCTAATTATTTTAACTGCAGGTTCAATTCTCTTTGCATTATATAACCCAATCCAGTAAAGTCTGATAGCCAGGTCATGCTCTGTTAAGTTCTATTCAGAATATGCCTGATAAACATATACATTAGTAGTAAACTTTTAAAACTTGAACTATTCTTTCAATTAGTCTTTTGCTTGGCTGATGAAAAATTCACAGTGGAGTCAACTTGTCTTCCATGTGTAATGTAATGATGCCAAATCACATTCCACATGGCTAGACTTTTTATAGTGTACATAAGCTTCATCTGCTGTAGATTCCTTTTTGAGATATGGGACTATGAAAAATACACTGACAGAACAAAACATGTGTTGTTTGTCCCTAAACAAGTGATGTTTAGCAAGAATTTTAAGATAAGAAATAGCATGCTAGTAACAAGTTATGGAAGCTGCAAAAGAGATAATTATATGAGTTAGCTTCTTAGGGTTGGTTGTTTTTGTATACTTAAGCTTCTGGATGACCCTTGCATAAAGTATATCCCAACTTGATCTAACTTGACTGTAGATTTTAATACCACATACAAAGAAAAGTTTAGGCTAAAAATGAATGATTGTAACTTACAAATGGTATAATGGGGAAACACACAGAGCCAACATACTGAAGTGTTTTCTACTATTTATACTAAACAGTTATAGAAATTATATAGATGTAGGATATAATGACTGTAAATTACATACCTTCTATAATAGTCTTATTATGTAACCTTTATCCTGCACTATGAATAGTTCCTTTTCCAGAAGTGGGATGAGAGTAGGAAAAAAACTCAAGAAGTTCAAACAGCCCTGAATTACAGTGTCGGGTGTAGCTTACTGTCTCTTTTATTTTGAGGAAATATGCATTCTTCTTCCTTTGTTAAAGGATATTTGCATTTCTTACTTTATCTTAGCTGTAGTTCATCAATCTTGATAATGTAGTTTCTATTTTAGGCAAATGAACAGAAGATTTTTTTTTACTCAATTAATTTCTTTTTATGAATAATTAAATAGGGAACTGGTAGAATGGTTGGTGAAGAGCACCTTTTCATAACTATTGAATACTATTTAACCTATACAATTGTAAAAGAACATTTGCATACATGAAAGAGATGAACAAAAATCTTTTCTTATCTTTTAAATCCCCTTTGAATATAGATAAATTTGTGTTTTCCTTGTTCTAGGGAATTTGTAAATAGTTGTTCTAAAATAACTCTTGAGAGAAGTAAAAAGCAAAACAAATTTTCAGGCCTTCCTTATATAAAGATGGAATGAGAACTATTAACCAATTTGAACACAAGTTTTTTTCTTTCTTTTTTTCCTAGTCATGAACCTACACTGTCCATAAATTAATGTATCATGCAAAATCAGAAGACTTGTGTGTATGTTTTTAGCTAAGTATTTCTGACTTAGAATGAATCGTAGAATTAGCAAATATCTAGTAAATTTGGGCTTTACAGGCAATGAAAATCAGTGTAGGCCAAGAACAAAAACACAAGCAAAAACATTCAGCCATTTAAATAAGCAAAAAAGCACACACTTAATTTAGCTTTAATTAAGTTAAAATTCGAGTTCTTTTACCTGATTTGTTCAGTTCTCTTTGCAGAATCAAAATAACCATTTTCCTAGTCTCATTAAAGTGTGTGCTTAAGGAAGATGATGAAAGTAGTAAGATTTTAAGGAATGTATTTTGCATATTCAAAAACGAAAGTTTAAAGACAAAATAAAAAATAACACTCTTGGCTCATAATAACTCCCTAACAGTGCCATGGGTAAGTTTTCATTCAACCAATATGATCTTCAAAGAATCCTGGATTTTAATGAGATGGGTATCAGAGATCAAACAATGGACAGAAATATCTCCTTTCATAATGTGTCAGCTTCAAAATCCAAGTGGATTCTACACTTTTCTCTAGTTTAAAGATGTGTGAACATTACATGGAAAATGCTTTCGTTGTCCATTGCATGTATGTTAGTTACAGGGCAAGGCATTACTTATGCCACTTGCTGAACTGCCTAGAACATGGTTAGGGTATATAAAAATGTAAAATAATTTGAAGACCATAGTAATCAGTATTACTAAAGATTGATAATTTATTATTTCCTATCACTATTATTTAGCCTAATTTTCCAGGAAACTTAGAGACAAGTGACAGAGGAAGCAGAGTTCAGAGTGGATGATAATGTCACTGTGAATGAACTGTAGTGAGATTATAGTAAAAGAAAGGTCTAGCCTACCCTTGATAGAGAAGAGTAGTATTATCTCTAAAGATAATTATCATTCTGGGCCTAAAGCAGTTCTAGAGATCTTTTTGGTGCTTAGTTCTGGGTTTATGGAAAAGGATTAAGAGAGGTTTTAGTTTTGGCCCAGCTGTTCCAGCTGTGTGATCATGGATAAACATATTACTAACACTCTCTGGATTTGATTTTCTCACTCATAAAATTTAGGTTGGAATCTCTGTGGCCCTTTCCAGGTTTAAAATTCTAGGATTCTAGAAGAGAATAAAGAGGGGGAAAGTACTTGGGATAGTAATCAAATTTTTAGCAACATTCATCCCTCACCCCCAACCCCTCCACCTGTTCCTAAAATAACCTTTTGGAAATAGTGTTCTTTAGACTTTCAAGGTCCTGTCTATACATATGTGTGCGAGGAGGAGGGAACATCTACTAAGCACTTATGTTAGATGTCACTTTCTCCAGTAAGTTTTCCCTTATTGCTTACCTGCTGCATACATTTTAAAATAGTTATTTATGGGAGGGCCAGTAGTACTTATGTAAAGTCAGAATTTGGTTCTTGGCTGGTAGTTATGGAGGAAAATTCGGCCAAATTGAATGATATTGAACAATGTACATATTTTATTTCTTTAGTCATGGCTGATAGACCTATTTTCCTTAAGAAAACAAAGTAGGTTTGGATGTTTATTTTGCATTTAATGTTTGATTACTATTGATCTTTGCTCTTTCTTTTCCCAACTTTTAGTTTCAGGGTTGTATGTGTAGGATGTGCAGATTTGTTACATGGGTAAACATGTGCCATGGTGGTTTGCTGCACAGATCATCCCATCACCTAGGTATTAAGCCTAGCATCAGTTAGTTATTCTTCCTGATATTCTCCCTCCTCCCATCCCAGACCTGTCAGAGGACAGGTCCCAGTGTGTTTAGTTCCCCCTCATGTGTCCATGTGTTTTCATCATTCAGCTCCCACTTAGAATGTGTGGTGCTTAGTTTTCTGTTCCTGTGTTTGCTGTGGATAATGGCTTCTAACTCTATCTATGTCCCAGCAAAGAACATTATCTCATTCCTTTTTATGGCTGCATAGTATTCCATGGTATATATGTATCACATTTTCTTCATCCAGTCTATCATTGATGGACATTTACATTGGTCCCATGTCTTTGCTATTGTGAATAGTACTGCAGTGAACATATATGTGCATGTATCTTTATAATAGAGTATCCTTTGGGTATATATGCAGTAATGAAATTGCTGGTTCAAATGGTATTTCTGCCTGTAGGTCTTTGAGTAATCACCACACTGTCTTCTACACTGGTTGAACTATTTTACACTCTCACTAACAGTGTAAAAGCATTCTTTTTTCTCTGCAACTTTTCCAGCATCTGTTGTTTTTTGATATTTAATAATAGCCATTCTGACTGGTGTGAGATGGTATCTCATTGTGGTTTTGATTTGCATTTCTCTCATGATCAGTGATGTTGAGCTTTTTTCATATGTTTGTTGGCTGCATAAATGTCTTCTTTTGAGAGATGTCTTTTCATATCCTTTGCCCACTTTTTAATGGAGTTGTTTGTTTCTTTTCTTGTAAATTTGTTTCTTAAGTTCCTTGTAGATGCTAAATGTCAGACTTTTGTCAGATGGATAGATTGCAAATATTTTCTCCCATTATCCAGGTTGTCTGTTCACTCTTATGATAGTTTTTTTTTGCTGTGCAGAAGTTCTTTAGTTTAATTCAATCCCATTTGTCAATTTTTTATTTTGTTACAATTGCTTTTAGCATCTTCATCATGAAATCTTTTCCTGTGCCTATGTCCTGAATAGTATTGCCTAGATTTTCTTCTAGGGTTTTTTATAGTTTTGGGTTTTACATTTAAGTTTTTAATCCATCTGGAGTTGATTTTTGTATATGGTATAGGGAAGGGGTCCAGTTTCAGTTCTCTGTATATGGTTAGCCAGTTTCCCCCAACATCATTTATTAAATAGGAAATCCATTCCTCATTGCTTGTTTTTGTCAGATTTGTCAAGGATCAGATGGTTGCAGATGTGTGGTCTTATTTCTGATTCTCTATTCTGTTCCATTGTTCTATGTGTTTGTTTTTGTGCCAGTACCATGCTGTTTTGGTTACTGAATTCTTTTTTTTTTTTTTTTGAAATGAAAGGCCTCACATATTTATTACTGAACCCAGCCAACCAACGCATTCATAATAGATTCAGAGAGGAAAATACGTCGAACTCTCCAGAGAGTGGTGACATTTTCAGTTTGATATGGTAATGTGATTGTGACCTTCAGACAGCACAAATATATGTGCCATCTCATGTGCAATTCCTTACAGACCCAGCTTGGTTCTTCTCCAATGTCTCCTTTTGGAGTTGTACCTTATTTTATTTCCAGTTTTCATCCGAATCCACTGGGGAATGGGACGATTTTGCTTTTGTTTCTTGGCCAGGAATCGCTTAATCCTGAAAGTCTTGTGAGAAGACATGGCGAGAAGTGGAGGCAAGAACACACCCCGATGGCGGAGAAAGGAAAAGAGGGGGGAAGCAGGCAGAAGAACGAGCTTAGAGGTTACTGAATTCTTGTAGTATAGTTTGAAGTCAGGTAGCATGATGCCTCCAGCTTTGTTCTTTTTGCTCAGGATTTATTTTTCGGTTCCATATGAATTTAAAAATATATTTTTTCTAATTCTATGAAGAATGTAAATGGTATCTTAATGAGAATAGCATTAACTCTATAAATTGATTTGGGTAGTATGGCCATTTTTATGATATTGATTCTTCATATCCATGAACATGGAATGTTTTTCTAATTGTTTGTGTTTCTCTGATTTCTTTGATCAGTGGTTTGTAGCTCTCCTTGAAGAGATCCTTCACTTCCTTTTTTAGCTGTATTCCTAGGTAGTTTATTCTTTTTTTGGCAATTGTAAATGGTAGTTCATTCATGATTTGACTCTTGGCTTGCCTATTGTTGGCATATAGGAATGTTTGTGATTTTTGCACACTGATTTTGTATCCTGAGACTTTGCTGAAGCTGCTTATCAGCTTCAGAAGCTTTCTCAGCCAATGCAAAAGAACTGCAATCGCCAGGCACGGTGGCTCAAGCACTTTGGGAGGCCGAGACGGGCGGATCACGAGGTCAGGAGTTCAAGACCATCCTGGCTAACACGGTGAAACCCCGTCTCTACTAAAAATTACAAAAAGCTAGCCGGGTGAGGTGGCTGGCGCCTGTAGTCCCAGCTACTCGGGAGGCTGAGGCAGGAGAATGGCGTGAACCTGGGAGGCGGAGCTTGCAGAGCTGAGATCCGGCCACTGCACTCCAGCCCAGGCGACAGAGCGAGACTCCGTCTCAAAAAAAAAAAAAAAAAAAGAACTGCAATCATAACACATGGCCTCTCAGACCACAGCACCATCAAATTAGAACTCAAGAACAAGAAACTCACTCAAAATCACACAACTATTAATACATGGAAATTGAACAACCTGCTCTTGAATTATTCTTGAGTAAATAATGAAATTAAGGCAGAAAACAAGAAGTTCTTTGAAACTAAAGAGAACAAAAATACAATGTAACAGAGTCTCTGGGACACAGTTAACACAGTGTTGAGAGGGAAATCTATAGCACTAAAAGAGGGAAATTTATAGCACTAAATGTCCACATCAAAAAGCTAGAAAGATCTCAGGTTAACAATCTAACATTACAACTAAAAGAACTAGCAAACTAAGAGCAAACAAACTTCAAACCTAGCAGAAGACAAGAAATAGCCAACATCAGAGACCAACTGAAGGAGACAGAGACACAAAAAACCCTTCAGAAAATCAACGAATCCAGGAGTTGTCTTGTTTTGTTTTGTTTTATTTTGGAAAAAGTTAATAAAATATATAGACCACTAGCTAAACTAATAAAGAAAAGAGAGAATAATCAAATAAACACAATCAGAAATGATAAAGGGGATATCACTACTGACTACATAGAAATAAAAAAAAAATCAGAGAATACTTTGTAAACACCTATATGCATAGAAACTAGAAAACCCAGAAGAGATGGATAAATTGCTGGACATGTACACCCTCCAAAAACTGAATCAGGAAGAAATTGAATCTCTGAAGAGACCAATAATGAGTTCTGAAATTGAGGCAGTAATAAATAACCTACCTACCAATCAAAGAAAGCCCAGGACCAGACAGATTCATAGCTGAATTCTACCAGAGGTACAAAGAGGAGCTGGTACCATTCCTTCTGAAACTATTCCAAAAAATTGAAAAAGAGGGACTCCTCCCTAACTCATTCTATGAGGCCAGCATCATCCTGATACCAAAACCTAGCAGAGATACAACAAAATAAGAAACTTCAGGCTAATATCCTTGATAAACATCGATGCAAAAATCCTCAATAAAATACTGGCAAACAGAATTCAGCAACACATCAAAAGCTTATCTACCACGATCAAGTAGGCTTCATCCTGGGGATGCAAGTTTAGTTTAACAGATGCAAAGCAACAAATATGATTCATCAGAATAAACAGAACTAAAGACAAAATGTGATTCAGCAGAATAAACAGAACTAAAGACAAAGACCAAATGATTTTCTCTACAGATGCAGAAAACTCTCAATAAACTAGTTATTGAAGGAACATATTTAAAAATAAAAATAAATTATTATTATTTTTATTATTTAAAAATAATAAAAGCCATATATGACAAACCTATAGCCAATATACTGAATGGGCAAAATCTGGAAGCATGCCCCTTGAAAACTGGTGCAAGACAAGAATGCCCTCTCTGCATTCAATACTATTCAACATAGTATTGGAAGTTCTGGCCAGGGCAATCAGGCAAGAGAAAGAAATAAAGGGTATTTGCATAGGAATAGAGAAAGTCACACTATCTTTGTTTGCAGATGACATAATCCTATATCTATATCTTTGCTTTTTTAAAACAATCAATTCAGCCACACTAAGGATTACCATAGACAATGGGAAAAGCAGAATCTACTTGCCCCTCTTCTCAGTCTGGACTCCATGACAATTCAACAACTCTGTATTTTCTTTTTCCCTTGACTACTTGTTTTCACTTCCTGTTTTTCTTATGTTCATAGGCTATCGGTATTCCTGGAGAAAGTCACTATTCCTCTCTCTCCCTTCACCACAAATCCTTGCTTTAATGTCAGCTGGACTTCATTACTGCTTTGGAGCAGCATTCCCCACATAGTTTTGTGCTTTTCTCATGGGTTCTGTTTTACTCTCATCTTCCGTCATTCTCTTCATCTTCCTCTTCAATTTGTATATAAATTTCAGATATTATACAATGGAAATTTGAACTTTTCTATTCTTTACGTCAGTATTTCTTTCATTCTTATATTTTTCTCCTGCTTTTCAAGGTTGTGTCTTCCACTGTCTTCTCTTGATTTGCTCTCTGCAATCTTGTATTTATCATGACTTAACATATCACCTCTGTGGATGTGACTTTCAAATTCACATCTAGCTGTGACTTCTTTTACCAATTCCATTCTTACTTTTAAAATTACTATTTGGAAATCTCCACTTTGTGCATTTTACTCACTTAAAATGTAGCATGTCGTTATCCTGATCTTAAATCATCTTTTCCTCACTTCCTTGTTTCTGATAATAAATGAGAGTTCTTGCTACATGGTTACTAGACACGTCTCCCGGACCATAATTCTAATGATGTTATACTCTTACCGATTTTGTATTTAATCTTCCTAAGCTTCAGTTTCCTCATTTTAGAATGTTGTAGGTATTTGGATTATAGGAATTAAAGTATAAACTCATATGTAACAGGACAATCTTGGTGCCTGATATATGGTAGGCATTCATTAGACTTGTGCCTATTTAAGCACTTCCAGTGGCTCTGTATTGTTTATAAAATAAGAGTCAGTTGCTTCCCAGCCTGACATGTAAGGGCTCATCAAATTGTCCCCTAGAAATGCTTCACTTCTTACTTTTGCTCTTTTTCTCTTTATCTCAAAATCAGTCCTTTATCATTTCCACCAGTTGCAATCCTACCAGTTGAAATCCTAACTACCTTTCATAGCCCAGTTTAAGCACGGTTCTCTCCTGTGAAAGGCTCCCTAAAGATCACAATTAGATGAGAATTCTCCCTTTCACTTCTCAATGCTTTCTCCACAATTTACCAAATTCTGTCTTGAATTACAGGTGACATATTTCTGTTAGACTTTTACATTCATTTTGAGGGCTAGCCTTATTCTTAATTATTTTTTATAAATGTCACAGTGCTAATAATAGACTCTTAAAAATATATGTTGAATAACTTAATAGATAATCAGTGACTTTTTATACATTCAGATCTTCACACACTTCAGAGGGAAAAACTGATTGTGAAATATGATAGAGTTATGGGTCATGACATTGTACAAGTATGTTAAAACTATATTTTATTAAATAATATAATTGTCTGCTAGAGAAGGCATATATGGTTTGTTCACTTTATGTGGCCTCAGAAGAATGGGAGCGGGCCTAGACTAAACATTTTATAATCTTTCATTGACCTTCCTGGAGATAAACTGCTGAGTCTTTACCATCTCTAATTATTGTAATTTTGTACTTAGAACACATATGTTATATGGAAATCTCCCTTGCCTGCATTACTTCCTCATGTCCTGCCGGCAAGCACTGTAGGTAGTTGTTGAGGTTCCATTTTGTAAAGGCTGTAGTTAAACTCAAAGCCATTTTGAAGAGAATTCTTGGGTTTCTAGGTTATGAATGGGCTTATCCAATTAAAACAGAGGGGCAATTAAAGCAATTAAAATATCTTATTCATGAAAACAAATTTTAAAAATAGCCAGTATAATCCTTAACACCATCATTACAACGGACAAAAGGAGGAGAGTATAGGAGTATGGAGATGAAGCATATGAAGAAATGAAAAGCTGAGCTGTCCAGAAGACCTCAGTACCCTGATTATAATTTCTCAACTCTTAATCTCACTTTCCCTGCAAAGATATGGCCATAAGATTCCTTGTGATATAAGGTTTAATTTAATGACATAATATTTTCCTTATGAAATTCTCATGATAACATAAGACTCCTACAGCCCTTTATGAAACATTGGAATGTTCTTGGTGAGGAGGAAAATTTGGTATAATTAAAAGAATGTTGGGTTTGGTATCAGGGGAACTAGATGCAAGTTCTGGCTCTTGTGTTACTGTGTGATCTTAGACTAGTCACTTAACATCTCTGATGCCTTTGTTCCTATTTGTAAAATGAAGGTATTAATACCCCCTCATGTGGCTGTTATAATTGAGAATAATCCTGTAAAATACTTTCCAAATTGTAAAGTGTTTTGTCAGTAATTACTCAGTGAAGAGGCTATGATGATTCCTGAAACCAGAAGAATGTATAAATCCTTTAATTCTCATCTCAAGGGCTCTGTTCTTGCTTTTCTCTCTGCCTGGATCTCTCTTCTACTCTTTTTATTCTGCAAATCCTACCATTAAATGTCCTCACTTTAGAGAGAGGCCTCCCTTGACTGTTGTGTTAGTTTGCTAGGACTGCTATGACAAAGTACCTCAGACTGGGTGACTTAAACAATAGAAATTTATTTTCTCACAGCTGTAGGGCCTAGAAGTCTGAGATCAAGGTATTTGTAGGCTTGGTTTCTTTTGAAGGCCTCTCTCCTTGGCCTGTAGATAGTCATCTTCTTCAGGTACTTAATATGGTTCTTCCTATGTCTGTATTCTATTCTCTTCTTCTTATAAGGATGTCAGTTATTAGATAAGGGCCCTACTAATATGACCTCAGTTTAGATAACTCTTTAAAGGCCCTTTTGGCAATACAGTCACATTCTGAGGTACTGGGGATTCAGTGTAAGGATTTTAGGGGGACACAGTTTAGCTCATAACAACCACCTTACTAAAAGTAGTTTCTCCAGAATTCTTCATCTCATTTTATATGCCTTTTATAGTACTTATTTGAAATTACTTTATTAGTTTACTCTTTTTGCCTGACTTTTCACTTGAGTTTAATCTTCCTGAAGGTGAAGACTAGATCTTGCTGTTTTTATATCCTCGCTCTCTGGCAAAGTGCCTTGTACATGGAAAGTACCTGGTTTTGTCATGTAGTAGGCATGTGATTTTGGGTAAATTATTTAATCTGTCTGCATCTCAGTTTACTTAGTGAATTAGAGACATTAAGAGCATTCTCTTCCTGTGAGTTATTTTTTAGTGCTTAGAATTATGTCTGACACATAGAAAATTTCAATAAACATTAGCCATTCTTCTTACTTCTCCACACACTTGCAGAAAAAATGAATTAGTGAATCAAGTACTTTTATTTTTAGGACTTAAATATTTCTGCATTGCTCTCATACACCAATCTATCACAAAGTAGTTTTTTTTGTTGTTGTTGTTGATTTTTGCTTTCAGAGTGCCGTATTCTTCAGTGTACATGTAAACAACCAGAAACCCTTTTGGTGCTGAAACTTTTGTGATTCTAACTGCATCTTCACAGTGGCTTCTTTCCAACTTCATTGACTGCATGCATCAGATCTTTTGGGTGGGTGTATCTTCTGAGTACTTGCATTAATGATGGTTTTTGTATGTACATATCTTTAATTTTTTATTCAGAGTTAATTGGATATAGGAACGCCAACACTGACTACAAGATAGAATAACTGGATTCCAGGGGAACTAAAGGTCAAAAATCTAGCTCTAGCAGAAGGAGACATGAAAGTTGGGATTCAGAGAGGTGTTGAACAAGGAGTCAGAGAAACTGTCAGGAGGTTGGACTAGATGGGGCAGAGCCCAAAGAGGGCAAGACAAGAGCTCCCTATACTTTACATGTTGAGCCTGTTCCAGGGGCATATATAACTCAGAGAGCATACAGGTTTCTCAACAGGATCTGAATCAAGTGCCTGAATATATCCATGCTAGAACTGAGGTATCCAGACTGAAAGATTTTTAAATGATCTAATCAGTTCAGGGATATCTACTTTAGGACTTATCTATAATAAATTGTCTATAATAAATTCTTATTTATAGCAGGTCCAATGCCAATCTACATTTTTATGGAAAATAAACTTATTTCATAGATAATTTTCTGAAATATGCTGAAATATGTTATTTTTAAAGCATTCAAGAAGTAATAAATTAGAAATAATGGCTAAATGTATAAAACATTTACAATGTGTCAGGCACTATAGTAAGCACTTTAGATGTTTATCACATTTAATTATCACACATCTATGTTGGTAATTGTATTAGTCTATCCTTGAATCACTATAAAGAAATACCTGAGATTGGGTATTTTATAAAGAAAGGAGGTTTCATTGGCTCACAGTTCTGCAGGCCTCAGGAAAGTTATTATTATGGTGGAGTTGAAGGGGAAGCAGTGCCTTCACATGGCCAGAGCAGGAGGTGCTATACACTTTTAAGCACCCAGATCTCATGATAACTCATTCACTCACTATCAGGAGAACAGCACTGAGTGGATGAGGCTAAACCATTCATGAGAAACTGCTCCCATGATCTAATTACCTCCCACCAGTCCCCACTTCCAACATTGGGGATTACAACTGAACATGAGATTTGGGTGGGGACACAGCTCCAAACCATATCAGTAATATATCTTTTCAATTTAAAGAGAAGGAAACTGAAAAATTAAATGGCCAAAGTCGCACAGTTTATAAGGGGAAGAGCAGCATAGAAACTAACACTCTACTCCCATTCCACCTAGCACTTACAGGGTGTTTATTTTGCCTTTGCTGTATGTGCTAAATGGTATATGAGGGTTATAGCTGTAAATCATGACAACATTTTTTGGTGGTAGATCTAATTCTTAATTTTCCAATGTGGATGCTGAGGCTTAGAGAGGTTTGCCTAGGGGCTTAACTTTATGAGATAGAATCATAAACAAGAGTTCCAGGTCTTTGAGTGAAAGCAGTAAAGGCAAGGATTTTGTCTCATTGTTACAACCCCCCTTATAACTAATGTATTTTTATATTTGCAGTCTAGATGTAGTTAAAAAAACACATTTAAGTTACCATAAATAGAAAGAGGAGGGGTTTCTGGGTGAAGTAGTGGTAAATATAATACAATTTTATTCAGTGTGAAACACAAAGGCTTCCAAACAGGAATGTTTCCAACACTAATGTAGCATCTGTGCCTCTGAAACTAGTTCTTTCTAACAATGAACAGATTCTTATTTGGTCAGTGCTGGCACTAAACACCATGACAAGAATGACTCTTGGCAACACACCTTTTTGCAAGGAATAATATGGTTAAAAAAAAGTACATATGTATAACAGAGATTTGGCAAATGTACCATCCAATTCTTGACATCCCTGCAAATTTACCCTTATTAAAAATGAAAGTTGGAACATATAGCTTTTGCCTTCATTTTTCCTAGGATAGGATAATCCCTGAATTCCCATGTTGAACAGAAAATGCTAAAATATCAACATCCCTAGGAATCACTCACTTACCCAATAAATCTTGAAATTCAACCCCAAAATTCTGTAGTTACAAGCCCACTGCAAGTGTGTTTCTTTTAACACATGACAATATCCATGCACACTAATGCTGCATATTGGTTCTCTCCAGAGGTTGTAAATAATCTTACACAATGTATGTGGCTTTGTTTTTTATAACTGCAGAAGTAGACGGAAAGCTTTGGAAAAGTGTCTGCTTTTTCCCCGCTTCATGAACTCTAGTCTGATTATTGGACCCTAGATAAGTAAAACCCAAGTGTGTTTGCTCTTAATTACAGCTCTTTTCATGGTGTACCCAGAGGCACCACTTAAGAGTGTGCAAACCACATGAGATGAATAGTAAGAACTATGGTTTACTCCACCAAGGATTATCTATGCATTTTTGTTTTGAAAAATTGAAGCTAGAAATGTAAGTGGGAATGCTTAACACACAGGAGAAAAGTTAACGTATGTGGGTCATTCTCACATATTTGTGTTTCCATAGCAGGGACTTTACAAAGAAACTGCCATATGAGGTAGGATTGGGGAAAGGAATAGGAGAAAGTTCTCACCTACACAGAAATAAAAGTATGACATTCTTGTCTGAATTTCTTTAGCACTCTCTCAGTTCTTCTTTCTTGCCACCAAAGCTCATGGCTTAGTTCCTAAGTAAACTATAAGTTCCTAGTCATATGTTTGCTGTGTGCATAAATGAAAATAGAAAAGTAAAATAGTACCCATTCCAGAAAACAGGACATCTACACAGGCAGTCATAAAACTTGGAAACAAAGGATGAACTCTGCTTTTTAGGTATAGAAACAAATGATGGGAAAAAAAGCTGCTTGTCTTGATGTATCTTTGAGAATAATCAAACACAAGTTTTCCAGCTTTAGAACTCTATATTTCTTATCAAGATTAATCTCCTGTTTTTATAACCCCTGTCTGACTTTGGGTTGTTTAACCTTTCTGATTCTTAATTTTCTTATCTATATTCATATTCAGATACTTTTAGGTATTATTCAAAGTTTTTCATGCATTAACCCTTTTAATCTTCAAAGTAATGCCATAAAATATATATTACTTCCTGTTATACAGGTGAGGAAACAGGTTTAGAGAGTGTAAGTAACTTGCCTAACTTACAACCAGTAAAAGTGTTAGCATCAGACTCATGTTTTTCTGACACTAATGTCCAAGCACTTAACTCTGGTGGTTGTAAGGATTGACTAAGATAATGATTGTATAGTAGGAGCTTAAGAAATGATTTATTAATTCAATAAATACTTTAGATGCTTATGTTGTGTGCCATCTACTACTCTATGCATTTAGGCTACAGCAGTGGATAATTAAAAAAGACAAAATCCACATATTCATGAAATTTATAGTTTAATGAGGAACACAGATAACTTTAAAAATCAATATTCTAGTTAGTGATGACTGTTTGAAGAAAAATGAGGTAGCATAGGGAATAGATACTGATGAAGATAAGATGACTATTTCAAGGTTTCCCTGACAAAGTGACATTTGAACAAACACCTGAATAAAGTAAGGAAGCAAGTTACATAGAAATAAGTAGAAAGAATACTCCAAGCAGAGAAGGTAAATAAGTGCAAAACCCTGAAGTATTCAAGGAACTTGAAGGATATCTGTCTGGTTAGAGTGGCGTGACCTAGCGGGAAGTACTAGGATTTTATTCTGAATCAGATGGGAAGCTATTATAGGATTTTTAAGCAGAGGCATGACACTATCTGATGTGAATTTTAAAATAAGCAGTACTCTGCTTACTAGATTGTAGGATAAATTACTAGACTAAAGCCAGATTGAAGTAGAATTAATAGGACTTGCTTGTGGACTGGATATAGCTGGAATTGGTAGGGGAGAGTGTCAAAGAAATTTTTGACCTGAGCAACTGAAAATGGAGTTGCCATTTATAGAGTTAAGGAAGATTGGAGATGGGGGTGGAAGTAGAAACAGAAAAATGGATGTTCAGGTTGTTACAGCCATGTTATATTTGAGATGCTTAGTAGGCATCCAAAAGGAGACATCTAATTGGATAAACAAATCTGGGATTTAAGGGAAAAGTTGGGGTTAGACATATATAAAGATCTGTTAGTCTGTATATGCTATGTAAAGTATGGAACTGGATGAGGTCACCTAGAGAGTGAGTTCAGCTAAAGGACAAAGGGATCTGGGCTTGGAGCATTCAAGTAAAAGAGCTCCGGAAGATGAGTAGGAACCAATAGAGAAGACTGAAAAGGACTAAGAGACTGCTGTCATGTTCACAGGGAATTGTTTTCACTCACAGCATTTCTGACACCAAATATGTGGGTGTTTTCTCTCACGAATCAGCTCTCTAATACCAACAGGACATTCAACAATTCAGTTTAATTCTGCCACCCCAAAGGTTAAATACTCAGTGCCACAAGACCACCATCCCCACTTCAGATACTAGTCACAAGTCCCAGGCCTCCTGTACTTCTGACAAACCAGCTATAAATCAGGAGGTCAAAGACCCTCTCCTCAGGTTCAGTAATTTGCTAGAATAGCTCATGGAATTCAAGAACACTCTTTATGTATGCTTATTGGTTTATTATAAAGATACAGCTCAGGGACAGCCAAGCAGAGGAAATGGATAGGGCAATGAATGGGGAAATTGCCTGGGACTTCCATACTCTCTCCTGGCTCATTATCCTCCCAGCATTCTGGGTCTGCAGACCCAGAAGCTTTGTGACTCCCAGCATTTAAGAGTTCTATGGAGGCTTCATTACATAGGCATGAGTGATTTAATCATTGACTATTTGTGACTGACTCAATCTTCAGCCCTTCTTCCTTCCCCTGAGGTTGGAGGGGAGGAAGCAGAAAGATCCAGCCCTCTAATTATGTCTTGGTCTTTCTGGTGGCTAGCACTCATTCCAAAACTACCTAAGGGCCTATCAAGAGTCACCAGATTGCAGCAAAAGTTGCTTCTATCACTTAGAAAATTCCAGGGAATACAGGAGCTTTGTGTCAGGAACTGGAACAAAGACCAAATATTAGAAAAGAGACTCCTATTACCCTGTAACTCAGAATATCACAAGGGTTTTAGGAACTTTGTTTCAGGAACCAGGGACAAAGAACAAGCATTTATTTCTTATTATGGCACAGTAAAGGGAAAAGGCTCAGAGAGGTGGTATGTGACTATAGTCCCAGCCACTTGGGAGGCTGAGGCAGGAAGATTGCTTGAGCACAGGAGTTAGAGGCCAGCCTGAAAAAATTAAAAAAAAAAAAAAAAAAAAAGGAAAAAATAAAAAGGAAAGGGGTGATCAACCATGTCAAATGTTGCTGACAGGACAAGTAAGATGAGGACTGGATTTGGCAATAAGGGAGTCATTGGTGATCTTGGCAAAAGCAGTTTTCAAAGAAGTATTGGAAGGAAAATCTCATCAGTGTATTTCAAGAAAGAATGGAGGAGAGGAAGTGGAAATGGTAAGTATAAACAAGATAAACAGAATTTTGAAGATTTTTGTTTTAATGGAAATGATAAATATTGGATGATAGCTAGGGGAAAACATGCACAAGAGGGTTGCTTTTTTTTTTTTTTTTTTTGAGACGGAGTCTTGCTCTGTCGCCCAGGCTGGAGTGCAGTGGCCGGATCTCAGCTCACTGCAAAGTTCTGCCTCCCGGGTTTTTACGCCATTCTCCTGCCTCAGCCTCCCGAGTAGCTGGGACTACAGGCGCCCGCCACGTCGCCCGGCTAGTTTTTTGTATTTTTTTGGTAGAGACGGGGTTTCACCGTGTTAGCCAGGATGGTCTCGATCTCCTGACCTCGTGATCCGCCCGTCTCGGCCTCCCAAAGTGCTGGGATTACAGGCTTGAGCCACCGCGCCCGGCCGAGGGTTGCTTTTTAAGATGAAGCATATTATAGCTGACTTCATGTTGAAGGGAGCATTCTAGTAGAGAGAACAAGATGATCAGAAAAGAGAGGGAGAACTTTTGTTATTTTATTAATTTATTATTATTGCTACTAATTATAATTGCTAATGTGCAGTGAGAGTTGATATTTAAGATTCATATCCAAAAGTCTTACAAATCAATCAATTATACTAATAGCCAATATTTATTGAGCATTTACTATGTGACTGGGACTACTTCAAAAACCTCCAATTGTCATACTATGTTTTATTCTCTTAATGTTTATTATCACCCCAATTTTACATATGAGACCATATAAACTTACTATGTTTTATTCTCTTAATGTTTATTATCATACTATAAACTTACTATGTTTTATTCTCTTAATGTTTATTATCACCCCAGTTTTACATATGAGACCATATAAACTTAGCAGAATTAAGAATTACCAAGGTCACATAGCCATGATTCAAACCAAAACCCAAGTTTGGCTGCCTTAGAGTAGACTATTAACGTCTGCTAAGTTGCCTCTGGTAAACTGCTTACTATATTTCAGTTATGCAGGGTACTAAACTTTTTGTGGGGATTTCAACAAATACTTTCCCAGTTATTCCAAAATCAACCAAATATTTTATGCGTTAGTGAAGGTGTGGTCTTTACTCCGATGCCTTATTCCATATCAGTTACTCTCACATAAACATAACTACAAATCTGGAATATCTGTAAGTGCCACTGGACATGATATAAGTGAAAGGATCATTTTAGGATAGCAAGACAGATGGTTCACCTAGTCTTATGGGTATCTTTGAGACCGTTACCAGAGCAGCCTGATGAAATAGCTGTGAATGTTCTTCTTCTTACCATTATTTTTTAGTCATTTGTTTGTAGACACAGCTGTTTAAAGAAACCAGACAGCCAAGGATGGCCCCAGAGCTTCCTGACCCTTGATGAGATATAAGAGGGAGATAAGACCCCCAAACAGGCCCTAACTGGAACAAATCACCCCTAGTTGTCTTTAGATTATTAACATTTTATTATAATGCTATAATTCCCTCTCCAAAAAAAAAAAAAAAAAAACCTCTGCCATTTTATGTACATTGGCTGCATGCAGATGTATGTTTATGAATTGAGCCTGCGTTTCACATGCTAACATTCTTTTCCCTTCCTATAGGCAGTCCAAAAAACCTCATGCCTTTTATTGTTCAGGTGTAAGTGGCCTTTAGAGTGTAAGCGCACTCCTTCTTCGTTTCTGGCCAGAAATAAAGTCTGCTTGCCTTTTGTTCTAATTGGGTGTTCTTTTTTTGCAACCAATACAAAACAGGGAAAGAATTCAGCCTACCGGTGGCAAGACCACTATATGGGAGCGTCTTAGTCCATTTTGCATTATTATAAAGGAATACCTGAGGCTGGGTAATTTATAAAGAAAAGAAGTTTATTTGGCTCACAGTTCTGCAGGCTGTGCAAGAAGTATGGCACTGGCATCCGCTTCTGGTAAGGAACTCAGGAGGCTTCCAATCACTGTGGAAGGGAAAGGGGAAGCAGATGTGTCACATGGCAAGAGAGGGAGTGAGTTAGGGAGGGGAAGAGAGGGAGGCGAAGGAGGAGAGTGAGAGAGGAAGGTGCTAGGATCTTATTAACAGCCAGATGTATTATAATGGGAATTAAGAGTGAGATCTTACTCACTCCCATGAGAATGGCACCAAGAAATTTGTGAGAGTTCCATCCCCATGACCCAAACACCTGCCAGTAAGCCCCACCTTCAACATTGGGGATCAAATTTCAACATGAGATTTGGAGGAGACAAACACTCAAACTATATCACGGGAAATATTGAAAGATTTCTTAACCAGGTTTGTGGTCTCAGGCAGGATATTTAATGTGTAGTCCAGTTTTCTTATTAGCAAAGTGGAGATACTGCGTTCTTTGCAGGACTTTGGCAAGGACGGCATACATATGAGAGATAATGTGTGTAAATTGCTGAGTACAGCGTCTGCCACAGAATAAGCACTTCGCAATGGTCACTGTTGTTTTTCTTTTCCCAGTAGCTTGGAAAAGGCAGTTCTTCATTTCCAACTGAATTCCAATGAGCTTTGTGAAACTTACTGGGCCACAGGGATTGCCTAATTGGAAAGAAATATTTGGGAATTGAATGAGAAACTACATTTAGAATGCTGCATTATAAAGACACTATTTCATGCTCTGGGTCTATTCAACCCAATTTCAGCTGGGCACCACGTGAAGCAGGTCCTTCCTCTTACAAGGGTAATTCACCTTGACAGCTGGTTCAGTTTCTTATAAAATCAACATCTTCATGAGGCAGACATTTTGAAATTGTGCTGTGTTGTCAATGACCTATTCCCAGTGGTTTTCAAATTTTCTTTAGTAGCAGAGTCCCCTTTTATGAATAAAATTTAACATAGAATCTCAAAATAGGAAAAACATAGTATAGACAAACTGCTTTGCTTGAAGCTAGGCTAGGAGTGGGTCCCAACTTAACCTCCTCCTCAGCAGTTCCCCTCCTCACCTCAAGTGGTCCATAAGGCATAACAAGGGAACCTTAGGCCTCTGTGGGATCTAGTTTTTAAAATACTTGCCTAAACTACCTAGGCACTGAGGGTATCGGTAAATGAATCTTTCAACAGTATTTATCAAGCATAGACTATATTCCAGACATTATGCTGAGTGGTGTTAGGACACTATGGTGAAGTAAGCCCCAGCTTTAAATTATGTAGGCTTTAAACATAGAGAAATTTGTTGTATCGGATGACTGTGAGTCCAGAGCTAGAGTGACTATAGTAGGCAATATAATGGCCATTTCATTCATGTCCTACTTCCAGAAACCTATGAACGTGTTATGTTGCATGGCAAAGGGGAATTAAGGCTGCAGATGAAATTAGGGTTGCTAATCAGCTGACCCTAACATAGGGAGATAACCTGGATTTTCTGGAAAGAAATGCAGCCCTGCTGACACCTTGATTTTAACTCAGTGAAACCCATTTTGAACCTCTGACCTCCAGAAGTATAAGATAGTAATTGTTTTTGTTTGTTTAAAGCCACCATTTGTAATTTATAGAGAGCAGCAATAAAAAATGCAATTGATCTTAGCCAAAGGGCCCAGAAGTGATAGCAATAGAAAATGAATATAGTGGACTTCAGGGTTTTGCTAATTCAGCAACTCAAAAGTCATCAAAAGTGTAAAAAAAAAAGGAATGAAATTGAGATTCCAGAATTAAACCCATAGATCTATGGCCAATTAATTTTTGTTTTTTTGTTTGCTTATTTTTTGCTTTTTTGAGACAGAGTCTCACTCGGTTGCCTAGTCTGGAGTGCAGTGGCGCAATCTTGGCTTACTGCAACCTCCACTTCCTGGGTTCAGGCGGAGATCTTACCACTTTGGCCTCTCTAGTAGCTGAGACTACAGGCATGCGCTACCAAACCCAGGGAATTTTTGTATTTTTTTTTTCTTTTTTCACATTTATCTTTTTTTTTTAATTTTTTTATTATTATACTTTAAGTTCTAGGATACATGTGCATAATGTGCAGGTTTGTTACATATGTATACTTGTGCCATGTTGGTGTGCTGCACCCATCAACT